>NC_045559.1:199950063-200319857 GCF_009819795.1 Aythya fuligula
TATGACAGTCATTAAGGTGAACTGTATAGTTACAAACCTAGTAGTTAAGTCAGTTGACTAAAACATTGCAAACTGGTTTTAAAAGACCTGCAAAAATAGTAAGCATGACTGAACTGATAAGCAGTCAATTTGTGGACATTTCTAGGAACTGATTTGATGTCATTAATACACTTAATAGCATAAGTCCAGGACAACAGGCTTACTTTCCTTTGCTAAGCTTTTCAAACACTTCTTCTAGGTTAGGGATCACTTCATATAACTACAGTCTTCACTTCAATCAGCAAAGAAACCCGAAGTTCTTGGGTTGTTTTAAGCTTACTGTAACGTGAAGGGTAATGCTGCTGCCATGTTTCTACCACTTTCAGATTCCATTCATTAGGTAAACAGTTTTATCTAGAACATAATCCTGCTCACTGTTTCCAACTAATCATTTCTCTCTGCAAGTATCTTTACTTTGGTTCTCAAATGTTATGGGCCAGAACCAATTGGGCTGGGTACACCGAGAGAAAAGACAGTGCTATCTAAGAGACAGGTGCATGAATAGCAGACAGACAGGGAAGCACAAGGAAGCATAAAGCACCTCAAATGAGATGCCATCAATAAAAAAGATCACAGTTGGATTTATACCAGCAACTCATCCAGTTATAACAAGGACAAAAAACAGAATTCCATCAGCATTTAGCACTAAAAAAAAATAGCAACACAAGGAAGCTACTTTTGGAGATTGGAATCCTTTGTCCATATTGATCCTGCACACACAAACTGAGCTAACATTGCAATTTTTTGTTTCAGTTCTCCATGCATTACTTTTTGAGGATAAAACAGTTCTACCTTGCAATCAGTGAAACTCTTCATCCATAAAATATGGATTATTCAGATGATACAAATGGTAGTGTGAATATATGCACATGCATTGGATGGTCATCCACATTTTCCTGTCTTGCATATGCAAGACTGGCAGGAAATTCCATGGCAATAGGCTCTTGTGTTTAGAATTCCAAACTGATATCTTATTTTATTTTATATTATACCTCTCTTCCAACTCACCAGGAACATCTACTATTATAAATAATGTGTTTAAATGATCTTTTCTTCATCAATTCTCCAAATGCATACATCAGTAAACCCAAAGAGGGTTATTTCACTTGTCAGTTACTTCTGTGTATAATGTTCATTTTTGCACCCAAGTTAAGTTGATAGTTTGATTGCTTCTTTTTTTTCTCCTGGTGCAAGGATAGACCTGGAGACATTCTACACATCTGAGGCATCTAAATTCATTTAAACTTGCAACCTATTGTTAAACTTATCATAGTTAGTTTGGTTGTTGAATTCCTTTATCCATTCAGACATTCCTACATGTTAGTTCCAAACACAGACTCTCTTCCTTTTCAATTAAAATGCAGAACATGCATATTAATGTTGGAAGAGGTTCATGAATTCAGTTAATGTATTTCACAGATACCATTCTAGACTCATTAAATATTCCCACAGTAAGTGTTAACGCTGTGCAGTTATGTCCTGGCAGAGACCAGAGGTAAACAAAGTCTCATATTAAGACTCTGAAAACAGTCAGCATTTTACAGAAGAAAATGAGACAACTTCTTTTCACTTCTTATCTCATGTTGTCTACCTGGAGAATGGTTTAAGTCTTGAGAGGTTAAATGTTAACACCTTTTACTTATTTATTTTTATTAGGTCCTATATTAATTCACTTGGCTTTTTTCTTTTGTTGCTAGGAAAATCCCTTCAGAATACTAATGAATTCCTGCATTTTGGTTAATTATTTGACCAAACAATATCAACATTCCTAAATCACATGAATTCTACTTTTTTCTATGAATTTATTTTCATATCTATTGACGTCATCTTGACTTTTCAGAAAAGATAATGACACTGATTTACATTCACATGTTACTAAAATTTGAATTTGTATTCTTTATTTGTGTGCTTTGTTTGTTACTCCTTTTAGCAAGTGAGTCTGAAACTTCCCAGCCTCCCTGTGGATTTCCTCTGGGACAATAGGCATTTAGCCTCTCTGTTCTTCAACTACCTGCCACTAAAAAAAAAATTAAAAAATATTTTTTTTTAAAAAAAGATAAATTAGATATCCAGACCCTTATTGTGATGGGAGCAATTATAACATGTCTACATTTAGGTAGACAAGACTAAAATTAATTTGTACTATTCACCATTTCTTTGGGCAAGCTGAAGAAAAGCTGTCATTTTGTAAGTTGTATCAATGCCGCATTGCTGTTATGTGACACTAAACTACCAAGTTTTTTTCTGTGTGAAGTGGTAATACAGGAGTAAAAAAATTGGCAAATTTAAATGTGACAACATGAAAGCTTGGCTTGGTTTGACTTGCTAGTGCTGTTCTTTAAAAATGAAGCAAAAACCTTTTAAAGAATAAACTGTTTAAGATCCCAAAACATCAACAAATTCTGTATGCATATTTACACCAACAACTTAGTTAAATTTAGGTTCAACTCAAACAGGTCAGTTGCATAACTAGACTTCCACAAAACTCAGGGATGTGTAGAGCTTGTAACCCTTTCTGGACACAAAATGTGCATTTTTTCATTTTCTTTCCCATGGACCTTCCCAGTGGCTTTACTTTTTCCAGTGACTTCATACCTATACAGTGCCTTATAATGACTGTAGCTTAAGATGAACATCTATGTTATTTGTCCCAGTATTATAAATTTGCACTGAAAATCCTTGCATAAGTACGTATGCTTTAGCAGGGGTAGTTTTGTCCTTTTTACTGTCTCCTACCAAAAATTGATGCTCAGGATTTTGTATTTCCCCTATATTTCTTGGCAATAAATAAGAATACTTTTTTCTCCTCTCCCTTTTCTGTCCCCCACCAAGTGATACTTCTCAAATTAATATATATAAATGCTCTGATGCTTAAGAAACTATGGTGAAGTACAACAACTATGTAACTTACGTTGTCAAAATTTTAACTCTAAATATTCACCCTTCACTTTTCAGTTATTTTCAGTATTTTCAGACTCCCAGAGATTTTGGTTCTGATCCCAGGGTCCTTCACAGACAGTAGCTGGAAAGAGACTCTTGTGGGGATATTGATAAACAGTAAATCCTGAGAAACGTTTATTTATTGTGTGACTTTTTTTTCTTTTTTTTTTTCAAAAGCACTTGTCACCAGGATAAACTGTCCTTCTTATGTATATTCTGAACTGAGGTGGAAATCTATAACAGAAATGTTAAAGATCTGAAATCATATTTAGATCTTACTGCAGGGTTACATCATTGGAAGGTAAGTCTAGAGGGAAAAAAAAATAATTTTTAAGCAATCAACAGATAACTTTGTTGGACAAACATGTAGTAAATCCAACTACTCCACAAATGCCATAATAGCTTTAAAATATTCTTCTCAAAGGACTGAGCTACTAATTCTCATACCATCAATGGAAGTAAGAAAATATGGACACAAGTCAACTGGAGTGAAATTGCTTTAACTAGGAATTAAAAATGGGCTGATGTGTTCTAGCTTGTGTATACTCAGCCTACTTTCAATTTGAAATGTGAAAAGAAAGAAAGAAAATTCAGTATTCAAGCTGAGACAGAAGAGCAGAAGTGTCATGGTTTCCAAAGCAACAACATGACAAACTATGGAATTTAAACAGAAATTAAGAGATTCTTGCCTACGTATCTCTGTCCTGTATTCCTTTAGTAGCTCACATTTCACTTTCAAATGTAATTTAGGTACTTCCAAATCTGTATTTTATTGAAAATCAGTTGCACTTTGACTCTTGAGAGTATCTGAAAGCTCATCTTGCATTTTACAACAGGCAATTTTCTCACCAGGCTAGTGAATCATGTAGTGTTTTTTAAAAAAATTATGCAGTATCTTCCATGTCTCTTAAATACTACAAACATTTATAGGCATATTTACATGAAAATGAGTTTAAATCAATAATAAAAATGTTTATCAGTCCTCTCCACACCAAAAGAAAAGCTTAACCTGTAATTAATCTGATAATTATTCAAAATCTAGATGGTATTTAAAAACAGCTCCCTTACTGTAGCATATGTACTTAAATGTACTGTGTAGGTAAATGAGAGTTTAGTTTCTCACAATTTTGGTTTTCCTTTCTGTTATTTTTCCCATTTTCATAAACCTTTTTGTACTAATTGTGTTGCCAGACAGAATTAATGAACAATGCACAGCACCTCCTGAAGTTTTCTTGAGACTTTAAGTCCAGCTCAAAGTTACAGAAGATTCTTAAATAATGTTTTTATGTTTTTTTTCCATTGCTTATATCACACTGAAGTGTCTGCAAGCAAATGGTTCCAGTTATATAGCCAATAATTTTAAAGAGAAACATTTTTTTTTTAATAAGAAATGTAATGAGTACTGATAAATAAATATTAAGTAATTATTATACTCTTGGCCCCATAAAGGTACAGATATGTTCTGATAGTGGGAAAAGGAAATCTGCAATGGGAAGCAAAAATATATAGAAATTTTACATTAGACCAATGAGTTGGATCCCATCATGCCAGGATTTTCTTTAATCTCTGTATTTCTGTGTTTCTGACTATCTCATTAATTATGCCTGGAGTTGTTCAAAACCAGGCAACATGACGTGGTGTGTGGCATCCCAGACCATGGTTGGGGGGTTGAAAGTAGATGGTCTGTTAGGTCTCTTCCAACCCAAGCAGTTCTATGATTCTATGATTAATTAGTATTATATGCTTTTGGATCAGAATAAGTAAAGTGCTGTGAAAACCGTGAGTACAAGAGATGAGGACTGAGTTTAAACAGTTCATTTAGTTTTGCAACACCTTCCAGTGTCCATGAATGGGCTTGCATGATCATCCTGGTCCAGGATGATCATGATCTTGGAGGTCTTTTCCAACCTTAATGATTCTATAATTCTATGATTAGCCTAGCACAGACTCAGCAAAGAGTGCAACCCTCTGATTTCTGTTTCACAGATGTATGTTTAGATATATTCCCCATTCAAATTCAAAACTTACTTGACTTACTAAACCAACAAAAATGGACATATTTGCAAGAAATTACATATATGGCTTATGTCAACAATAATAAATGGTGGTAATTAGATAGAAAATCATTTGGGAGCTTGATTCAGCAATATATTATTCCAGTGGGATAACTGCAGTGTAAAACAAGACCAGCACATTACTGCTGCTGTTATAATTTTCTCGCATTTCCATGACAAATTACACTGATGTAATTAGAGGTCCCACCTGCTTTCAGCAATGCCTCCTATCACTCCACTTGGTACTAATGATCAGTCCTGTTTTTGCAGTACAGAAAGTCATGCATATCTGCATCTGTTGGAAATATATTTTAACTCCAAGGGCTGCTATTGGGGTCTGTGGATGCATGTCACATATTTCGCAACTGGGCAAATTTGAAGGAAAGTCTTTATCTGCCAAAGGTCATATGACTTGTCAGTGGTTCACAGAAATTTCCCAGCTCCAAGCTTTAACCAGTTCTTTGCTTTAACCAGTAAGCTTTCTCATTTATTTATTTATTTATTTATTTATTTATGTGTGTTTGTAGATGCAGCCCTGGAAATTATTCTTCCTCCAATATATAAGGCATAGGTAGCCATAGAGTAGCTTTATTTACCCTGTCTGCACAGTCATATTTCATTTCTAACTCAAAGAACTCTCTCTGGGGGTAAAAAGAGTAATTTGTTCTCCAGGTTAAATCTATTCTTGGTTTTTCTGATGAGCTGAGGGTCTAGCAATTACTGTGACAGATGGAGTGATGATTTTTATGATGTGGAAATTGGTCCACAGGAATGAAACTGAAATCTCCAAACTCATTTCTCACTTTGGCCTTTAGACAGTTGTCAGGTAATAATTGCCATTAACTTTCGTCACTGTGGACAAGACTTGAATTAGTGAATGACTTCAATTTGTTAGTGTAGCAGTTGTCTGCAGAGTGACACTGTCAAGTTTCTGTCATTTGTTCTGAATACACCTAAACCTGGTATGGAATCAATATTTAAAATATGGGTTTAAATTTCTCCCAACACTCTGAAGTATCTGAACATTGTGTATGGAGCTCTAGTGCTCTATCTTTTTGGAAGAACTGTTTCAAGGGTATTTTTAGACCAGATTCATAGACCGGAACAAAATATTTGAGATACTGCTTATGTATATTGAAAACGGGTCTCACAGAAGTTGTTGTTTCAAACAAAATAGTTATGGTGTGGACTTAGGTGTGAATGGACTGTTTGGATTTTCATGAAATCATCTGAAACATCACTAGACAATAACTGCGGGAGACAGTGTTAGGTTGGTGGGTAGCATCCTTTGTAGCAAACATCAGGATCCAGTTAAATTTCAATCTGGGGTGTCATGGTCCACCTCACCCTCCCCCTGCTGGGTGACAGACTGTCCAGGCCAAAATCCTCAGGCAGGATCCAGTTAAAAGTGGTCTGATATCCTTTTAGTCTCCTAGTTCCACCATTAACACAGAAAAGGCATTGGATTGGCACATAGGACTGGCATTCAGGAGTGTTTCTTTGGTCTTACTGAGAGATTGAATTTCAGGGCTTGCTTATAGGCTTGAAAAGGAAGGATATATCTTCCTTTATTCCCAGCTGTCTCTCCGTGGGTATGTTTGTAATCATAACAGCAGGAAAACCTTAATACTAGTGATTTACAGATGTTTTCTTTGTAAGAACTGACATTTATTTCTTCTCTAATGACCTAGTTAAGAAAATACTGCTATTTAACTAAACTGTGTTAATATTTCTGTCCATTTTATGCATTAAGAATATACAGTTTAATTTCCACGAGTGCAGAACATTTAAAAAAAAAAAAAAAAAAAAAAAAAAAAAAAAAAAAGTAGATCTATAGCTCACAGAAAACACAGTATCTCTGAAAATCAAACTATATATTCACAAAATCACAGAAACACAGATTCACAGAATGGATGAGGTTGGAAGGTACCTCTGGGTCCATCTGGTCCCATCCCTGCTCAAGCAGGGACACCCAGAGCAGGCTGCCCAGGACCACGTCCAGGTGGCTTTAGGAGATCTCCAAGGAGGAGACTTGACAGCTTCTCTGGGTAGCTTGTGCTAGTGTTCTCTCAATTGCTCAGCACAGAAGTGATTTCTGATGTCCAGACTGAACCTCCTGTGTTCCAATTTGTGCCCACTGCCTCTTGTCCTGCAACTGACACCGCTAAATGTAGCACGACTCTTTACACCCTTCCTTCAGGTGTTTATAGATTTTTTTGAGACCCCCACTGAGCCTCCTCTTCTCCAGGCTGAACAGCCCCAGCTCTTTCAGCCTCTCCTCACAGCAGAAGTGCTCCAATCCCTTCATCACTTTGGTAGCCCTCAGCTGGATGCTCCAGTATGTGCAGGTCTTTCTTGTACTGGGAGCTCAGCACTGTACCTAGTACTCCAGGCGCAGCCTCATCAGTGTTGAGCAGAAGGGAAGGATCACCTCCCTCGGCCTGCTGGCCATGCTTTGCCTCATGTAATCAAGAATATTGCTAGACTTCTTAGGCTATTCCTACAATACAAAACATTTCCCAAATTATAGAATAGAAACAACTTTTTTTTTTTTTTTTCCTATTTCCTTTTAATTTTCTTCTATTCTGTGTAATGATATTACTTATCTTTCTCAATATAACTAAGAAGATTATCATTAATGATAGATAAAGCAGGACAAATAGAATTACATGACTGCTCAACTAAACAGAGTTAGTTAACAGCATAACTAGAAATAAAGCCCAGCAGCTCTAACCTGAAGCATCCCATCTTAACCTGAAATGCTTCTGTAACTTTACATAATTAACCACTTGAACTGTAGAGATTTTATGCCTCTACAGATTAAGTTTCTCCTGCAATCATCTCTCTGAGTTTTCTAAAGGTGCAGCTTTCTAATCATTTTAATTAATAATGTCCAAAATAGAAATCTCTTCATTAAAGAAAAAGGAAAGAGCATGAGAGTCTATAGGAATGTTAGTGCTTATCAGGATCGGAGATTCATCCATGCAAAATAACAGGAAAGCTGAGCATCATTTTTCTTTCATTAACTACAACAGCAATGTGACTGGATCATTTACTTAAAGAGAACACTTGAATCAGGATTTAAAAGAAATTACAGGAAACTGTTCCAGTTGAGACTTTTAAAGTTGTTAATTAAAAGTAATAAGGGAAATCCACAATTCATTTGTATCATTTCCAAAAGATCCTGAATAATTTAAGGACATGCAGGGACAATCTACATTGGGACATTGCATTCCAGTTGTAGAGAGTTAATCAATATCATTTATGCTGATTTTGTTTTGTGTATAATATATAACTATAAAATATTGAAGTTCTTGAGCTGCATTCAGAAGCAGCCCAGACCAGCTAAGCATTATGGGCACGTAGCTGGATGTATCTGCACTGCATCTTGTCAGCCACTGCAATGTGTGTTCCCACTTGTGAGTCAAGCTTATTTTTAGAAATGTCTAGGTGCCAGAGTTAAAGAGGTACTTGAATTTCTAAGGATGTTGTTCAGGGAGTTAAGACTATAACACTCACATAGCTAATTCTCACTGAAATCAGCAGCAGGATGCCTCAATGCTGATCAGTATGAACATCACTACCCACATCAGACTCTGTGATGACCAGTTTAATACCTTAAATTGCCTAGGGGCTGATATATATTCTGTACTTCTGAATGCCTAAATATGTGTTTAGGCACAGATATGTCTAAAAGTCAGTTTTGTCAGTGGTGCTTATTCTTTGAAGATGCCACCTTATGGTTTTAGTGAAATACTTTACCAAGGCTTATTTTAAATGTACCATTTTTTTTCTAAGTGCTCTGTGACTAAAAGATGAATTTGTTTCCACTGACAATGAATAAGTCGAACCTTGGTGTTGCCTATTTTGCTGATCAAACTCCACACAAAGAATTGTTCACTTATTCCCTTCCATCACCTTTAAGCAATGCTATTTAATGGTACTAGTTCCCAGATAGCTTGCTGTCTGTGGTTGGAGTGTTTAAGATGAAGATCAGTCCAGAAGTTGATTCTAAGGTATCATAATAGGTAAAAGTACAAATCTGCTACAATTCTGTTATTAAATATTTAAACTCATTTGTCCAAAACAGACTCAATTCCAATTTTGCAAATTCTTTATTATTATTATTATTAATTTATTTATTTTTTCTCAAAGTAAATGAATATGACTAAAACAGAAGAAGTTCATTGTAAATTCAAGAAAGGTGGTTGTGTTTATCTCGGGCAAGTTGAAGACTGAATTTCATAATCTCCATGCTATTTACTGCCTCCTTGATAGATCCCGTCTTCAGGTTGTCAGGCATTTCAGAAAGCTCAAAATACAGCTAGATGTGTTTTGGGAGATATAATTCCAATATTAAACACATGGTATTGAAAAGGGGACAATGCGTACTCCCGTATGATGTGAATTTCAATGATGATGACAAGAGCATCCCTGGAAGGCAGCTACACACAAGTACAGCTATATGCATCATTTTGACAATAAGCTTGTTCCCAGCAGGTTATTGTATTTGGTTTATGTGGCAAGGGTTTGGCAGCAGTGGGGATGCAGAGGTGGTCTCTAGAGCCCAGCAGCTGCCCCATGTCAGGTCAGAGCCAGCTCTAGAAGGCCCCAAAAGGGACCCGTTGCTGGCCAGAGACGAGCCATGAGCGACTTTGGATGGGCCTCTGGGAGAGCAGAGTTAAGGAAGGGAAAAAAAATCCTGCTGCACTACAGCAGCTGGGAGAGAGGGGTGAGAACTGAGAAAGAAGCAGCCCTGCAGCCCCCAAGGTTAGTGCAGAAAGAGAGCAGGAGGTGCTCCAGGCATACAGCACAAGTTCTCCTGTGGCCCGTGGAAAGGCCCCTGGTGGAGCAGGCTGTCCCCTGCAGCCCATTGGTCCCACATGGAGCAGATCTCCATGCTGCAGACCATGAAGGAGCCCCTGGTTGAGCAGGTGGATGTGGCCTGGAGGAGGCTGCGGCCCATGGAGAGCCCCTGCAGGAGCAGGCCCAGGGTCACAGCTGCAGCCCGTGGGAGGAGCCCACGCAGGAGCAGGGAAACTGGGGGGAGCTGCCACCCGTGCTGGAGAAGTTTGCTCCAGAAGGATGGACTCCGTGGTATGGAGCCATGTGGGAGCAGTTGCTGAAGAGCTGCAGCCTGTGGGCAGCCCCCACAGGCTCAGTTCAGGAAGGACAGCATCCTGTGGGAGGGACCCCACATGGAGCAGGGACAGAGAGTGACCGTGAAGGAGTGGTGGAGACGAAGTGTCAGGGACTGACCGCAGCCCCCATTCCCCATTCCCTTGCACTTCTTGGGAGGAGGAGGTGGAAGAGAGTAAATGGGAGGAAGGTGTTTTTAGTTTGCTTTTAGTTTCTCACTGCTATAGTCTGCTAGTGATAGGCAGAAAATAACATTAATCTAATCTCCCTATGCTAACTCTGTTTTGCCCAAGGCAGTAATTTGTGGTTTATCTCCCTGTCCTTATCTCAACCCATGAGCTTTTCTTCCATCATAATGTCTCCCTGTGTTCTGTTGAGGAGTGGGAGTGAGGGAGTGGTGTGGTGATGCTTAGCTAGCCATGGGTGTGAAACCACTTCAGTTATTGTGAAGAAAAATCCACACAGATAATAACAAATGAGAAAGAACACTATAGCAATAAGCACTAGAGAGCCCCACCATTCACACCTCTGTGAAATGTAGTTACCTTAGGTTCCTGCTAAGATCAGTGAAAAGAAAACAGCACCTTCTCAGCTGTCCCTTCACACCCTGTAGAGGGATCCCAGGGATCCCTAAAATGAAATCAAGTGACCATAATCAGTAGTGCATAGCACTGTAGGCATGCACTAGTCACTGAGCAGAGTGGCCCTTGTGTGCTCATGCTGGCAGCTATGGGAATTCAGCCACACATCAGAAGTAGCCCCACATATCAATCGAGCCGATGGACATTACAGGCTCATTACCAATATGCATACCAATACACTTACGCACAATTTTATTTGCATAACTCTTTTGAGTCATGTGATGCTCAGTTACCCCTGAATATCAATGCAAATAGCATTTTGTTTTCTCTAAAAGACTTTGCTGCAGAGCCCTGTGCCAATAGTATCTTTTCCCCCTAATCCCCATTGGTGAAAAAGTAGTGGATGTCCCAAGAACTGTTATCATTAATTCATCCAATACCTTAAAATCATTAATTGTGTTATTAATAACACAAACTGCTGTTAATAATAGGTTGCAATTGTCACAGATAGCACTAGATTTCAGAGACGCTCATGAAATCACTGTTAAAATACTTTCATAGACTGGGAAAATAAAACACAACTCATTAAGTACCTTGCCTAAGATTGAAGATCACAGTGTCAGCTAGAACTGGGCCAGGCTTAAAGAAACTAATCTTAATTTAAAAAGCAAGCCAAATATTTTAAATTCAGGCACCAAAGCCCCCAAAGTGGGATCTGAAAGTTCACAAATACCAGACTTAGGATGAACAAAATTTTCATTTATTTCTGAGAATGGATCATGTTTCCAAGCTTTTCTCCTATGACTACAAAATATGGTTTTCCACTACATGAATTCAAACATATTGATGCAATCACGTGGCCTCATGATCAAAAGCTGAGGAGAAAAACAAACAACTATGAAAGAAAAAATATCCCACAAATTAACAATATTGAGGCTACCCTTTAGCAAAAACTGTGCAGGCAACTGGAGTGCCAAAAAAAAAAAAAAAAAAAAAAAAAAAAAAGACAGGGAAGTCGATTTTGGACAGAACTGAAGCACTTTTGAAGTGTGTCATTGTGATGAATGTAATGAAGCTCTCAGCACAAAGACCATGAACTCAACATGTTCTGTTACATTATGCAGGAACAAAGTCTTTTGTTTGTAGAAACAGTGTTAGTCTGAGCTACAATTTTCTTTTTCTGCCACTTATCTTCTAATTGTACATATAATTGTTAATAATGACAGAGGACAGGACATGAAAATCCTGTATCCATTCCCACTTGCTGCTCTCAAAGGGAAACCTACTACTCCAAAATTTTCTCTCTACTTTGATGGTACAGATTTTTTGTTTCTGTCTTAAATGGGACAGGTTTTCAGCTCTTGAACATTGACACAGACCTGTTAACGTCAATGCACAAGATCTGATCAGAAAACAAATAACTTTAATGCTAAAATGTGAGTGTATTGTTCTAGACTGCAAAGCCTCCCAGAAGCCAATATAGATCACCATAAAAGCAAAGGTTATAAACTTGAATTTATTATAGACAAATAAGGCTTTGGCCTATGAATTCTCTTTGCCTATTAAGTTAATGAGCCTTGACAAAGTGATCATCTGAGGAGTAGCTAACAAATTATCTGGAGCAGCAGTTTGAAAGGTGTTGGCTGGCTTACAAGCATTTCAGTTGGGAGAACAAGACATCATGTTCCTCTTCTTTTGGGAGAGCTATTTGTCAAATCAAATTTCTTGCAGTTCACCAGCAGATTCTCAGTACTGGAGCACTGAAATACAACAACTGCAGTTACCTAAACAAGCAATAACCCCTGCGCCTTCCTCAAACCTATGGATAACAAATTCTGAATTTTCTAGAACCTCTGAAAGAAGACAGAGACCACTTCATATTTGACTGGAGAGCAAATCAGTATATAAACTGGGGGAATAAGACTCTGAGGAATTAATGTGAGTAAAAGGAGACTCCTCAAGATACTTGGGCAATATTGGAGGATTTTTTTGTAGTGCAGTTCCCAATAAAGATGGTAGCAGAAATAAGAAGATAGTCTTCTTATGGTTCTTCCAAATATTCAACACAATGCATCCCTGAGACACATCACCTTTGTGAGGATTAAGACTGTAAACAATGAACACTTCTGAAAAAAATAGCCACTACTAATAGTGTTAATACTTTTCTAAAATATACTCTCCAACTACAAATACTGGGTCCATTTGGAAATTGGATCATGGTGTGTGTTGTAAAGCTGTAAAGCAGTTTCCTCACAAAAGGCATTTCAGTGAAAAGTATTTCAACTGGTTTCTTCCATGGTCAGTTATTCAAAAAGTCCAGTGGAAAAGCTGACAGCATTTGAGAATATCAAAAACTGTCACATTTTCCATCTGAATGTAATTACACAGTGGGGAGGGAGTATAAATAATAGCAATCAGTTGCCTTTACCACAGCATATAGCAGAGTATATTGCAGAGCATTTAACCAGGAGTTGTGTCTTTTCTCATCTTTTTGTAATCTCTCTGAAGTTTTTGTTGGAACACTGAAACAAACAAAGTGGTTAAATGCACAAGCACTAGGGCTTATTTTTACATCAAACTGGAATGAAGAGAAATAAAACCTTGTTATTAAAGGCAACCATTAACTGACACTCAGTAGAAAAAAACAAACAAACAAACAGTTTTTTAAGTCCTGATAGCAGGTCATCAAATGTCTGATGACCAAGTATTTAATCAATAACATGGCAAAACAAAAGGATTTTGTTTCTAGGGCTCCACTGATTACTGGCATCTGAATATCTGGTCTGCAGGTAGTACCCTAAACAAATTCACCCTTGTGGTGCAATTGCCTAAAGTAACTAGGAAAATAAAACTAACATTCACATTTTAAAGAAAATGTACAGCACTGAAGAAGCTTTCAGGGTAGGGCATAGGTGCATTACCTAAGTGTTCCCTAGGCTTCCAACCTTAGATGCTATTGTACTGGGGAAACCTGGTGTGCTAGCTCTAAGGAACAGTACGGAGCACAGAGTGAAGTGGAGACACCACGACTAGGCTCTGTGACCAGGTGGGGACTCAATTGCTCTTGTGCACGCCGAGACTGATAAGCTGCACTTTTTGCTACCCTGAGCCAACGACCTGTCATGTTTTCACAAATGCTGTACCCTAGTGTACTTTTGCTCATTATAATATCATTATAATATCAAAACACACCTCAATCCCAAAAACTACCCACCTCCAAGGTGCAACCACCCCTCACTGAGCATGCGCTCTGAATTTCTCAGAGCCTATTAATTTAAAAGGAGACGGGAAAACTTTCCACTAATCATAACTAAGATATGCTTGACTAGAGTCACTCAAGCTCCACCTAAAAGATAGAAAATAATATAAATTGGCCTAAGAGAGAGGGGATGTCAGAGGAAGATACCATCGTCAGGGAAGATACCATCATTAGAGAAGATGCCATCATTAGGGAAGATACTGCCATCAGGGGAGATACCATCCCAAGGGAATACACCATCCCAAGGACCTCCTGACCCCTGGGATCAGTAGACAGGCTGATCCTCTCTCTCCTCCCCCCCCCCCCCCCCCCCCAATTGGGATGCCTTTGGGTGAGATCTGAACACTTGGTTATACTGTGTTCCTCTGCGGAAACTTAGAAATCTCTATAGAGTCTTTGTGCCTTTTAACGCATAAATTTCCAGGCTGTGCACCAGTGTCACCTGTGTATTTCATGCATGCTAGCTTGCTTTTGCAGACAGTAACCATTGCCAGCAATCCAAAAAACCTGTGTACCTGTTGCTGTAAGAAATTGCACTTGATTGCATTGTTTCTAGCCATGATTATTCTCATTAAACATGACTAGAGTAAGGGCAGTTATACGTTATTG
The DNA here is from genome assembly GCF_009819795.1 of Aythya fuligula. Taxonomy (NCBI): domain Eukaryota; kingdom Metazoa; phylum Chordata; class Aves; order Anseriformes; family Anatidae; genus Aythya; species Aythya fuligula. Next base: position 199,964,685 of record NC_045559.1, read on the forward strand.
GTGAATCCGTGACCGTGGTAGTTCAGTGGTCTGAATCCAACCAGACCCCTCTATAGAGATTCACCATTTACTGAGCGATGGATTATACCTGTCTATGGTTAGCAAGTTACAGTCTAATCCTCAGTGCTCCCAATGCACACTTGCATGGCAGCAAATTCCCATGGAACCCGCTTGTTTCACTTTCTAATTCAGGTAGGTTCCTCTCTTTCCAAAAGGACCACTGTTGAATAAGGATATTTTTATAATGATCTCCTCTGTTGTCTGTCTCTGAACATACAGAAGAATTGTAATGCTTATAGACAAATTACTCATGTACGTAAAGATCATTTTAGTTTTCTTTTTGAATTATTACTTCCTTTAAGTTAGTATCTGCAGAGAAATTAAAAATATTGTGGATAGATTTGTTAGTGCCTAGCACCCTTCTGGATTTATTTATACCTTTATAGAAATGTTGCCCTTAACACTGTTTTTCAACCATATCTGTACTGGCCTCAGCAGCTGGACTAACCACTTTGTCCAGTGATTAAGCACCCTTTTACAAATTCTAGAAGCTACACAGTTTTCATTCTAATAAACCAACAGCTTCTGTATGGTCTTACCACATCTGTTGCATTTTTCAGTCATATTTGTCTTACTGCTTTTTTAATTTATCTTCCTATTTCATAGCACTGCAATGACTTCCACAGCTGTTTTTCTAATCCCCAGGGTTTCTTTCCTGTTATTGTATCTTACGTTAATTTAGCGTTTTACTTTCTACTTACACTTTACTTTCTACTTAACACTTCTGCTCTCCTCTTCCCACAGTACTTTGAAAAGTGCTTTCTGTGCTAAATGTTTATGATCAATGCTCCAAACACAATTATTTTTCTTCTGCTGTAGAATATAAAAGATGTCCTGTTTGCAAATAGTTTGCTACTATGCTAACAGACTATGGAAGAGCAGCCAGGTTACGCTACCATGCAATTTTGAATAGTATGTTTTTCTTTATTAGATATTTCTTGGAGGTAATCGCTAATTATTTTATAGCAATGTCTTCCATTTCTTCAATTAGGAAAATGCTCATCATTTTAGGTTTTACTAACTGTCCTCTCAGAGCACAGATAGCCTACAGAGTGCTAAATTTTAAACATGCTTTCAACCATGACTTGGTGAAGGAGGTGATTTTTCTTTTTTTCTCTTTTTCTTCTGAGTGGCTTAGGCAGCCACCCTGTAAACCCAAAGATGCACAACACAGAAATCAAATGACTGAATTCAAACCAAATTACTACAGCTTTCAGTGAAGTCTTAGTTACTTTCCATATCTACAGGTAAACATTTACTGAATTAAGTTGAATGTAATACATATGACATAGCCTGTTTTGGAGCACCATTCCAATGGATCAAAACATTGCCTGTAATCATCACTGGATTTTGGATGACCAAAATTATATTCCAAGGTAGCATATATCTTCCAGTGGTGCAGATGTTAAAGCATGGTTAAAAATAAGCGTAAGCTGCAGAAAAAGAAGATCTATGGTGAAGATGCTATGAGATAAATCTAATGATGTTCATGCACTCTAATGAAGGAGGTGAGGAAGAAGCGCATGCAGTACCTGGTGATGTCAGAGTCAGGGAGCAGGCCTACGTGGTAGTGGGGATAGGGAGCTGTAAGAAGGAAGCTTTTGTCACACTCAACAGGGGAATAGTGCCTAGGAGAAGGTGGTTTATCACACAGTTTGTTCACAGTGCTGTAAACAGGTTCAGGAGGCCTGGTGATACAGAGACAAGAGTAAAAGATCAGGTGCATATTAGTGGCCAAGAATACAGAGAAAACACAGCAATCAGTTTAAAAGCATGCACAGCAAATTTGTCAAGACCCTTTCAGTAAAGTGTGCTGTTAAAGGAGACATTAGAATTTGAAGAGTGTTATAGCATACAAGCAACTGCATATAAATATAGACCAAATATAAGTGTGCCATAAAACTGGCTTACAGAAGTATGGGACTGGAAGGGAATACCTTACCTCTGAGGTTCAGTGACAAATTTTCCCAAATGCTCTTTTTTTTTTTTTCCTTATTTTTCTTTTTCAAACATTTCTTATGTTATCACTTAGAAGAAAATATTATGTTTATTACATGAAAACAGGTGTTTTTACCCATTAGGTTAAGATGAAGCATATATTATTTGTTTAAAACAAAACAAAACAAAACAACTTTTTCCTGCCTCATTGTCCTGAGGCTTTGCTAATGAAGCTGCGGTCAACATGACCACAGCATATGCTAGAACGACACTGTAGAGATGGTAACACTGTGCAAGCAATTCATCTCACTGGCAGGTAATTCCTTTCAACAGTTCTTTGCTCTCTTTTTGGATTTGGCCTTCAAAATCTGATTATGCAGATCACATCCCAAACAAGTAACCTTGCTGACAAGGCTACAGTAATCTCACTTGCACTCTTGCTCCAAATTATGGACAGCCACCTGTGAGGCTAGATATGAGGAATAATGTCCTAAAACTGGCACTGAGAGGTCACCTAGTATTTCTTTTCTGCTGTCTAGAGTTCAACCACTTGGGAGAAGAAATACTTACTAGGAACCTCCCAGGGAGCCTCCTGGTGAGAGTAGAGGAGGGGATGAAGCCTCAGGGATCCACAGGAGACAACCAGCAGTTTTCAGAAAAAATGCACCACATAGCACATTTCCAGACATGTAACTTCTCCAGCTATTGTGTGGGCCCCAGCAGATACCCTGGGCCTACTGGCAAAGTGAAGCTTGACTTATAATTTCCTGAGTTTCTGCTCTAGAGAGTGCCAAGATATAATTGCTGTCATATCCTAGCTTCTGCCAGAAGATCCAGTACATGGCACTGTCTTTAATCACAGCAACACAGCATTAGCCAGATGAAAATCTTATTTTACAGACCTGAAAATATCAAGAGACCAGGCAGTCAATGAAACTCTTTTGGTTCTTCTGGCTATTCTGTGCCTCACACAGGTGTGGTTTGTGCTGTGACTTTCACAGGTACCAGAATTTGTTATGGTTGTGGGTGCACTGGCAGATATAGAGAACATATTTTCCTTTGTTGTTAGTTTCTGGTTTTGTCCTTTGGGGAAAAAGGAGTAGCTAGCTGCTTTATGTAAAAATTTGTCTCACTTAATGTTAATAACATTATTCATAGCAATCTGACATATGATTTGAGAACTCTCTCTGGCTGACTTTCCCAGGAAGAACTTTACAGTTAAAAGTGGCAATTTAAGGTTACCAGCTATCAAAACAGCAAAGTTGTCACTCATTTGATTATAAAGCATTCTGTCAGGCATATAGCACAATTCTTTTTAAAATGAACTTAAGATAGCAAATGTTTTTTTCTCAGCATATTTCACACTTGTTTCAGAGGGCTAGATTTAATAATTTATTTACTACATCAATTGCTGTTTTCAACAGTAAAAATCCAGAGGAAAAGAAAAAAAAAAAGACTACACATACATTTATTTTTGACACATACTGCCTTTTATTCACTCAAAAATCACTTTTTTTTAGACAATATATTAAAGAACAAATAAAAATAAATATAAATGATGCCTACTGTGAAAGAAATATTGCCCTAGTGCAGGAAGATGGATACAAAATTGTAGATTTATCTATGGCTCAAGACATTAACCAGTCCATAAACAGCTTACTCACTTATTAAAGACAATCTACTCATCTCTGAGTGGTAGATGACAAAAGAGTATTGCTACCCTTTGAAAAATTGTGAATGCTCAAACTATATTAAGTCACCAGTGACGTGACTGACCATCCAAGCTTGTGCTGAGACTCAAATCAAGCTATAGAGATGGACAGATACAAGGGATTGCTACATTAATGGGCAGTTGCAAACTGCTTCCAAAAGCAAAATGAAGATGAACATTCAGCATCACCCTAGATATTGAAATCAAATTACTCCTTCAAATATAAACACAGGTCACAAACAAAATGTCTTGTGGAACCCAGGAAATTTTAAAATATTTTGTATTTTCTCTCCTTTCAATCTTGCTGGATGGTAGGATGACAGAAAATTGGAACAATCCTTTCTCAAATGACTGTGCCGATGTATAAAGTCCTCTGTTCATTGCTGTAACACAAATGATACTGTGACCTAGCTAACAATATATTACCTGTAATTGAGTTGCTGAGAATTCTTAAGGTTAAGGACAAGAATTCAAACCTATCCTTTTAATCCTTTGCTTAGAATAGGATTCCAGACATCAGTTAATTTAAAATATAAGTGTCCTTATTGTAAGGCCTATGAAATGAACTGATATCACCACAAAAATTGCCATCAGATGTCATTTTTTGTGGTCATTAAAGCCATGGACTGATCAGGTTGCTTAGATACTTTCATACTATTTAGACACATGGCTTGCTGAATGGTAACACTGGACCCTGGGTACATATCTGGACCCTGGCTATACATTGTATTGGAAAAGGAAAAGCAAGAACTTGAAAAATAAGTAGAATACAACATCAAGCATCAAGCTCAAATCAGTATAAATTTATGTTATCTTCTAATTTGATTTAGCAAATGTAAATTAAATAGGATAAAAATAACTGAAAGCATAAATAATGGAAAGGAAGAGAATGATTAAAATATACCGGGGAGATTGCTGTCCTGGTCACCCAAATTGTGGTTCATGTAGGACAGTAACCTTTAAAAGTCATTTAAGATACTTGCTGAAACAGCCTATCTTCAAATATCATCCTGACTTCTCACCTTGTTCTCTATGGCAAGCTAGTACTTATCTACAACAGTGCCTGCCTTCTTTGGAAAACAACAATCTTTCAAAATAAGTAAAAGTCAAAACACTGAGGCCTTATTTTATGATGCATTAATTCCTCAAATGAATCAAAAATACATGCAGCAGGTAGTATACCATGTTGTAACTAAAATGTAAAAGATGGCTATATATTTTTTTAAAGACTGAATCACTGTAGTTTACTTGCAATTGCATCACTTTCAGAGACAGCAGGTACAGCTTCAGAGGGTTTGTGTCTATAATAAGTACTAAGCAATGTTTGCAATTCTAACAATGATGAAGGACAAAGAACTATGGTTTAGAATGCATTTTGTTCATTGTCTTAATTTCACAGAAGAATACCCTTAAAATGTCAAATAGAGTGAATATTAATGTATACTCAATAAAATGATAATAAATTTATCCAAGAAGTAATTGTCAAATATGAGTATACTCTGAACAATAACTAAATGCTTCTGTATTATCTTAGTTAGCGGATTTGTTCCTTTTCTGCTTTTAAACTGTTTGTTGTTGTTGTTTGTTTGTTTGTGACTAACATAGATTACAGTTCTTTGTTTTTATCTGCAAACTAAAATGTAATCCCTATGATAAATGAGAACAGCAACTCTCATTTGGTCAGGATGGACAGGAATAATTAAGTTAGAAAGAGAATCGGGTATACAAGAGCAGAGGAAAGGCATCAGAAAGTATCAGCAGTAGCATAACTTGAGCATGTCTCAGCAGATAATTCAGTGACTGCAGAGAGAATCAAGTCACTCAGTGCCACAAGGTAAGCTTTTAAATGGTAGCTTGAACAGCAGATAGCAATAAATTACTTTTCTATCCCCGAAAAATTGAAAGCTGGAATGTTAATCAGTAGAGAGCTAGCTGTAATGAGGCAAGATTTCTAGGGTAAGGTTTAACTAATTTGTGGAACAGCAAAAAACAATAAGAGGGGGAGGTAGAGTATCGATCTGATGAAGGTTCTGTTTATTTCTTTCATAACAGATTGTGTAAGAAGAACAAATCCTACTAGTTGTTCATAGCCTTTATTTTTCTTTGTTTGGAACAAACAAATTGCGTTATTATTTCAGGCTGGCTTTATTGCACAACAGAAGTTATAAGAAGATGTCCTTATTAAAACTATTATCTCCTCAGCATCATGCAGAGTCCTCAATTCAATTTTAACTTTTCTTATTGCAGAATTCTGTTTGTGAAAGTTCAGTTGCCAACACATAGCACATTAAATGTTAACATTTTTTTTTTTTTTTTTGGTTTTTAAAACCATTTGTGTTATGGAAGGAAACCAGATAAACTCTCATAGCATATCAAGTCTGCAGGGCTATAACCATAAAATGCTAAATTCAATCTGAGAGAAAGTAAATCTCACAATTCTACAAGTCTCCAACAGTTGATTTTGTTTTGCTTTGTTTTGTTTTTCCTCTGAGTAGCAATTTTTAATTGTATTCAAGTTCAATAAAAACATATAGCACATTAGTATTGCTCACATAATGTTGCTGGGAAGTGTGAAAAGAACTGTTTTTAAAATTATTTCACTATAAAAACACAAATCAATAGCAATTTAATAGAAATGAAGTCTTCTATTTCGAATAGCCAGTGACTCATATGTATGCCTTTGACTTTAGTTTCTCATTCATATGACCTTCTAGGAGAACCATACATCTTGTTCAGAAGGTTTATTTAAAATTGAAAGTTGATTTTATTTCACAGGTTATGTCCTAGCAGTTTGAATAAGACCAAAACACTCACATGATATGTTTATTTCAACTGGAAGACTGTCAGAGAAGGTGTGTGAAGAGCTGGAAGAAACTACCAAAAGGATATTACCCTAGTTCTTTCTGGAAATCCTTGTGTAATCAATTATTTCCCAGCTTTTGCATTATTATCTGCTATGTTCATGAGCCTTAAAGTTTTCCATAAGTGCAAAACAAGTGCTTGAGATCATAGCAGTATTTTAGCACTGCAATGAATAGTAAGAATGCCTCTTAGCAGTAAAATTTAAACATTTTAATCATGTTTTCAACAGCCTACGAGAAGGCATAATAGAATAATTTAGAATTTCTAATATTCTATACCTAGTTCTACATTCATTAGTCTTACACATTAGGAACTAGGAAACAAATTAACTGCTTAATTTGAAAAAAAAAATAAAAATAAAATCAGTACAATTTTCTGTTGCAGCAAAACAGAAAAGAAGAACGTTTCACATAAGAATGGTGAGACTGTCAGACTGCAGGCCCATCTGCATCAGTACCTGGTCCCTTGCAGGGATGTTCAGGGAACAAGGACAGTAAATAATGTCCCTTCCCTGCTCAGCTGTTGAAAATCAGCAAATTAGGGACCACATGGACCAGAAATGAAAGCCAAGCAAATTGTGTTTACTGGGCCTATCCACTGTGAATTTGTGCACTTTTCCTCATCTGTATTTAAACACTGATAGGTTCCTAGGCAAAACAACACCCAGTGGCAGTGAGTCCAGCAAATCAATTGTGACATACCGAAAATTTCTACCTCTGTGTATTGTAAGCCTGTTACTTGATAGCACATTGATAACATTTGGAAACATTTCAAAAACTTTTTTTTTTTTTAATTTAAACTCACTTGGCAATGTATTTTACACTCCCTGCCACTTAGTTATAACAAAGTGTTAGTAATAATTGTTTACTACCTTCCCTATTACAGGTGCTTTTGCAGATCTCTGTCCTATTTCTCCCTATCACCCTTTTTCTATGCTGGAATTATCATTTATGTAGCTCTATCTGGAAGCCATGCTACACCCTTGATCATCTGTCACCCTATTCTGGGGCTATATTGAGTTGTCTTCATGTAGTATTCAAGAATTGGATGCATCATAGATTCATACAGAAAAACATTATCTTTAGTACTCTCTTCCTGTCAGATTCTATTTAAATTCTAATTACCCTTTTGACTACTCTTGAGAACTGAGTTGACACTGTTACAGAATTAAACACATCTACCCCAAGGTATCTTGCTTAAGTGGTAATAGCTGCTTTATGAGTCCATGTCAGTGGATACATGTAGTTTGTACTTAGACTTAATTTTTTATTTTGTGCACTATTAAACATTATGCACCATTTCTGCCTGTATTATAACTGCCAATTCTACTATCTTATTTTAAAAATCTGCACACAAGCCTTAAGCTAGACTCTGCAATTTTATTTATTTATTTATTTATTTTTGTAAAGAACTGAGTATTAAGTAGCTTCCACTGACAGAAATAGAAATCCCATTCTTTGGGAATCTCTGACAAATTTGACGAATACGTGTAGATTACTCAGGACATAACAGATTGTCTGTTGACATTACAATAAGTAAAATTTCACTTTTAAATTAATTATTATGAATTCTAAAACAATGGGGTAGCAAACAGAAAGCTTAGACAATTATTATGCATTTCTAAAGTTTAATAATATGTTTAATGTTTGCATACTAAATATACGAGACATAAAATAGTTGCTTTATTGAAGGCAACAAATAATAATATAGAGCTAAAAAATACAACTGTGACTTCTTTTTCTGAAAAGCTATTGACAGAATTCTACAAGGAGCTGTTGTTAGATGATAGCATAACTAAGTACTGTAACTTTGCATTTCACCAAGGGTCCAATTTAAGGTTATATAGGCAAATTATTTTTTTTTAATGTAATATACATTTAATGTGTAATGTAAATAGTATTCCTGTATTTATTTATTTATTTACAGTATAGTTGCTTAGGTTGATAAAAGGCTAAACCAAGAAAGAAATACTATTATGGAACACCATGTTGAAATCAATATGATCATCAGCAGAGTCACCAAATTCTGATCCAGAGCATGAAATCGCTACCACATGAGAGACAGGGAGTGACCAGCAGCAGCAGCAGGCTGTCATCCTCCAGAAGGACAAGCAATGCAATTATTGAGCAATAATGACAGACTGCCTGCAGAAATCATGCTCTAGTCCTGCAAACCCCAGAAATCTTGGGTTTCTCTCATTTTTTTCTAGAGAGATGGCCTCAGTTTAATCCTGCCAGCATTGTATCAGCAACTTTTGCTACCTGCTCTGTAGCTCTGCTCCTTTCCCCTGTCTTCTTGCACAACTATTGATTATCCCAAACCTCAGTTTTTATTGTCTGAGGGAGTTGCTGGTTCAGCAGCTCTGAAATTTATTGTTGCTCTTCTCCAGGCTATTTTTCTCCATTGCTTCTTCATGTCTCTTCACCCATTTCTCACTTATGTCCTTCCTTGTCCTAATTTTAAGTTTACTTGCACAATAAATACGTCTTCTCTGCTTGTGATTTCCATTTTCACAGAAACATTGACAAGTTCTCACTCATTTTTACATCCAATCTCACTGTAACTCCTTGCCAAGTACACTCCCTTCCATTCCTCCAACCTTTTCAATGTTCAAATCTGACAGGACCGGGCATTCAGAGCACTGAGCAGAATCACTCCTGATTATGTTTCTATGTCAGAAAAGGTTGGAAGAAATAAGTAGAGAGAAAAACTAGCTTGGGCTATATAATGCTGGGCTCAATCATGCTGGCTTTTTTAAACAATCAGTATTAGAAAGTTGGGAGAAGCTTTTCTGCCCTACAGTATGAGGATGGAATTTAAAAGAGTTTTACCCTTATAGATATACATATATATATATAAAGATAAATGAATTGCAGTTTTTCCAAAGACCTGTATTTGTTGGCATTTAGACAGATTTTCACAAATGCAGTAGAAATACTGTGGAGGTTGAACTTCATCAGCTTCTAGAATTAAACACCCTCATGCTATGTATGGAATGCTATAATATTTAAAATATATCACCATGATTTTTAGCATGAACTAAGCTATGTAATTCTTCCTCTACTCCTTAAATGACCAAATGACCAAACTGCTATGGTTTAAAATAAATACAATTCAACTTGATGAAACTAGCGATCAATTAAAGTTACTTTAAAAATAATAACTGTAATTTGCACTAAATTTTAAAACAAAACAGACGTGCAACCTTTTCTATCCAGCCTCAGGTGAAAAAAAAAAAAGAAAAGGCATTAAAGTATTATCTGGAACAATTAATCTGCTGACAATGTTACAAGTGATTTAATATTACTATATGTAATTAATTATCTTTAAGACATAGGTTACATGATGAGTTTAGGTGAGGCATAATGATATGATTGATGAGATCTGATAATTACCTTTCATATCCATATAACTGCACCAGCATACTTCTGCATGTCTTTTTTTCACTGCTGTAGAGCAATGTTGGGTCAAAAACATGGTGCAAAACTCACTATGTGAAAGCACTACCTACAATACTCAGTGCTCTTCTTCTTCATCTGGGATACAAGAGTTTCAGTTCTGTTCCCTCAAAAAGAACAAGAAATGCAGCTAAGCTAACTCCTTTCAGCAAATACACACTTTTCAAATATGCAGTGTTTTGTCAATGGATGATTGACAACTCTGAATGAAGTCAACTCATTCGAGATCCCAATGGAACACTACTAAAATCTGCAGTTCTCTATCCCTATTTTTTTACTTAATAAAAGCCCAAACCATTGTCAAACAACTGCTATTCATAGTTTCATAACATGCATAACTTCATATTATTTGTAATGCTTTAATCCTGAACAGTCAAATCTGTGCATCAATACAATTTTAAAGGTGTTTCTATAAAATAACCTCAATTCAACAAGCAGGCTTATGTAAGTACCCAAGAAACAGTTGAAGAATGCTGCTCTCAATACCGGGAAAATTTCCCTTGAGACTTCAACTTAATGGTTCTCCTTTTTCTCCTCCCCAATCCCCAGCACCTCCTCCTTATCCAGAAAATGTTATTTTGCAAAGATGCATATAAAAGAAATCAAACGTGCTTTTCACAGCAAAACAGATAACTCAGACAGCTTTTCCATCCATGAATCTTTAATGTCTACCCAGAGTTAAATGTTAAAGTACATTTTTTATCCATTGAAGCACAACAGTTTGATGTTACTATTTTCTGAAGTTAAAAAGGAAGTAAAAACTCAAGATGGTAGTTCTTTATTTTATGCATCTTTTACCTATGTTGTTTGTTAAAGCCAGAAGGAGCAACCGTCTAAAAACTACAGAATTTCTTTTTTTTTTGCTAGAAATAGAAAGGCAGACATCTGCTAAAGAGTAAATTGTTACTTCTATCTCAGCTCTATTAGTAGTGTATATTCCACAAAACACTAAAACAACAAATCACTTTTTTCTTCTCAATATAGTAGAAAAGTTGTCAGGAAGGGACCTCTGTAGGTCATCTCATTCAATCTCATGCTTTAAGCAGGATTATTGCCAATGCTAGCTCATATCAGTCTTGATTCTGTCTAAGCAAATCTTAAAAATCTCGAAGCATGGATACTTCACAGCCCATCTGAGCAATATGCTCCACCACTACCTCACTCACCTGGTGTCTTTTTTTTCCTTCTTAAATTGAAATCAGATCATGCCAAACAAACACTTCTGGCCTTTGATCTTTTTTGCATTTTATGTCACTACTGAGAAGAGTTTGGTTTCATCATCTTTGCTGCTGAGTAGTTGTAGGATGCTCTTAGAATGACCCTTGGTCTCTCCTTCATAACACTAAACAAGCCCTAGCTCCCTCATTGTGTCTGTAACTTCCATGAGATTTAACTCAGAGTCTGATGGACCCTTTCTTGTTTACCCACATCCCTCTTGAAGTCAAAAACCGGGAACTAGTCAGTCTTCAAGAACATAACTTATCTTTATCTGCTGGCCATTTTTCTCCTAATGTAGCCCGGTATTCTGATTACCTGCCTTGTAATGAGAGTTCTCTTCTGGGTCCATGTTCAGCCTGGCATCTGCTGTAACCTTCAGGTCATTTTCAATGTAGCTGTAATTTAGATACTTGTTTCACAGCTCATATGAGTGTGTGCAGCTGTTCTACCCCAGCTGTAGAACTTCAAATTTCTTACTGAAACCTTATTTCAGATTTCTTACTGAACCTCCTTTCTAGAGGTTTCTCCTGGTCCAATTCTTAATCAAGATCGCTCTGGTATATAGCTCTGCCCTTCGTCATGTCAGTAACTCCGCCTTAACTTACCATCATCCACAAAACTGCTGAGGGTGCACTCTGTGTCATGATCTACGTCATTGATGAAGATATTCAACTGACGCCTGGAGTATCCTGAGGTACTCTGCTCATTGCAGCCTGCCTGACAGATGTCAAGTGATGATCTTCAGCCTTTCAGCCTACTGGTTCAGTCGGCTCCCAACCCAATCTCTTCTTTTAGTCCACTCTTCCTCATCTTTCAGATGAGAACTCTGTGGGAGATTGTGTTAAAAGCCTTACCAAATCTGCTGTAGCATGCAAAAGTGCACAGCCGTGCTGAGAGAAGTCTAATAAGGAAGATGGCAGCTTAAAATCCAGGAAATACCCAAAAGGCTACCCAGAGGGTTTCCAAAACTTTACAAATCATACATTCTTTCCAGCTACAGATGAGATGTACCCATTTATCCAACACTTCCTTATGTCTGGATGAGAGGTTGCTGGAGGAGTTTTAAAGGGCACTCCCTGTATCCTGCAGCATGTGTGTTACAGCTTCTCCTGATCTTCACAGGGACAAGGAATGAGATGGCCTGGAACAGCTTTGCAGCCACTCCCAAAGACAGGTGATGGTGAAAAAGAATTGCCACATGCCCCACAGTACATCGGATGCACATTTTGTGAGTTGTAGTGAGGTCCAGGGATGCCTTTGGAGCTAGCTGTGTTTTCATCCAGCAAAGAGCCATTTCTACATGAGGCAGTCCCTGCACTGTGGCCCTGGTTGGTATAGGACAATCACTGCTATCCACATGGCTCATCATTTCATCAGAAAAGTCAATCAGGCTGTACAAGTACATGATTTGCTTTTGGTAAATCCATGCTGACTATTCCAATTACCTTTTGGCCCCTTCAGTGCCTGGCAAAGATGATAATGTACTTAAGCTCTTTCTATACTGTCTGCCATTACATTGTCTCCTCCATCAGTTTTTTCCTCCATCAATTTTTGCCTTCATTTTTGAAACTAGCACACTTGCAGAATCACTTTTTGTTACCCTTCATGACCCTTGGAAGTCTTAGATCAAAGCCATCAGCTTTCTGGCAGGCAAGCAACGCTTGTCTACATCTTGCATTTTAGTTCAAGAAGCTCTTAACATAGTCTAGGCGGCCTTCTGATGAATTCCCAGTCATACAGCTCAATCGTATGGCTCATTCCTGAGTTCTCAGCAAGTTTTATTTAGAAATCATCCATCTTTCATGGAACCTATGTCTGTGTGGCAGCATCCCAAGCAATTTTGCTTAGCAATTCTCCAGAAAGAGTGAAGTCTGCTCTTCTGAAGTCTACAGTCATAACTCGCTGACTACCTTTACAGACTTCCTTTGAATCATGGATTCCACCAACTCATGGTCATTCTGATCTGAGCTGTTATTTATTTACCACCTTTCAGACTGGTTCTTCCCTTTTCATGAACAGCAAGTCAAGCAGAGAATTATACCTGTTTATCCCCTTGAGGAGCATTAGGAAAATTGTTAATACCACAATCAAGGAATTGCCTGGACTGCCTGCACAGCACTTCCATCTTACTAGAAACTAGTATATCTTTTATACCTAAGTGATATATGTCACATTCTACTTACCTGAAATTTTGTTATCTTATTTGAATTTTAAAATGTGACGATCTTTTTATAAAAATACAAGAAGGAAAAGCTTCCATCCCCAGGGAATTTAAAATGAATCCAACAAAACAGAAAGTAAATTACGCCTTTCAACTGACAGCATTTTGGACCAATATTATACACAACTTACAAAAGCTCAGCAAGTAAAGAGTAACATCCAGTTTCATTAAAATTTGTGGCTGAGGATGATCTGGTACGTTTCTATCCTTTGTGCTCTGATCAAGCTTTTTTTTTTTTTTTTCCTACAGTTTAATTAAGTAAAATATGTTCTGTTTTTTTCCAGATGCTGATTCAATATCAGCCCAAGAATGTAATTTTTTTATCAACAGAAACATGCATTTTGTTGGCCAAAAAATATTCAGGTAAAGAAAAATCTGGATCTGGAATTAAAAAAAAAAAAAAAAAAAAAAAAAAAGGAAAGAAAGAAAAAGGATAAAAGAAAAAAAAAGAGGAAGAAGAGTAAGCGGACAAGTTATGATGAATTTTCAACTGTTTTGACTTCACCAACAGATTCATTAAAGCAAAGAAGTTAAAGCTTCTCATCAGCTTCACTCAAGTCATATGTACAACAAATTCTGAGATTGCAAATGCCTCTTATAGAGGAGACGTTACTGTTCCAAATATTTTTAGTTGGCACAAATGAAAATCTGACAGAAGTGTTGCCATATTATGGCTGCATGGGTAATAAATTTCCTTATGTGATCACCATGTAAATTAACCCTGAAAACCTATTATAGTGAGAACCAGGTAGTTTTAATGGATAGCACTGCAGTAGTTGGCAATTATCTTAATTATAAAAAATTATGTGAAGGAACCTAATTATAAATGCTGCAATCAAGGGATCTATAGGGTTCACTAGAATTATCAATATGATAATTAACTTTCCAAAAGACTTTAGGTCTTTCTAAACTGGTCAGGAACAAAGACTTTTAAAATATCTTCTCATTTTAAAGGCAGACTCACCATCAAATCCTATTGCATTGCACAGAGATAGTGCAATCACCGTTCCCAGTTTATAGCTGTCAAAATTTGTCAGATTTAATGGTATCATTTTTCAATAGTCCCACTGGAATTAATAGGCAATAATCAGCTGCACAGATGAAAGGAAGGAAGGAAGGAAGGAAGGAAGGAAGGAAGGAAGGAAGGAAGGAAGGAAGGAAGGAAGGAAGGAAGGAAGGAAGGAAGGAAGGAAGGAAGAGAGAAAGTTGTCATTCATGGGCTAAAAGGTTTGATTTTGAAGGTCAGAGCTTTTCAGTCATAGTAGTCAGAGGAGAAGCCTGGTCTCCTGGCTCTTGTTCGGGTGTCCCTTGGATAGAGCTGTATGATGTGTTTTCAGTGAGGAAATCCAGCAGCAGGAAGCGCCATTTTTCTTATGACACATCACTGTATTCATTTAATCTTTGTGCTACAGTATCCTGGATATCAGTGTAGCATATAAACTATATCACTGTTAAAAATTCCATAATAGTCCTAATAAATTTAAGTCCTTCCTTCAATAAGGTGAAATAAAGACTTGTTTAGAGATTGTTATTTGATTTGGTCTGTTACATTCAGGGTCTGCTCACATACTATTTGACATCTTTATTTCTGCCAGTGTCCTATACATGCCACAGAAGGTGATGCTTGCAGAGTTGATAGTGCCAATCCTCCATATTTCAGGTAACAGACCTTCATTAGAAAACATATTAATTCGGAAGTCCAGATAGGAAGAATACAGGAGAGGAATATTCAGAATATACTGTGCTTTTTTGGACATTTATTTTTTATCCAAATAACACAAAATGAAGGTTGGTATGAATACCTCAGCCAAGAATTAGACTATGTAAGTAGTCTTTACTGTCAGGACCTAAACCAACAAAATTAACTTGTTTAAAAATAAAAATGATTGGAATATGAAGACATCTTTCTTCCTAAGAAGATCAAAAAGACATTGTTGTATTTCAATAAGTATCTTGCATGGTTCTTCCAGCAGGTATGCTTTCTATTGGATACTTACCTCAACAATGGACTAGAACTGTCATTGCCTTCACTTCTGTTTTATAACTATTGTTTCCCAACCCTTTTTTTTTTTTTTTAATAAAAATAAAAATACAAGCAATTAAAAAGTTAAAATCAGCTACAGGAGCAGAAACAAAGGACTTCTAAGGATACTTCTCCATTACCTTTCAGTTTTACTAACTTTTTAAATGATCTTTGCATTCTGAGTGCAGCTTTTCTCTTGTTTTAGGATTCCTTCCTGTATTATCTGTGACTTTTGGATCTCCTTAGCTATTATTTACTTTTAAGATTGAATTTTCTGCTGTTTTTAAACTTTGCCAACACTTTCTCAATAATAATGGTGCTGATGTCTCATTACAGAAAGAGATAAAACAGCACTACAAGTCCTCATAATTGTAACCCAGATACCATATTAGTATTCTTCCTATACATAGGCATTTTAGAAATTATGGGGTCAGTATGAACTCAGGTAAAGCCTTGATGCACAATTTAATGAAATCAGAATTTTAACTATTAATTAAAATATGTAACTTCTTGGAACCCTTTGGAGAAAATTCATCCTGACTGAATGTCTCATAAATTGAAGGAAAGCAACATTGTTTTTGCATCCTCAATCAAAACAAAGGAGAAATTATTTTAGCCAAGACAGGGAAGCAAGGTGTGGTTTCCATAAATTTATGTCTTGATTAAAACTGTATCATGATTTAGTTACTCTGAATCTGTCTGATCCAACAAGTTAAGCAGCTTGAGATCTTAATCTTATACAACAAGAAATATGAAATGCAAATTTGCAAATTATGAAGCTGACGAATACATAAGTGGATGAGATCCTTTGGCCTAGGATACACAGTAGGTCAGGTTAGATGACCACAAACAGTGCCCCTTTTAGCTTTAAACACAATGAATCTATAAATACTGAAGTACAGGGAAAAAAAAAAATCATTTTCTGTGGCACTAGACATTAAAAGATAAGGTACTAGCCAAATAAGATAAATACACAGTTTTATCAGTGATGTTCACAACACAAGGCATAAAATAACTCTTCCTGCATTTTCCTGTGTCTTTTCTACCTGGCAATCATCTACCTGGCAATCATTACCTTATGTCTACAATCCTTTTTGGATTGTTAAAAACAAACAAGCAAAAAAAAAAAAAAATACAGAAAACAAACAAACAAACAAACAAAATATTGGAAGCTATTTCCTTGGTCATTTTGCTGATAATCACAAGAACTTCTTTTATAAATGTATCAAGTGCTACTGTACAGTTTCCTTTTAACCTCTATACTCCCACAGAGAGCTGTTTCATATCATGATTCTCTAATAGTTATGACACTTTTTCTAGTTTCCCACCTAAATTTATTCACAGACAGTTTACAGCCAGTTTATACAATTTTTTTTTTTTTTCTTTTCGCATACTGTTTACTCTCTGTGTCATTTATCTTTGTGTGTGTACACAGAGCAATTACAGGCTATTTCAGCCTTGCTTTCACAGAACTAAACAAGACAGACCTTTCAGAGTACACTCTCACAGACAGGTACAAACACATGTACAGCCACTCCACCCATACATCAGTGAGCCAGATGAGTCACTGATCCTGAGATCTCCTAGTTGTGCTGGTAAGAAGCTATCACAGCTAATACACCTCTTAAAAAACAGCATGTTTTGCTCAGTGTCAGCACTGCTCTAATGCAGCCATGTTGTTTACGAACTAGTGCAGGATTGTACCCAGAAAACATGGACTTCTGGTCAGCATTCATTCATGAGATCTTTCTCTTAGATGTCTCTATACCTGTAATAGCTATGATTTTTCTTCCCTTGAACACAGGTGAAAACAACTATATGCTGTGTGCTGTCAGGAGTGCATGGAGTGCTTCACCTTGCTTTACCAATGCTTTAACAATGTTCTTTGCAATTGCCATGAAATGTAACAAAGAAAAGCATCTGACCTGGTGTAGTCATCCTCCACAAGCATGTGCTTTGGAATGGGTGAATATCTTCCCGGTGAAATAGGGGCCAGAGATGCCTTGTACTCTAAAGTGCCGTTGTTTCCAGAAGAGAGTATATGATTTTCCATTGGTGGAGAATAAGCTGGTGGTAAGAATAAGCATTTCCTGTTAGCCATTTCTATATTTGATTAGGTCATGACTGCATCATTTTTATTTAAGTACGAAGAATATGCTTGCTGCTGTAAATAACACCAAAACAGACAGTTCATGCCTGAGAGAGCTTAAAATTTAACAAGACAGATTGAGCAGCTGGAGTTTTCCCAAAAGGTTAATAATAACAAACAAAACAACAGCAACAACAACAACAATAATAATGGTAATGGTTCATTTTGCAGAAATTGAATCTTTAAAAGGGATCCAAGTAAGAAAGGATAGTTTGGAAGATGGGAAACAAAGACTTTCTTCAATTATTAGTGACTCAAAGAAGGAAATGTAAATAGGAGAGAATGAGATTAAAAGCACACACATCTTTTTGGCTCCATTGTACAGAAGTGGGAGCAATACAGTAAGAGCTCATTGCAGGATTAAAGCAGGAATTGTATGGCAAGAACTATGTTTGGTGAAGATTTAAAGCTGTGATTTACTTAAGGTGCCACATTTTCCCATGTAATTGAAATTTCAGTACCAATATAAACTGCATTATTTAGAACTCAGTAAATCTGTATACAGAACATAAATTGGATACAAATCTCATACAAATTAATGACTAATAATGACAATTACAGGATGGTGCTGTCTGATTCTATCTTGGGTCTGTGGATTTTGTTATTTGTTTGCTTTTTGCCATTCTCAAGTTACTTGCAATAGCTGTAATCAAATCTCTAGTTAATGTAATTAGAAAAGGAAATGATAAGTAGCAGAAACAAAGACACATGCTTCTGCAACGAGCTACAACTAATTTTCTCATTAAAAGAAGTCTTTCTAGTCTTATTTTCAGTCCTTCCTTCAGATGCTGAGATTCAGAATGCTTAAAAGCAAAATATCCCTACAGGGAAAGGCCATTACCCATTCTGAAATACTCTGAACATGCAGATATAATGAAAGGTTCCCCGAAGATAAATGAATCTCTATGCACCAGCAGCCTGGGATGGGCTACCGCAAATCTTTTCAACCTCTACTCCCTCTCTGGAATTGCTTCTGTCTGTTCATATGCTGCTGATCTATAATCTGACATAATAAAACACACTCTTTTAGAACTCTCAAATTATTTTAGGAAGTATTATAATGCTGGAGATTGGATAGGGACATTTAGTAGTTTTACTTGTTGGGCTTTGCTAAGATTCAGACCAGACTGCTACTGAACAATCATGACTGCCATCTGTTGTAACATTTACTAAGTAAATAGGTATGCTCTGCACAGTTGAATATACCACCTGATGCGAATCTTACAAAACCTTCTCTTTTATTTTAATGGAGCAGTCTGAATAAAGAGGATTATGGATATGAAGCTTTCCCCTCAACTTTTTCAGTTCACAGTGGCAACGCACTGCAAATGAGCAACTAAATTAATCTCTTATCTTTTACAGAGAAAATCTACCTTTCCCAGTCCTTAGTTGGTTCCCTGACCTTAAGTGCCCCTAGTATTATTGCAGAAGATCAAGATGTGTATGGGTCAGTTGCTGAAACTCTCCAAAAATTAAACTGTCACCCAGTTGTTAGGTGGTGCAGCTGTTTCCTTTTGGTAATGAAACCCCAGGCAGACAGTTTTTTGTGAAGAACTGAATGAAGGAAGGGAGTTTTAGTAACAAAGTGATTAGACCAGACGGCATTAGTGGTATAGAGAGCTACAATTGAAATGCTAAGATCACTGTTTATGAGAAGAGAATGGGAATGGAAACATCAAGAGGACTGGTAGATGGAGGTTTATAAGAATATAGTATTGATAGCACCTAGATTCATCAGTAGGTTATCAAACATAGAATAACTTTGGGCAACTTCTCAGGACAGCCTAAACCCAAACTAAAACAAAGACTCAAGCCATTAAGAAATTATACCAGGAAATAGACTAGATTGGAGTCTAGGACACTCAGACAGGGAGACAAAGGAGAAGAGAGTAAACCCTGATAGAGAGAAAAACCTAATCACAGTCATCTCCTTAGGACTACAAAAAGCACACAGTCAAGCAGGTTGGCAACCTAAGAAGGTGGTGTATGTGTATGGTAAGGGCTTCACAGCCACCCTCCCTTGTCATCTCAGGGAATCTTAGTAAGCTCACCTTGCATGTGTTTTTGCTTGAATGTCGAAAAGAAGTCTAGATGATTTTCAGTACATGGATATCACAGCCTGAGGAAAATCAGTTTGTTTTAAAATAAACTAATCTTCCCTTCTTATGAGATCCTGCACTGAGCTTTATTAACAATTAAACAACCAAAACTCATTCCAGCAACTTTTCCGATAGCAGGGAAGATATTTAATTCAAGGACAAACAAATTCTTAGTCCTCGGTGAAGGAACAGCAGATGAACATATGTAAAGTTAATGGGCAGAATGAGAATGAAGCAAAATGGAGTAGGAATTTAGAAAGTGGATACACACAGAAAATGGGCAGATTTATGTAGATAAAGCAGTGATTTTACATTCCAAGTAAACATTTTATGAAAATATCATATCCGTTTTTCTCAAACTTTTCAGTAAGTTTGTTTGGATCGTTTGCTGCTTGTTCTGATTTTTCAGTGGACAGAGGACTCCATTCTTCAAATCCAATCATACTTCAAAATATATCTGCATATGTATATTACTGTAATTGTCACAAGAGTTGCAGTTCAATCTGATTACTTGGATATTGTCTAATTTGAGTCAGCACAGCAGTACATCATCTACACAGTTACTTTAGCTGCAAATATACTTTAGTTGAATTGTATTATTGGTAATATTTCACAAGTATAGCTTGCTTAGGTGGCATCAAACATTTTATTTTTGTAGCCTTCCACACTGTTTCATAAACTTTAATGGTGTACTTTGGACAAGCTATGAAACATCCACAATGATCTGACAAATTGATGTTTCATACAAAATGAATTACAATAGTCACTTACAGTGAGTAATATCTGGTGGGCCATAAGGATCAGTCATGTAAATGGTGGTGGGCTTTCCAACTTTCAGATACACTACATCTGATGTGTTCTTCAGTATCGCTACTGCCTCTTCATGGGTAACTTCTTCTAAACTGTAATTATTTACCTTAAAGAATGAGAAATAAGACAGGTTGAGTTAGGATCCAGTGGCAAATAAAAATAAAAAAGACACAATTGTCATAATGTTGGAAAAACTGCTGTAGACAAAGAGCACTGAAGATATTGGAAGTGGTATTACAGTAAGGTAGAAAATAAAGTTTTCTCAACATATCCATATTCAAAGACTAACTTAACAGTTTTGATAATGTCGGAGAAACATAATGGGTGAGATGGCACCTGGTCTTGTCAGTAGATAAGTACTTTGTGAAATTTTGCTGATAGTATCATCTTTAATATAAAACTATATTTAATAATAATTTAATAACTTAACACACCAGATCATTTACTGCCTACATTATTTGGTCTACCGAGAATTAACTGTCCAAATCCATCTCATAGCATGGATGGCTAGGACCTGCAATATTCCTAACACCCCAAATCTTTCCATCCATAATATGTCATTGATAGTTGGAATAATAAGAGATACATAGTGATATAAAGGGGCTGCCTGTGAGGTACAGGAAATTGAAAAACAACAAACAACAACAACAACAACAAAAATGAAAGGAAAGGAAAGGAAAGGAAAGGAAAGGAAAGGAAAGGAAAGGAAAGGAAAGGAAAGGAAAGGAAAGGAAAGGAAAGGAAAGGAAAGGAAAGGAAAGGAAAGGAAAGGAAAGGAAAGGAAAGGAAAGGAAAGGAAAGGAAAGGAAAGGAAAGGAAAGGAAAGGAAAGAAAAGAAAAGAAAAGAAAAGAAAAGAAAAGAAAAGAAAAGAAAAGAAAAGAAAAGAAAAGAAAAGAAAAGAAAAGAAAAGAAAAGAAAAGAAAAGAAAAGAAAAGAAAAGAAAAGAAAAGTTCTGTATGCAGGAAGGAGGTTTTGAGTGTGAAGGTTTATGAGTTTTCTGGAAACACGAGACAGACACTGAAAAAATGAGGATGTAGCATTAGCTCTGTGCTCTATCCTAAAAGAAAAATACTTAACCAATAAGAGGATTAAATAGGGATGGAAACAGTGACAACAGCCTTGCCTATTTATGCTTTACTCCAAAAAGAAAAAAAAAAAATCAAAATAAAAATGTCAGAAGGGGTATACAATTTATTCACACATAGATCCACTGTATCTACTGATGTCAACATAGGTTATGCTCCTATCAACAGACTAGAGAACGGTCCCTATGCCAAAAAGGATACAGCCTGAACAGAGAAGTCACAGGATAGAGAAAAGAAGGGTGTGGATTTAGCTTTGAGACGTGTGGCGTAAGGCAATAGAAAAAGCTTCATTTCAAGGTGAATGTCGTGTATGAAACATTTGACTGTGATTTAAAGCATCATCATTCAACTTTTACAGTTATTGGATTTCAAGTTATTGGATTTACAAGGATTTCTTGTAAAGTTTATTCATGATGGAAGAAGCTCCTCAACTGTAGTGTAATACAGTACTGCAGTAAATCACAGAAGGCATTGCATACTTTCTAAGGAATTTAGTATCAGTAAATAATTAGAGACTTGGCTGTGATAGTAAGCTACTGGCAAAGGAATTAAATGGGTAATTGGTAACCAAAGAGAAATTCAAGTATTATGAAAAATTGGAAGACTATTTGTACCGAGATGATTTAATCAACACCAAGAGATATTACTATTTAACAATACTACTCGATAGTATTTTCAAATATAAGGATTATGTTTACATTTTGATCCTTTTACAATTCTCAGATTTGGTTTTAAGGTTAATTGAAAGAGGTAATGACAGGCTTATTATGACAATTCGACACGAAGAACTATGATACAACTTCACTGCCAGAAGAGAGTTACTAACACGGTATGCTGTATTTTGACAGGTCTTCCATTAAAATAAAAAATCTGATCCCTACCTTCTATAAATTTCTCTCTCTTTTATTTAATTAGTTATTTTTTTTAGGAACAGCATTAACATACATTTGCACTTTTAATAAATAAAAAAGTCTTTTTAATTTTAATATATATTTTAATAAATAAAAATATTTTATTTATTAAAAAAATCAAATAAACATCTTTTAAATTACTAGGCTGGCAGGATGCTGAAATCTCTCTTAGTTACATATTTCAAAACCATCTCAAATGCTGAAAATTCACATTTTTGTCAACACAACCATATAGTTACCCTTTATTTTCCCTCCTTTCCATGTTGCTCGTGCATTATCACAGAATAATTGAGGTTGGAAGATAATGCCAGATTTCATCTGTTCCCACCCCTGCTCAAGCAGGGACACCCAGAGCAGGGTGCCCAAGACCAGACCCAGGCAGCTTTTGAAGACCTCCAAGAAGGGAGATTTGACAACCACTCTTGGCAACCTATCATTATATACTTTTTTTTTTTTTTTTTTTTTTTTTTTGGGTGTTTCATCTCAACTCTACAAGCTTTTTCAAGTAAAAGAAAATCTCATATAATAACCTTCCACTACACTTCTGCTTAATAAAAGATGTTCTTAGCCAAAAAAATAAAGGGACACAAAATAAAATATCATAGCAGTATCTGAATTTTGACAGCTTGTAATTTTTTTTTCTTTTTCTTCTGGTAATCTAGTTGATGAAAATCATGGTAAGACTGTTTCCATCACTACACACTTGGATATCACAGTTGTGCAAGTGGAGGATAAATTACCATTTTAGAAACAGGAAATTTAGCATGATACATAGAAAATTTATACTTTCCATGACAGGTCTTACTTCATCTCTATCTAACAATAACTTTACAGGACAGGTAGCTCACCAACTCTGTGTATAAGTTGTACAAATTTTAAAGTTAGAATACAAATTAAAGACCAATTAATTCTAAACTAAGAAGTAATGCCTGAGCAATTATGAACTATTCTTTATACACTTAAAGGTCTTTAAAATCATTGCAAATTTATACCACTTTTTTTTTTTTTCTTTTTTCCTCATTTCTAGTACATATAAGCTTAAATGTGCAGAATATTGTAGAAAATGAGTATGCAGAGCCAGAACTTGGTAGAATTTGAAAGAAGGTAACATGAGTGAAATCAAGATACAAAGGAGAGCTTTAAAGAAGCTGGATGAAAGCTTGTGGAGAAAAAAAAGACACTTCGAAGTAAATGAAGTTCTGTTACAGAAAGCATTCCAGCAAGGAGATAAAACCACCTTCCTTAGGCATTGCTGAGATCAATTTAGAATTACAATATATAAAATATACTATGGATTCCCCAGTTTCATTCAAAGGGTAGCTCTTTGCTTTGGACCTACAATTCCCAGTATTACTAGAATGTGCAAGCATTTATAACTTTTCTTCTTTTTCCAATTCATAAAGCTATCATCACAAATAAAGACATTTGAATGTATTGTTATACACAAACAAAAACCTGAATACATTGATTATATTGCTCAACTTCCTAGATATTATTGCAAGACGATTGTGGTATGCCTTTTTTTTTTTTTTTTCATAAGGAAATCTCTGGATATAATCTCTCTAAACATCATGTCAGAGATGGTGATTATTAGGAAATATGATATTGCAATTGTTTTTTCCAATGACTTGGGGAGAGGAGAAACTCTCATAAAAATCTCCAAGAGATACAATTTCTTGAACTTCTCCTTGTTTCCTTGAAAGATGCTTCTTTTAACTGAATTTTATCTACCACCATAAATCTGGCTGTGTTTCACTGGTTGAGGCACAGCCAGTGCATGATAAGAGAGCTTCACTTCCTATTGCTACAACAACCGTAGTGGAGGATGTAGTTCCAAAAAAAAATGTTAAGTCAGAGGTAAAGAAGATAGAGAGTGGGAGATGTGCACAAAATACAAAAACAAATTGTACAGGGCAATATAGCCCCCTTTAAGATGCTGAGATATTTATGCAGAAGGGCTGGCATTGGAGCTATGTGGACGGAACAAGTACT
The DNA here is from genome assembly GCF_009819795.1 of Aythya fuligula. NCBI lineage: Eukaryota > Metazoa > Chordata > Aves > Anseriformes > Anatidae > Aythya > Aythya fuligula. The sequence continues at coordinate 199,989,223 of NC_045559.1, forward strand.
TCATACCAACATTCTGGCTCTAGGACACCAATTTAAATAGCAATTTAAAGGGAAACAAAACAAAACAAAACAAACAAACAAACAAAAACTTGAGGCAAATGAAAAAAAAAAAGAAGTTCATCCGAGTGGTAAAAGTATTTCTCAGTTCAAGAGTTGGATACCTGAGCCACAGAATAAAACCATGGGAGCCAGAGGACAGAAATCAGAAAGAAAATAGGCATGGAGCAAGCAAGGCTTTTCTGAAATGTACCAGATAGAGAAAATTCAGAAATGCCTACAAAATGTGGGAGCAAGCACAAGTAGCCTGGGAGGAACAAAGGAATTGTCTGAGCAGCCTGTGATCAGGTTAGAAAAGCTAAAGCCCAGATATAGTTAAATCTGGCCAGGGACAGATTCTTTGTCAGCAAAATGAGCAGTGGGACCAAGTGCACCTTGGCAGGTTTGCTGATGACACCAAGCTGTGTGGTGTGTGCTGGAAGGAAGGGATGGCATCCAGAGGGATCTGGGAAGGCCTGATAGGTGGGCCTGTGCGAACCTCATGAGATTCAACAGGGTCAAGTGCAAGGTCTTGCATCTGGGCCACGGCAATCCCAAGCACAAATACAGGCAGGGAATAGATTGAGAGCAGCCCTGAGGAGAAGGACCTGGGGGTGGTGGTTGATGAGAAGCTCAACATGAGCTGTTAGTGTGTGCTTGCAGCACAGAAAGCCAACCATATGCTAGGCTGCTTCAAAAGCAGAGAGGCCAGCAGTGTGAAAAAGGGGATTCTCCCTAAGGTCCCTTCCAATCCAAACCATTTTATGATTCTATGAAATGCAAACAGCACCTGAAGTAAAAAATAAATCAGGAAAGCTGTTTCTATAAACAGAAGGAATGTTATAAGACATACTGATATTACAGGAAAATGACGAGGAAAAGATAATATAGTAATTGAGAAGGAAATTAAAGATACTTACAAGTCCAATCAAAAAGATATTTGAGTGGTGGGGAAAATCAGTATGAAATATTGCCAAAGAGATATAAAAAGACTGCCTTTTTTTTTTTATTTCCTAAATAGCATAATCAAGACAACGAAGTTTAAACTCAAGCAAGAATTATCGTATTTGGAAGTTTTCCTAGATTCATATTGGAAATAAAGGCACTGAGAAGTAGCTGGAGTGAAAAGCTTAGAATCCCCCAAAAGACTACAAGTGTTCTAAAAAATAACTTCATTCACAAGAGCATAAGCCAATAACAGAATTAGATCTCTGGAGGCATAATGTCTTAATTCATATTTTTCTTTAAAGGGAAATTGTTCCTTTCTTCTATTATTCAGAGTAAGAAGACTGGATTCACTCAATGAATGAGACAACGAGGTGATCTTTGCTTTGTCAGTGGTAATATTTGCTTTAGTGTAATATTCTACATCTGATTCAGAAAGTGGATTTTCCTGAGCAAATACTGAGTGAGCACCAGCAGCAAATCCAGAAAGTACCTGCAGTCTGCCCACTGTAAATCTAGAACTGCTGATGGCCTTTTTTAAAACTCACCATGATTTAAAGAGCTGTGAAAAGTAAATGGTTTTCCAATACTGAAACCCAATCTTTAGTACTAAGGATGAAAATCTGCTTGTACTAACTAACATATAATCCCAAGGACTCCTAAATTAGTTACATAACTGCTGAAGTCTGTATAGAAAACAATGGGCCAGCTTCAGATGACTGTGTGTTACTCCCTCTGAAATTAGCTTGCTTAGATTATAAGACTGTAAGTGGGTATGGACTCAGTGTCCTGAAACACTAAAACAGATCTACTCTTTGCTGAGAAATACAAGAGTTTGTGCTTCACGGAAAACAGATCTACTCTTCGAGTAGAGACTGAACTGACAGGCTTCAGGCATCATGTGCATGCAGTGTGCAATTGACACCAAATGGTAGTGAATCATCTTTTTTTTTTTTTTTTTTCTTTTCATCTTTCTATCCTCCCTTTTGAACTGATTTGGGTAAAAAAAATAAATAAATGAAGTGACCTAAGGCAATGAAGTGTTATGAAGATGATGCAATTGTGTAGGAGCAACCAGATAATTAGAGTATCATGAGAATGAATTAAATGGGGAGCTTATAGCTATGGTACCATCCAAAAACTGATTCTAGAAAATCTACCTTTGAATGCTAGATACAGCATTGCAAGCCCAGAGTCAACAACAGTGTCAACCTGGCTCAGAGCCTAGTGCTGCATCAGAAGGGATGTAGTCACCATACCCCCAGAGCTGCTTCTGTACCAATTCACTTTTCAACTCAGACTATTATCTTACTCTTATGTGCTTCCTTTCTGCTAGTCAGCCAGTACAACTGACAGATTAGGTACTATCTGTTCACACTTCTCTGCCTTTGAGTCTAATGGGGTAATGTCTGTCCTTCATTATCTGGCATAGCCACAATGCCACACCTACCTGAGCAAAGAATTATAGCATCATAGAATGGTTTAGGTTGGAAGAGACCTTAAAGCCCACCCAGATCCAACCCCCTGACATGGTCACAGACACCTCTCACCAGACCAGGTTGCTCAAAGGCCCCGTCCAAACTGGCCTTGAACACAGCCAGGGATGGGGCATCCACACCTTCTCTGGGCAATCTGTGCCAGTGCCTCACCACCCTCTGAGTGAAGAATTTCTTCCTAATATGTGTGCACGAGGAGTGATCTGAAACAACAGAGGGTCTGCTCTACATACAGAGATCTACTCTATACACATCTGAAGGGGGTTACTTTGGATTACACCTAGTCTGGCTCTTTAGATGGAATGCTTATTAGCAGCTGCAAAGACATGCACATTTAGAATGCTTCTGGAGAGCATCTTCATAAAAAAATATCTGATTTGTTTCCTCAAAGACCATCCCACAAGACAGAAAAAATCATTTTAAAAAAGCCCTTCTGATCTGAACCATAGATGCACCTTAAACTCAAATAATATTTTCTGATTACATTAACGCAAAAATGATCTTGCATCCACATATAATCTAAAAGAACAGATATCGGTAGCTGATCCTGTAAGGCACAGATTGACAGTTCTAAGTCACAATCCCATCATTACCCTGTGAAACTACCAAGTGGTAACATGATTTTTTCATAATTGGATGGAAGCCTGAATTTCTGAAAAGGAAAGTGGCTTCTGTCTTTTTCCTTTTGTTTTCAGCAATAAAACAGAATCAAGTTAAATCTCTTGGTATGTGAGTCACATCATTTTTTCCTTTCAAATATAAATAGTCCTACAAAAGTATGATCTCTCTGACTGCATAGGCTTAGAAATAGATTAATGAATAATGCCTAAACATGTACGGGTTTTTTAGAATAGGAGACAAATTTTTGAGTACTTAATAAAATACTTATGAGATAAATATTATCTTAAATCTTCTTCTAAATCTTGATATTTTTAAAGCTTTCCCTGAAAGAATATCTTGCTTCTAACTATTAGCCTTGTTTTGTACAAGGAAATACAGTTTTACACTGATTTCTTTTATCTATTCTGTAGCCAAGCACTTCCAAAGTGAGATGATTGTTTCAGATTAAAAAAAGGTAGTTATCATCTGAGAGGTAACAACTTCTTAAATTGTTTTGCAGTTCTTCATTATCAGCTCATTATCAATGAGCTGGAGGATGTGAGGAGTGCACTCCTGCCAAGTTTGTAGAAGACTTCACCTAGGGGGCTGGTCCATATACTTGAGCACAGGGCTGCCATCCTGAAAAGGCTGGTGGAAGGGTCAAACAGGAACTTCGTGGTATTCAATTGAGATAAAGAGTAAGTCCTGCCCCTGGCACTCCCTAGCCCCTTTCAACAGCTATGTGGAACAGCCCTTGTGTCTCCTGGTGGACATCAAGCTGGGCATGAGCCATCTGTGTGTCCTGGCAGCAAAGAAGGCCACAGCATGTGGGCTGAATGCGCACAAGCAGAACCAGGAGATGCAGGGAAGGGATTATTCCTCAGCACTTGACACTCATTAGACTGCAGCTAAACACTGCATTCAGATTTGCCCCCTCACCACACCCACGCCGTCATACATTGAAGATCAATAAACCAGAGCAAGTTCAGGGGAGGGTTACCAGAATAGCTGGGGCAGCCCAACCTGCGCCCTGTGCGGAGACGCTGGGAGAGCTCAACTTGTTCAGCCTGGTGAAGGGACAGCTCTGAGGACAACTAACAGAAGCCTCCACTGGTCATCAAGACAGAGCTAAACTTAGTCGAGTGGCATGTGGCAATGGGAGAGATGACAGGCATTAGCAGAAACAAGAGAAGGTCAGAGGGAACAGGCTGTGCAAGCTCCATCCTAGAATGTTTTCGAGAATCAACTGGATATATTCATGAACGACCTTGTATGCCCCCATAGCTGACCCTACTTGAGCAGGAGGTTGTACTAGAACCCTCCCAATGTTCCTTCAATCTGAATTATCATCATAGCCTGTGATGCTCTGTACATGATACCCCTTTGCTCCTGCCCAGTACAAAGAGAAGCGGCCCAGCTGAGATGCTCATTGCAGCCACATTCCCACTGCAAGAATTACTGTCAGCAGATCAGGCACTACTATAGGTATGACCACCAGATTACAGTAAGGTAGAAGTCTCCTATTAGTTGTCAGTCTTCAGGGCACTGCTCTGGTCTGTTCATTTCACATGCACCTACCAAAACCACTGAGTTGAGTTTTTGGCTGGAGCACTCTTATGTTTCCTACAGTAATTTTACTATTGGGTAACTAAGAGTTATCCTACATTGGAGAATTTCCATGTGGAAGTACTTAGGATAATAAGCCACACGAGCAGGCTCAGTGCCACAGTAACATAACTGCACAGATATGCCCTTGTACAGATTTCACAATAATCACAATGCTCAATATTTACATAATACATCTTGTGAATGCTTAACACACTATTAGCAATCTGCATTTAATAACTGTAGGGACATCAAACTGTGAAATGCTCAGATGGCACCTCATTGTTTTACATTTCAATATTAGTTTTGATTTTGCAGCATCTCTTTTATTACATCTTAAATTTTAATGCATTTGATTTGCATGTTCTTTGGGATCTGAAAGCATTTTACCCAAACTTATCAGAACATAGACACACAAAAAGAAACAACCACCACAGCAGCTGGTGAGAATTCCAGAAGGATGACAAATTCTAGTAAATATTACAGAGAAATGTTGGAAAATAAAAAGATCAAGAAAGCAAGCACTACTGAGAAGAAAAACAATGAGGAAGAGTTCAAATATATAATAAATAAGGAATCTGTGAAGCAGCAGTAGGACCATGCAGGTGACAAGGGTAATATTGCGTCGATAAAAGTGGTAACACTGCCAAAAGAAAGCAATGAATTCTTTCACTCACTTATCACAAAGGAACATGAAGTAAATGCCATGAACTGACATATACTACAGAGGGCAGAAGAGAAAAAATACTGAAGGTATTCAAGAAAACCCACAAGGTATAAAGAAGTCAGGGTGTCTTGTCAGAGAGAACCACAAAACATATCTTTTCATCTCCATGAATTTTAGAAATAGGTTTTGGTCTTGCAACTTTATCTCCAAAATGTAGTAGTTAAGAGCAAATTGATACTATGACTTTTACGCAACAGTGAAAAGCTTGGTCTGGAAGTACGGGACTATGCATGTTATGGAGAGCGATATTATGATTGACTTTTTTCCTCATTTTACATGCAGTGATAAGAGGAGATGATGGTAAGTGCATGGTGCAGAACAAAAGAAAAGCAGTATGAAGATGTGACATCAAACATACTAAGAATGACTTCTGGTCATTTTCAGAGGTCAGATTCAGGAATAAAAACTTGTCCCAGTGGATAAACCTGTATTTACCTGTATCTGACTGCAGTGAATCATAGGTTAAGGACTGAGAAGAGATACTTAATAGGCAAATCCTACCAAAAATAAATAAATAAATAAATTCTACATTCTGATGTAGAAAATTGTTTTTCTACTGAAATTCATTGTAATTAAGTGACACTGGAGGCAAGGAATGCAGTGTGCCTGTGTTTTGCAGATATTATGTATTTCTTCAAGTGAATTGGAAGAAGTTAAGAGTAAGGTAACAAAAATTTGCAAATCACACAAAAACCGAGAAGGAATTATCACCACAGCAAGAAACAACAGCCGAATACAAGTAGATTTTCTATACGGTGCTAAAGAACAAAATAAGGAGCAACTTTGGCAAATATAAGAACACATTTCTATGGAAAAATGAACAAAAATGTCATTAAAGAGCAGGGACTTGAATTTCACTGTGCTGAAAGCCTGAAAAGAGGAAATGTCAGAGAAATGTTAAGTTCTAGTTTCATTTTGCTTTGATTTGCTAACATTATTTGATCTTTAAGTTGTTTTATCTGTCTACTAGGTTTAATTAAAAAAAGCTAAAGTCACCAACACAGCAACCAAGTGCCTTTTTTGTTGTTTTTATTTTTTAAAACCCTGAAAATGAATGGCCATCTTCACATGTGACTGGAACACAGTGTTCCCAGCCAAATACAGAAAACTTCAGATATATTTTTACAGGCAGAAAAAAAGGTCACAGCAATTTTTCACTGCTTAGATATCATGTCACAAAGCAGAGCTACTGCAGTACACTTTTTTCATGGCAATGACTGAAAATATATTTCTCTGCTTGCTGAAATCTATGCAAATGCATTGACATGAATACAACTTGACATAGATTAACTTCTGCTGATTCATCAGGGTCCCTTACAAAGAATTAAAGAAACTCTGTGAGTGGGAAATAATTATCTAGAGGGAACAATATACTAGCACTGCAAATATCAGGAAAAATTTCCCAAAGTGAGATCTATCAGAGAATTAAGAACACTTCCTCAAGGATAAAAGATAGAAAATGTATCTTTAATAACATCTAAATGGAGCATCTACATGAAGCATTCATGCATATAGTAAAATATAGGTAATAGTCCACTGACAGTGGCTACACTTGAGAGTTTTGTGGCATATTTTACATCTTATCACTTTCTTGAAATGGTCAGTAGAATCAGTTGTGCTGTAATAAAGTTTGTGTAACACCTTTCTTTAGAACTTTTACGGTACATTTTGACCTATGTGCACAATACATTTATTCTCTTCTTAGTTAAATGACTGTAACAGCAATACAACACATTGCCTTTTCTTCACAAAATATTGGTTTCCCAGTATATATTTTTTAACAGTAGTCCCAGAAATACATATAAATAATGAGAAACAAATGAAGATGTCAAAAATCTAATATAATTATTAGAGAAGTTGTAATGGTTACATTCATTAAAATGTACAGTAAATAAAATTCCCTACATGAAGCAACTTTCAGTCATACAAAATCCAATTTACATTTGTCATACTTACCATAAGAAGTCTATCTCCAACCTGCAACCTCCCATCTTTTTGTGCAGCTCCTCCATCAATAATCTTGGTGACATAAATACTGTTGTCCCCAGGGATGTGTTGGTTTCCCACTCCTCCTGCAATACTGAAACCCAGACCTGGAGAAGATATGAAAAACAAAACATTATCAGTACAAGAATAACACTAAGTAAGAGTGTAATTGTATAATTACAACATTTTTTAAAGAAATGCAAACAACATAACAGGTATTTGAGGGGTCATATGCTTTCATTTTTCCTTGGAAGTTGAGGGACAGAAATAAATCAATGAAATTCCTTTCCACATACAATAAGAGAAAGGTAAATATAAAAAGAATCAAACCAATGATGATTTTATACTAATGTCTTGTCCACACCAGGGGACAGTGCAACCTACATAAACAAGATATGGCATAACTTCTTCATGGTGGAAATTTCTGCTGACTAGTAATGAAACTCTGAAGCTTGGACTTCATTTTAATAAATATTGGTATAAAATAAATCACAGTCTACCACAAAAGAAATTAAAGGTATTCTTATTGTCTACAGAATTTGAAAAATACTGTGAGAGGTGTACTACAGATTTTGTAAGTTTCTGTAGTACCGCATTAAAAGATGTGAGAAAATGAAAGATAAATGGTGTATTTTGATTTAATTCTGCTTTGCATATTTTTTCCAGGACACAAATATCTTTGGCTATTCACATATAAAATAGGAAATTGATAGTTCACATATAACTTTCTCTCAGTTTCTCTCTTTTCCTATCGTCTGACACAGTACATAAATAAACAGATCATTGCTCTCACTTGTAATAACATTTTTATCTCTCAATCAGAGAAAAGACAGAAACTACTGCGCTCCATTTCCATTAAAATCTACTTCATAAGGTATATTTTTTATAGATTATATATCTAATGGGAACTTTCATTTGAACAAATAAGCTGTTACTGACAATAACCTGCTTAGATTATTGCTTGAACCAGGCATTTCTCTTTTAGCTGAATAGAAAAAGTAGTTGTATCTACATAGAGAATAATAACTAGTTTTGTCTTTGATCATGGTGTTCAGTCATTCTTAAAGCAAACATATTAGTAATAGCTTCAGCGTGAGCAGTGAAAATGCAGTAGAAAAATGAACTGCCTGGAACTTGGCATTTTATTGCAAACTCACCAGCGTGACTGCCTGTGCACTTAGACTTAAGTGATGGTTTATTTAATACACACAGACTTCTTTAGCAGCTATATGAGTACAGAGATAAGCTTTTTGAGTGAATTAAATCTCAAAAAAAAAAAAAAAGTGATTTTTTTCTCACACTATTTTAATTTGATCATTATTTTTAGCTTAAAAAAATGTGAGGTCAGATAACATAGTGAGCTACTTCATGGATACTGTGAAAACAGTAAATTACAAAAAGAAACCTCTGAAATTATATCTCAAATTGAAATACTAAATTAAGATGACTATTATCAGTATACATTAAGTTAATTCAGAAGTATCAGATAATTAAAATGAAGCTTTATTTAATTTCCAGCTAAAGCTGATGATCACTGTTACTATTTATGTTCTACTGCCAGGACAACTACAAGAATAAAAAGATTACATAAGGGTATTCTAAGAAAATACCCAGAATTAAAATTTTCTTTAAAACATTAGATGTGGACTAGGAACAATGACTGAATGTTCCCTGGTGACATAATTATCACCCTTTTGGGAAAAAAAAAAAAAAAACAAAAAACAAACAAACAAACAAAAAAAAACACTGCATGTTTCTATCAGTAAAATGAAGCTCCGACAGTATTCCAGAATGATGACGACAGGCACAGGAAATGAGTGGGCAGCTCACTGCAGCTGGAGAGCTTTCTTCAGCTCCACTGCTCACCTACAGCATCACTGTGGGAAGATTAGGTTATCATATGCTTCAATCCTCTTCTCTCTCCTTTATTAAAAGTGCACACTTGTAAAGGGCAAGGTCATTTCTGTCTGTATAGATGTACCGTATTTTGTGCAAAAGGGTTCCTTGTCCTGCTGCAGTATAAGCAAAGACCATTGCTTCTACTTGAAGCAGTGCTGAGAGGGGTGGTGGGGTGGTGGTGTTTTTTTGTGTGTGTTTTTTTTTTTTTTTTTTTTTTCATGGTTATATCACAATTGACATGTAAAATCACAAAACAAACAAACAAACAAACAACCTTGTAACACGCTACCCCATTACAAATGTTTACGGTGATGAAAAGAGTAACTTTTTGTGCTTTTTTAATGGACATAAAATGTGACAGCATGGAGCTATATTGTGTTGGTAAGCAGGGTCTGCCTTTAGAATCCATATAATCAGCCTCAAGTATGAAAAGGTGTAAAAGAACTGAACAAGGCAAGACAAAATACTGCAGGGGTGAGGGTGGGTGGGAGAGCCAAATGAGGAAGAGAGAGTTTCCATGGCTTTTCTATCTGTAATGATCTGGATCCATCTGGATCCAACACTTGTATGTGTTAAAAGATCACTTCTTGGGAAAAATGTGGAATGGAACCATGGCAACATTTAATTTTACTGAAATTATTTTTGCTAATTGCCAGAAACACTAGGAAAATATATTACAATAAATCTTTTGGGTAGGATTTATCTGGCTAAATGACATCAGACTACTATGCTAACCATTTATGATAGCTTTATAATCAATGAAAATTCATTAAAGACTTTTAGAGGGTGATTCATCTCATCTCAAACAGACATCTGAAAGAGACAAGATGAATCACGCTCTTGGTTTCTGAAAGGCTGGGGGCTGGATGTGGGAACAGGTGGGTGGGATGATCAGTGCGACACAGGTTCACAACCCGTTACATTCTCAGCTCCAATTATACTGAAGGTTTCTGCTTTGTTTTCAGACCTGAAAAAGGTTTGAGCATCTATGGTTTGGATCTCTCTTTTAACTGGCTACATTGGGTCAGTATTTCCGATTTTTACTTGTCTTTGAAATGGAGAATCATTCAAATGTATGGTAACAAAGGGAGCAAGATGCGTTTTCTAAACTCAGTTGTTTGAATTGCTCTGTTAAGTTCAAAAATCAAAATAGAACGTTTAAATGTAGAACCTTTTTCTTATTGACTTCTTGACTTTGGTCAGGAAGACTTTGCCATCAGAATACAGAAGGATGGGAGACATTTTCAGAATTGCCCTTCATCTTACTTTCTGTTTTCCTTATTTACTCTCTGCTTCACAGCAACACATCTGCTTGGACAGAGAGCCCAATTTCCTCATAACAGGAATTAGATGGAGAAAAAGAGAAAACTACTCCAAGAGGAGAAAGGGAAGAGAATGGCTTTAAGAGTGGTGTATGCATGTCCATGTCACACGGCTTCATTTAAAGCCACTGTAGGCACATACAAAATTGTATAAAATAGGCAAAATGAATCAAACTTTATTTCCTTCCATTTACAGCGGGTAGGTGTTTGCAAAATTCATCCACCTTTACCACAAGTGCAGGAGATAGTTTTTTTTGTTTGTTTGTTTGTTTTTGATTAGTCCAAAAACAGGTGCTTTTATATGATAATAACAAAATCAATGTGTAAGACGCAGGGGATATGTCCACACTGTGAACATATCATTTTCCACAGTAACCAAACAGACAGGGAACCTAAAAGACCAATGACTGCTAGATAATGTCAGCTTTGTAAAAAGAAGTGAAGTTAAATGAAACTCACTATTAATACAAATGGGATTTTGTGCTTGCTACTATCCTACACAGAGAAACAGGTTTATTTTAAGCTAGCAAACAGAAAGAGGATTTTAGAGGGCAAATCCAACATGAGTTCCACAGTCCTATCTGAGAAGCTCAAAATAATGGGGCAGCCAAAGACAGTCAAATTTAGGTCATAAACTGAGACGTTTGTGATTTGCAAATATTTAACCAAAATAGTGTGCTCTAGAGACATAAAATGTGTAATTCTTTATTGCAGAATTCCTGGTTTTACCACAGCATCCCTTATCACCAAGAGACAGACATCCTCAACACTGAATACCTTGAAGCCACAAAAAGCACAGGACTTCTAATAGAAATATTAGGTTACAATTTAATTAAATATGGACAGAAATGTGCATGTAAGCACAAGAAGAAATAATAAGGGTTAGAAAAATGTTGTGTATTGACAATGCAGAGCATTCCTTGAAATAAAACTGAAAATGAGTCATTTCTGTCAAACCTGGTAGGTCTGGGCTCTATTAAGACTGCAACACAGATATCTTGTCAGCAGAAGACCCTGTACCATAACATCAGGATGCTGACAGCAAGATTACAGCATGTTCCATATGCCATTCCCTTGCCTGCAAGCCCAATGGGAAAGCAAATAATTGCAATAAATATATGTATTTGCTAAATGAAAACAAAACAAAAACAAACAAACAAACAAACAAAAAACAGGCAATGAACAGCCACTGTGCTTATAGCTTATGGAGGCTGAAGAAAGCAATATTCTGAAGTAAAGGACCACCCCATAACAATGGTGGTCTCTTAGACAGTACAAAACATCTGTACTAAAATTAGTTGATGGTCAACAATCAAGAAAATGACAAGGGATGTGGTAAGGTTTCCATGTCCTGTGTCCTTTGTGTCACACAACAGTGAGCTAGGCCTCCTCAGCACAAGCATCCAAGGGCTTTTGATGTGAGTAAAAAGAAAAGTGAATGAAATAGATAAGAGAATGAGCAGAAGTAAAGTATAAGTAAGTAACTTATGTATAGATTTAATGAATACTCCCCTCTCTTACTGTATGATGTCTCATTGTGTTTTGCTACAACCATTTCCTACAGGTGAGAACCGATCTGCTCCAGAACAGTATCTGAACTCAGATTTTGAGAAACTGTTCTAGGCAGCAAAACAAGCTAACACAAACACAAAATACCCATGCAACACCCTGCACACTGAGGACCTTCCATGACAACACCTGGCTGTGGGGTGGGACACCCCACATGGACCATGCTCCTGTGAGCAACCGGAAAAGGCAAATGGAGGCAGCTCTCATCTTTCCACAAACCAGACGCTTTTACAGCACCTGGTTACAAAAATTAGAGCTCAGTATTGAAATTACTTATTACTTGAAATTACTTTAAGCTTCCAGAGCCAACGTTTAGATGTCTCTCTTTTTTTTTTTTTTCCTCTGAAAAAGGGAAGAACAGGATCATACTTATGAACCTACTCATGACTTCATCAAACCTGGAGCAATGAAGTCCTACACAGGCCTCTAATTAATCAAATTCCACTTAGAGGGAGGAAAGGAACATGGATAATATAAAATGCTTTCACTGTTATCAGCTGATCGACTTGTTTTGACAGGCCCACAGTTATATCTAGCGCTGTATGAATAAACAAACTAAAGCAAGGTTAGTTATAAACAGAGGAGCAGCAGGGAATATCCCCCTCCCCCCTTCCCTTTTGCTCAAACCTGTAGTTGCCAGTTTTAGGTTTTCTGGAGGAGAGATAGATATAGTACCTTATAAATGTGGAATTTTAATATCCTTGTTATAGCTGTGACTTATGATTAATGTTCATTATTGACATCAGTTTCATTTATTATTTGGTATGCACAAAAATGAAATATAGTACAAAACAAAAATTAAAATATTACACAATAATTAAACAATGATACAAGGAGGAACTTCTTCTACAGAGCTTTCCTTCCTTCCTTCCTTCCTTCCTTCCTTCCTTCCTTCCTTCCTTCCTTCCTTCCTTCCTTCCTTCCTTCCTTCCTTCCTTCCTTCTTTTTTCTTTTTTTTTCTTTTTCTTCTTCTTCTTCTTTGTCGTCTTCTTCTTCTTCTTCTTCTTCTTCTTCTTCTTCTTCTTATTCTTATTCTTATTATTCTTTTTATTCTTATTCTTCTTTTTCTTCTTCTTTTTCTTTTTCTTTTTCTTTTTCTTTTTCTTTTTCTTTTTCTTTTTCTTTTTCTTTTTCTTTTTCTTTTTCTTTTTCTTTTTCTTTTTCTTTTTCTTTTTCTTTTTCTTTTTCTTTTTCTTTTTCTTTTTCTTTTTTTTCTTTTTCTTTTTCTTTTTCTTTTCCTTTTCCTTTTCCTTTTCCTTTTCCTTTTCCTTTTCCTTCTTTTCTCCCTCTCTGTCTATCTATCTGTCTGTCTTTATTTTTCATCCCATGGATCAATTCCTGAGAAACTATTAATCCTAGAAATAATGTCTTTTTTTTTTTTTTTTTTTTTCTTTTGTCCATGCTGCAGGGGTAGATTCAAATATCAATTCATTTGAGTGAATTCTTATAACAATTCCTATTCCTGACTCATGTCAAAGCTTATACCAGAAGAAGTTACATGAGTAAAAATTGACTACGTTTTGTTCTGAGGATGAAAAAATCAGTCCAAAGTACAGTATGATTCATAAAACTTTAACTAATATTCATAACAAGCTTAAAAGCTGCCTGCTTTCATTGCCATCTTTAGTTCCCATTTCAGACCTGTTCCCAAATCACTTCAGAGGGCTTTTCTTGAGTAAAAATGTGGTAATAGCCTTGACTGGAAGAAGGCCCAGCCCCCTACAAGGCCAATCATGACCTGATGTCCCTTTCTAAACTTTCTAAACAGCCTTGAGTTGAAAATTTCAAGTATCTTACTGATTGTTTTTGACTTTTTTTTTTTTTTTCTTCAGAAATATCTAATATTTTCCCAGATGTCTGGTAGAATGTATGTTGAAAGATGACGTACAGTGCCACCAGGTAAGAAGAATATTCTTTGAAATCACCTTACACAAGGAGAAAATTATAGCTTATTTTACACTGTGTGTGTCCTTCATGCCTTCAGCTATTTATCCAGCAGTTGTCATGCTGCTCCTTTGTTCCTGCCCATAGCCATTTTTACTGTAATTATTTTTATTAATCCCTACATTCTGGCTGTCAGTGCATCACCTTTTCATACTACTGAACTGGCAGAGATGCCAGATTTCAGTACAGCCTGCACTGAGGATGCAAGTGGACAGCATACGCAAGACTTCCATAAGCATGGCAAGCACACTTGAGACCATGACTGCACACTGTTTGACAGTTGTGATTATACAGCAGGCAAATAAAATGCCTTCCTTGCAAGTCAGCACTGTTTGCACAGCAGCACTGATGCCTCTCTCCAAGGGAATGGGCCCTTCAGTCACCTCAGGAGAGAGGGCTTGCAGCTTTTCTGCATAGAGGAAGATTTTGGTCAGAATTTTTAGTGGAAAATAAACAGAAAAAAATTGCCTCTTACTCTTTTTACCTGCACAAATTTTAAACACTGCAAATTCAAATTTTAAAATAAATCTTAATAAAAAGTTAATTTTCATTTTAACTATTCTTAATTTAATAAAATTAAAAATGTTAATTGAAATTTAAAACACTGCAGTGACACAATCTGGCTGCACAGCCCTGAGTAGGGACGTCTGCTCTCACTGCATGCTTGAGAGACGAGAGTCAGGAGAGAGTCAGGAGAATGATCCCACAGAGATTAAAATCTCTTCAATGCACAGATGCATGCACACATTCATGCTGACGCTGCCCCAAATAGCTCTCTGAATGACTAAGGGCTTGGAGGGATAGCAGCCAGCTAACACTGAATGGAGGAGAGACTGTGGTAGTAGTGTGGTTGGTGACTTAAATGGCGGTGACAGCCAGATGATTTCGGTACTTTGGTTAAGACTACCTAAGCAGGTTTGAAACCTCCATTTCAATTTTTACACAGTGCTATCCATGCCATCAGGTTGCATATATAATTTTAAAATTCAGCTAGCACACCACTACCGACAGTTTCTTACAGCTGTTCCAGATCAGTGGGGTGCTGGAACACCTGGCAGGCTCCCTGTAATAACACTGATTTTTCTGAGCTCACTCTTGATCTAGGGGTGCAAGATACTACAGCTTTCCTCTGGGATTCATCTCAATCCTCTAAGACCCAGAAAAGTCAGAAATGCAGAAAAGTCCAACCTAGAAATTCTGTGATTCTGTGATTCTGTGATATTAACAAGCCTTGCGGCTATTTCAGGGATTTTTTGCTGACATTGCTCTGGTCTCTATGCCTGTTCAGAAGCAATTTTAAACAATTACAACTCTTCTCCAACTGCTTTTTTATTCTTTTGGGCAGAAAAAACAAATAACAACAACAACAAAAACAAACAAACAAAAACACACAAAAACATTGCAGTAGAAACCACTGGGTTGTAACAGTAAGAAAGGAATCTGTTCTCAGGACATGGGGTTACACTTCAGAAAGAAATGTTTACATTGCCCACTTTGAGTAGATGATGGGGAGGAGAGATTATGATGCAAGTGTTAATATATGTGCAACACAGCGAGAGTAGGCTCAAAAACAATCGCTCAGTAGATACAGTAGGTAAAACATTGGTTTTACACTATCATAACAGTAAAGCTCATCTTTCTGTAATCGTTAATAAAACCTTAAAAATGTGTTTGCTAAATTATATTTCTGTTTGTACAAATTGAAAAAAAAAACAAAAAAAAAAACTGTCTAAAATACAAATGGAAACCATTCCTTCTTTTCCAATCAGTTTTACACTTAAATATCTTTCCCATTACGGACTTCTTGCCTGCATATACTCATCCCCAAAGATTCATTCCCTCCAGATGTAGCTGAAAAGAAGAAAACAGCAAGCTAGGAAAATACACTTGGAGGCTCATTAGAAATGGTATTTATTCTTAATTTCTACATTTATTCATATTAATTTATTCAAATTTGGAATAAATTTCCCAGAAAGCACAGACCAGCAATGGCCTCATTGCACAACAGGAATTCTCAAGAATATTTCAAAATTTATCTTGAAAAGAGAAGGCAGTATTCCTAATTATTCACAATAAGCAGGTTTTTAAAGCATTAACGAGGATTTTAGTTCACTAAAAATCGTATTAAATCAGTCACAATTTTAGTAGCTTAAATGCAAGAGAGAGGAGATGATTTTGTTTTTGACATCTACTGGCACTCCAAGAATTAAAGCAACCAGCTCAGCTCTTTCAGAAAAAGGCACAATACACCAAGTCTAAACATTTAATGTTAAAAACAGTCAAATGATGCTTTTAAAATTTTGAAAATTACTGACAGATAGAGCTGAGATATGCCACTTAGTATTAACTGCTCACGATTTTACTTTTTGAAATGTCTTTTCACCTCTCTCATTTCCATGCAATGTTTGCATATGCCTACACTGGAGCTGCATATGTACACTGATTTCACGTTCACGCAGGAAGTTTCTGCACATTCTTGGTGCACCCACAAGTACAAACAGTCCTCATATCCAGAGTCACCAAAAATCAGAATTTTAGATTAGGGCAGCCATCATCTGGCTCCCTGCTTCTGTGAAAGCATCATTTACATCTTGCAGGGAACAATGTTAAACACGGCATAAGTGACTGTGCTGTGTTGAATGTCATATGAATGGACTGTTAAAGACTATCCTTTCTCTTTTTCTCATTCTATTTGTTTCTGCATTAGCAGCATGTTTCTTGACAGGGGTTTGTGAGGAGGGGGTGCTTTACTCCATCCTCAACACTACCCTTTAATTCAGTGGAAAAATCAGCTGGAAAAACCTGATCAAAGATGAAGCAGTAAGCTGTCATAATTGGCAGCAGAAAACCAGGAGGGGGGTTGCAGCATGCATTTTTAAGATTGTAATATGCTGACCTAGAGCTGCACTACTGCCAAAAGAGGTAACTCTGCTTTCCTCCCTGCCCTTGGCCACACTTCCCCACTGCATGCCTTGTACCAGCCATGAAAATTTTCTAGCCAAATAGATTAGCAGCTGAAAATGGCACAAAACCACAGACAAACTGGTCTGAATCACAGACCAGGTGCATGTTCATCAACACCTACAGAGGCGGCAGCAGGGGCTGGCAGCAGAGGATGGTGTTGGACCCCAAGTCCTTTTTCCTGGTGGCACAGCTTTCCACAGGGCACATTAGGAAAGTTGTGACTGCTGCGGAGTGCAGGCAAATTGAACCTGGGGGATGCGCTAAGAAGGAAAGATGCAGGAACAGAAGATGGAGACAGGAGCACAGAAACAGCTGTTTATACCAGCAGAGCACAGAGAACATTTCAGTGAAAATATGCCATTAGAGCGTGAGGCCTACTGGGAGGAAAGGGAACAATAAAACTTCTCTCCTTAGCTTGAGAGAGAGAAAGAGAAGTTAGCAATCACAGATTTGTAATGCTCCTGAGAACTAAGACAGATCTGATATCATTATAAGTGAAGAAAACAGTGAAATAGTGATGCTTATTAAATATTTCTCCAGTTTTTGCTCTGGCAGATATACTGGTACATGAACCTTTCCTGACTAGAGAATGAAACATAAAGCCTTTAACTCATCCTTTCAAGAGAAGCACTGGGCTCAAGAAAGATGGGTTTAACCACCTTTGGTTGCCCTGATAGAATGGCATTCAGGGAGTATTCATGCATATATTTGAAAGCAGTGGGAAACCTTGTTTTTACCTTACACAAGTTTTTAAGATAATTAGACTCGTTACCATAATTATGTTTTTGAGTTGTATTTATTTTAACTGCACCCCCTGTTCAAAATGTTCTTTTCCCTCAAAATGTATCTCATAATCAGGTCTGTAAGGTTATCAACTTGAGGCAGAAGTATCTGGAAATGGGATCAGCATCGCTGGGCTGGATCTCACTGGTGTAAAACCTAGAGAAGTTCCTTTTCCCTAACCTTCTCGTCTCTTCACTTGACAATTTATATGAAATCTTGAAGTTTTTTTTTCACCTTCCAGTTCTGCTTGGCTATTAAATTTCACTTGACTCTATTTTTTTTTAAAAAATTATTTATTTTTAAATACAAGTCAATTCCAGGACGTAACTTTTGGACCTAAAAAATAAAAATAATATCTCATGGATTCTCTGCAGGCAGTTACACAAACCTGGAATGCACTGACAAGATCCAAAAATCTGCTATTGCTTTAACAATACATATTCAGTTGGGATCAAACTGTGAAATAAAGTTCACTTTCTACGCACACGGAATACCAGTTGTTTCAACCAAATCTGTGCTGACAGTCAATCATAGTTTGGCTGTCATTAACAAATAGTACCTACATCATTTTCAGCTTAGTTTACTATGAATTACTGCAATTACTGACAGCAGCACAAATTATTTCACCTCCTAATAACACTAAATGAAAAGCACTTGATCCTGTAGGTGTGGAAACCAAGATATGTTTTAAAGTAGTAATGTTTTAAAGTAGTCATTATTATTATTATATTATTATTTTTTAATTATGGTACTATATAAAGCTGTGCTTTTCTCACCATTGTTTTCCGATCAAGATTCAGTCTTGAAACATGAAATAATTATTCTAATTCACACACACACAAAAGAAAATATTTGCTGTGTGTAACGTTATATATTAATATACAATAATAATAATATATCCGGGTCCAGCTAGGTCACTACTTTCTAAATTGGATGGTTGTTCTAGCCAAATATTTAGTAAGTTTTCACCAATTAAATGGAGAAAGAAGAAGCATTCTGTCAGGTTGGGATTTGTTTAACAACCATAAATGTCAGGGAGAGACTCATCAGTTTCTTTTGTTCATCCTCCATTCAAAGAGGGGAATTTAGCATTTATCTTCTTATTCCTGTTGCAAAGCTGAACAGAAATACTTTCTTGAAAAGCTCTCTGCCAATTATATTGAAGCTTGAAAATACAAAATGAAATCAAAGTTCATCTTGTATCCTCTTATCTATTTGCAATCAACCCATAAATAAGACATCATCCATTCAGTTCCATCCTCTTTAAAAATACAGACAGAAATCAAGACACAAATTCACATTTATTTTATTTATTTATTTATTTTTTAATGTAAGGCAATTTATAGAGCCCTGCTGTTAAAAATTTACAATTACATAGACGATACAGAAAAAAGAAAATACATGTTGCTTACTGAAATATACTAATAAGGTGAAGGCATGCTGAAAACAGATTCATAAGTCATTGGTCTTTGCTTTGACAATTCTTTTCTCTCTGAAACTATACCTTGGTCCCTTAGTTCTGTCTATCAATGATATTTTCTTGCAGCACACTTAAGAAAGTGAAACAAAAATGCTTTATTTGCCAGTGAGAAGCATCCTCTACCCTCATAGAGTAAAATCAGACGCTTGTGTCTCCTCAGAAATTATGTTAAATGTTTGCTGAGGGAGTTATACTCTTATACATTACTAGAAACTTAACATGAACACATATTTGAAATCTGTATTCAGAAGTACAGATCTTTCGAGACAGGTCCCTGAGCACATACGATTTTCTAAAAGCTTGTGCTTAACAGTGTGGAGACTCAGACTATAACACTTCAATGTGATCGTTTCAGGCTGGGTTACACTACAGTTTTTCTCTGAATAAGGGTTTTCCTGACACTTTTTATCAGAGAACTTCATTAGATACATTAAAACACAAGACCCTGCTATTAGTCCCCCTAGGGGTTCTATCACAGGGTGTTAACATGGTCTTTGCCTCAGCTATTTTAATTAATAATAGTGCCTGAATCTCCCTGCAATACCAGAGGTAGGGTGTCCAGGAATGGCATACACAGCTTCCCTAATGAAAAGTGAAACCCTGTGGAAAAGAATGAATGCGCTGATGTGTTGATTTATTCCTTGACCATTTCTTGGCCACCCCTTGGAAATTTTAGGCAGTTCTTTGGATGAAAAGACTCATCCTAGTTACATCCACAGATGCATAACCCAGACCCTAAAAGATTGATTTTAGATGTAAAGAAATGCAGCTTTATTTACAGATGGAGAAAAGCATTTTATCTGCAGTCATGACTTAGCATTAAAAGCTTTAGTACAGTCCAAAGCAAAGGAGTCCTGGCCATCCTCCAAATACTGAAGCCTGCTGTGAGAACAGCCTTTGACAAAGAACCAGCCATATTCCTGACCAAGATGTTTGTAAGGAGCATGATCCTGACTTGAGCAACAGGAAAGTTGAAAAGCAGAGAAACCCTAGCCTGTTGTGAGTGAAAAAAATGCAGGCTGAGACTGCAGTTTACCTGTTGCAGTATTCATTAATAGTTTCACGTGTGAAGAGGTTTCTTTTCTAAATTTTTTTTATTGCTCCTAGCCACAAGTAAAGAAAGAGGGAAATCAAAAACACTAAATTACAGTTGATAACTGGCACATGAATTGTGTGTGTTTTTTGCCTGGAAGACACCCTCTTTATTTCTGCAGGTACGTACTTTAATAGCTCTGTGCCTACTGTTTATCTTCATACTGCAGTGAAAAGAGAAAATTTTGTTATGATCACAGAGTCTTGGGGTTGCAAGAGACTCAACAGATCATTTATTCTATCTCCTTGTCCCAAGGCAGAACCAAAGACAATAGCACCGTGTCTAACAAATGGCTGTTCAGCACACTTGGATATTTCTACTGCTAGGGACTTGGTGACCTGCCTGGTAATCTATCATATCACAATCCTCGTTTGTCCTAAAATGCAATCAGTCTTGCTTATCATAATTTGTCTACTAAGCTTTGTTCCACACCCTCCCTAGGGGGCACACAGAGCAAATTCACTCTTCAAAGATGTGCTGTAAAGCAAGAAGATTGCTATCAGGGGCCCATAAGACCCTTCTAAGTCTTTGGTGTTTCACATAAATGACTTTAGATCACTCGTTCTTTCCTTGTAGGACAGGCTTTCTAAATCTCTGATCATTTTTACTGCACTCCCCTGGAGTCCTTCCAGCTGGTCCACACCTTTCTTGAAGTGGAAAGCTCAAAGGCTGAGCTCTCCAGCTCAGTCTTTACCTGTGAAGGATGAAAGGATTTCTTATGTCTTATAAACTATACCTCAATTTATAAAACCCAGTATAGTGTTTGAATGTTTTATCGCAGCACGATGTGTAAAAGACAAGATGCTACAGCTAACAAAGTCTTACATCCTTTTCTATAGGATTTCTGTCTGGACAGCTTTCTGTTAAGCACTGTTTATTGCATTATTTGATTATTTCTGTTACACTTGTTTTTTCTTTCTTTCTTTCTTTTTTTTTTTTTTTTTTTTTTTTTCTTTTCTTTCCTGACCACTTTCAGTGTTAAACCCTCTCAGCACATGGTGTCATCTGAGAAAAATGTGAAAGAGTTGCAAAAGAGGAGTATGACATCCTCTGGTAACATTACTCTTCAAACTTTTTCTAGGTGCTTGAGAAAAGATTTACTACTCTCTGGCATTCTGAGATTCTGAAAGCAAACTGATGGCTTTATATTCCCATCACTTTCCTTGTTCACTTCAGTGAAAATATGTTTTCTGTTTGCTCTTCCCAGTTTTTCCCTTTGCCTTCTCTACACAAGTGTTTAAAAACAACCCCTGTTTTGTCAGTCACATCTGAGTGGTCTGGGATCAAGATCTTCAGGGCCTGCAAAGTGTTAAAATATCTAACATATTTATGTGCTGTCTGGCCTGCTGCTTCTTCATTTGAAGTTGAGGTCTTTCCCCTCTGTCACTGGTTTTAATCATGATAGCAATCTTATCACAGATGACCTTTTTGTGAAAATTGATACCAGAAAAATAGCACGCACTTTTTATTATTTTCCCTCAAAAGCACCTGTCATCTCAGCATTCTCTCTCTAACTACAAAGTACATATCTAAATTACAGTCATTTACACCACATTACAAAAAGGATGTGATTTGCTATTATAGAATTTATCAGTATTAATTTGAAATAACTTTCAGAAATTTTGGCTATAGCATTTGACAATTATTAGAATTTAGAAACAATGCACATCCTACCTACAGACTATTGGTAAGATTCACAACTACCCTACTACTTACACTGAGTTCATTTTTTGATTATAATACAGGAAACATAAACATGCCTATACTAAACTTTACTAAATTATTTACTGTAACTTTATGCTTCGTCATTTCAGTTTTCTCTATTGGAGCGGCTAATATGCCAATCTATTATTTTCATAAGACCTCCTAAAAACTGTTTTGCGTAACAAATAAAGCAAAGCAAAGAATAAAGAACAAAGAAAAAAAAAAGTCTATTACATCCTCTTTGCAAATATATCTTTCCAAAGTAAAAACTTCAAGCATAGTCTGAAGATACTGTTCTTTTAGCTTACGCAACATATCTTCTATCATGTCCCAAAGACTCATTTTTGTCATAATGCCCTATTTTACATTCTCTTCAGCTCTAAGATCTTGCTTTACAACTGTTTCTTACTATCAAAGGAAACAATTGGACAAAATTGTTTCTAAAGAATCCATGAGCAAGCTTCTTATTTGTTCACAGAAATCACTACTGAAAATTCAGAAGCCAGCATCCCAGGTACTGAACCTGGGTTCATGCTCTTGGAATACTTTGGATATGTATTTCTCGTTCCACTGTAAGTTGCCTCCACATATATATTTTGCTGTTGTAAGTTCTCAGTTGTGCATTTGTCTTAGAAAACAGAAACTAAAGGCTGAAGCATCAGGTAGTCTTCTTGCTTTTCTGACTGTCTTAAGTCAGACAAAAATGTTCTCTGGAAGAGGTCGGAGGATTTTTTTTTTTTTTTTTTTTTTTTTTTTTTTTTTTTTTGTTCTTTCAGACACCAAATGTTTTGTATTATAAGAAAAATATATCACCCTGTCATTGTCCCAAGTGGCAGAAAAGAACTTAAATGAGCCTCTGCAAAAAGAAGAAAAAGAAGTGATACTCTCATGAATTGTAAGGCTTTAACTGCTCACTTGAAAGAACAGTTGAAGAGCAGCTGTCTGTGTGCCAGTGATCACAAGCCTTTGGCAAAGCAAAACTGAACTTTGCTTCTGCAATAAGCCTGATCTCAGTGTATCTGCAATACAGAAACCTCTGCAAATCAGCTGCCTTTGTATATGTGACTGCTGCAACACATGCAGTACCAGAATTTTTGTGCACTGGAGTCCCAGAGTTTTTTGTCCCATACCTTAGGATGACACAGCTGGAAAGTAACTGCAGAGACCACTTTTTTCATAGCAAAATGCTAAGAATCTTCTTTCATCCAAACTACAAGAGAGACTGCTATTTCTAGGAATATTACTATGATATTTAAAGAAACAAAATGAACAAGTAAAGAAACCCTAACTGATTGAAGAACAGCAGTTTTCCCTATAGTATTTTAGCTTTAACTTACTATTTGCTTTTTTTTTTTTTTTTTGACAATTTGTCCAACACCTTTGGATTTTTCTTTTTTGTTTTTTTACACATGTTTATAGCTGGTTGCTACTTTTTAGCTGTCACCTAGACAGCTAGATAGAAACCTAGATAGAAACCAAGTTGCATTATTTCTTCTGTTTTCATTATGGCTGACTATAATTATAGACAAGCTTCAAAATACTGAAAGCAAAATGAGGGTGACAGACCTGCAGAAAGGACTAGGATATAGTATGGGGAATAGACAGATGAATGACTATTTGCAATTAATCAGTTTGGCATCTGGCTTCTGACTAATCCAGCTACTCCCTTCAGAGATGCTTTAATATACTTCCTTCCTTTTTTTTTTTTTCTTTCACCAGCTGGTGGAAACAAAATAATATCAAAAATCTTGAATATTTTTTAAAAATAAGCTGCAAGTTGATATTTTATTTACTGTATAAATCCAATCTGTAAAGCTTGACTCAGCTTTGTCACTCTACCACCATCAAAATCTCTGAGGCCTATCTCAGAAGACTTAAAATACTGTCTGCCTATGCTTAAATTCAAAAAAAAGGAAAGGAAAGGGAAGGGAAGGGAAGGGAAGGGAAGGGAAGGGAAGGGAAGGGAAGGGAAGGGAAGGGAAGGGAAGGGAAGGGAAGGGAAGGGAAGGGAAGGAAAGGGAAGGGAAGGGAAGGGAAGGGAAGGGAAGGGAAGGGAAGGGAAGGGAAGGGAAGGGAAGGGAAGGGAAGGGAAGGGAAGAAAAAAAAAGGAAAGGAAAGGAAAGGGAAGGAAAGGAAAGGAAAGGAAAGGAAAGGAAAGGAAAGGAAAGGAAAGGAAAGGAAAGGAAAGGAAAGGAAAGGAAAGGAAAGGAAAGGAAAGGAAAGGAAAGGAAAGGAAAGGAAAGAAAAGAAAAGAAAAGAAAAGAAAAGAAAAGAAAAGAAAAGAAAAGAAAAGAAAAGAAAAGAAAAGAAAAGAAAAGAAAAGAAAAAAGAATAGATACAGCTCCCCAAGTCAAAAAAATTAATTTAATACAATTTATTCCTCTGAAGGTGCCTTTCATGGCACTGCAGTAATTTGCTGATTCATGTTGTTTTCAGCAGACAGCAGATTTCTTGAGAAAGATCTGGACACCTAAAAAACTATCAAGAAGACAGATGTTGCTGTGTAGATAATTAACTGAACAATAAGGGATGAAATCACTGCTCTGTAATTTCACCTGGTTAATTTGCACTTTTGGCCTTATATTCAAGAAAGGAGGAAGCTCTGCAATGAAGCAGCCATAAGGATTCTCAGACTCCTCAGCTGCAAGTGACAGATGTCATGTCAATAAACATATTCTACAAAGGGTGCTAAGGCCTTAATGTATCTTCTGTTGCATCAGGATGTCACATCAGGCTCAAGGTAATTGCTGTCATATAATTTTTTATTTATTAAAGTGCTGAAAGATCAAGCATAATCATTCCCTAAAATTCACCTGAGGAATTTAAAACTAAGAACATACAGGTGGTGAAAAAAGGCCAAGAAAACTGCCACTCCTTAAACAATTCTCACTCCTCCACTAAGAAAACAGAAAAGATACTGGCCTTCTGTGTACAGAAGGACTTCTTTCCACACCCAGCCCAGTAGTTTAGCAAATGACGCCATTATCCTTCCTCATCTTTTGATTTATTGTGTATCTGGAAATACTGATGAGGTAATTAACATTCTACTGTACTGTCTGATGTATCTCCTCCCTTTCTCTTGATGACCTGATGAAAACAGTGATGGCAAACATAATGAAAGGGATCTTCTCTAACTCCCTTTTAACTCTTACACAGCATTCTGGAGTGGAGAGGGAAATGATGAAAATATTCCCTGACCCAGAAATCCTTAGTCTACAGGAAAAAATGACTACAGACATTGCAAAATTATGAGACCTGCTCTAATTACATTACATTTGGTAAGTAAAAAAAAAAAAAAAAAAAAAGGAAAGGAAAAGGAGAAGAAGTTGGGAAATATATAAGGAATTTGCCAATTTGTGTAGCACTTGCCATAGATAAAAAACAAACAAACAAACAAACAAACAAAAAACAAACACAGTGTTTAGTGGTGGAGAAAAGTCCTCAGGATTTCTAAAAATAACAGAGAGAAAAATGCAATGGTATCAAAAAGCATCCCAAAGCTCAGATGCCAAAGTTTCCCAGAGACAAAAGATTTTGCCACAGACAAAAATATTTTGTGAGGAATTTTCTAGCAGCGCCCCAGTATGTTTCTAGCAATCAGTATGCAGCTGGGAAAGCCATCTAGTAAGGAACTCACTTTGAAGCACTCCCACAAGTACAGGATACATTGAACAAAACTTATTTTTCAAGTGGTCTGCTCTACCTTCACACAGAAGAAAGCCATACAAGCAAGACCTGGAGACACATCTGTAACTATGTTGGTGATCCAAGAGCTGAGCACAGAAATTGAGTGCACCATTCCTCTGTATGGGCAAAGACAAGAAAGCAACATCCTTCCCTCAACTTTCCTGCTTGAGATTACAGAGTTAAAATGGCTAAGGTGTCAAGAGCTGTGTTCAGGGCAATCTCATAACTCCTGCTAACTAACTCTTGATTCTCAGCAAATGCCTTAAAAGTTAACTTTGACTGCAACAAAAGGGTTGACAACATGTCAGAGAAAATGAGGTCATACAACTGCACTGTATTACATAGTGTACATAGCCAGAGCTGACAAAACTATCAAGGCAACTGAATAGTAATACAAAATTCCTACCTAACTCAGAAAGGGCAAGTACAGAAGATTTTGTCAGTTGAAATGTCAATCAGCACTTAGTCCCAAAATGGCTGAATTTGGTCTGATGTGACAACTGTTTGATATAACCTTTTTCTGCAATTTAATTGCAATTTGAACAACCAACACAAAAGACATACTTTTTTTTTGTTTTGTTTTTATTTTTCTCCACTGAATACAAAAAGAACCTAGCCAAAGCTGCTTTTTCTTCAAACAAAATCTTAAACTTTTTGGCATCCGAGCCTACCTGCACATCTTTCTTTCCCAGTGCTGCTGGTTTTGCTCTACTGCAGACACAGTTCATTAAGATGAATCGTATTCTGCTGAAGCTGCCTCATCAGTAAGTATTGCTGAAGCAATTTAGTAATGATCTTAATGCGCAGTGCTGGATTTTTATAGCCATCTCAATTGGCTATTAAAATACAGCACTGAACTTTGGAATTGCTACTGCACTACTTCAGAAATTGTTAGCATGATGGAGTTGCAGAAAGTACTGTTCATTTCAGTAGAAACTTCGCTTGTTATGAATGATTTCTGGAAACTGATACTTAAAATCTACTATGAGATTGGGTGTGCAATTTGCATATTAACCCAAAAGTCTTAGAACTACTTGGAGAGTTTTTAAGAATTGAATAGTTTTGAGGGAAAATGAAGACAAACAAAATATGTATATATAAAACTGCTGCATAGTCTTCCAAGTCATTTTGCTCACTCCTTTATTGAAAATGGAAAATGAAAGGAAAACACACAAAAAAGGAAGTCACAATTATGACTATAAGATTCCAAACAAGTGACACCCTGCAGCTCATAGGATACCTCTACTTTTTAAATGGTGAGACAACCCACCAGATGGGTGGCATTTAAATTCTGTTTCCTTGCTGATGGAGAAAGCCATTACTTTGTCAATTAACTACTTAGCTCCAAAGATAGTTGAATTTGGTCTGTCATGACAACAGTTTGGTACCACCATTGTCTGCCATTTAACTGCAATTCTAACAAACAACACGTCAGATTTACTTTGTTTTTGCACTGAATACAAAAAGAAGCTAGCCAAAGCCTGAAAAAATTGAACAGAAGTGCCAATCTAATGACTATTATTATGTGAAAGTACTCTAAATAAACACTACTTTTCTTTAGGAATGAAGGAGCCACTCCACACTGAATGGTTTTTAAGAAATATTTCATATGTGGTAATTTATACAAATGAGATGGCAAGTCTGTAGTGACCAAAGGCACATAAATATTTTATCTGTGCCATTAAGCAGAATATGATAATAGCAGCAATATGCAGATATCATCACTTAAAGAATGAGGTCCTGAGTCTGAGAAATAAAAGGTGCAGATATAACCTGCCATTTTTTATCCATCGGGCATTGGCAGCATTAATATATCAAAGTATTTTTTAAAAACAGCAAAAGCTTTTATGGCATTATTACAAAGATTTCTAATTTTATGAGTTTCAAGAGAACACCATATTCATGTGATAAACTATGCAGATACTCACATATTCTTATATGAGACAATCTTAGCCTGCAGGGAAACTATGTCTTTTAGAGATGTTAGCTTATAAATGATGATTTTGAATTACTTTCTTAAAATTGGAAAATTATATATTAGTGCTTGATGGAGCACTTTCTGCTGATTGGATGAAATGCAGGTCCCTTCAAGCAAAGACATTTCACCAAAAAATGGTATTTTACTTTAGTTGTAGTGTCTTTTTTATTCATACCTGTGGTAAGTGATTGTGCATTACAGTAATATGAAGTGAAGCACGTAAATTAGAGTTGAGAATCTAAGTAGTTTGTTAAATCTAGGTTTGGGAATATTTGCCTGCTTTCACATTTTTCTACAGCTCTCTTTTTTACATTTCTCTATTTTACACTGTTTTAGATCAGGATTCATGAAAAAGCTCACAGCATGGAAGGAAAACATTGAAAAACATAAGTGAATTCATAACTGATGAGATCATAAGACTGAAATTTTTAAAAGACTGTAAGAAAAGGTTTCTGGCTAATGTAAAAAAATGCTGAAAACACTTTGGAAATATTAAGACATTTCTTAGCATGAAATTTAAAAAGTTTTGGAAGTTTTAAGCAAATTAACAGAATATTTGCCTAACTTGCCATACAACCTTCCTCCCCCCAGATGCTAAGGATTGCTGAGTGGTATTATTGCCCAGTAAATTAGAAAAAAATAGGCCAGTATAAAAGTGGGAGAGAGCCATACTAATAAAAATATACATATCATCATCAGTCTGAAGGAAGCCTTTGCAAACAGTTATCAAACAGCAAGATTGGAAAGTTCTCAGTGTTCTCTGGAATAGGGAAGGAGATAATTGGGTTTCATTGTTTGCAAAAACTCCCTCTTTCATTTTAAGAGCTCTAACTATTACCTGAGATAAAAAGCAGACCTTTGCCTTTGCTTTAGTAGACAAAAATAATAGGTTTTCTTCTTTCCTTATTGGGATCAGAAATTGTAAACATAAAAACAAACAAACAAAAATGCAAAAAAAAAACACAAACAAACAAAAACACTCTATTCTGCTGTCCTGAATTGAACACTTCTTTTTTTTTTTAGAAGACAGTCTTAGCAGAAATTTCAGAAATATGCATACTTCTACCAAACTTTCTGGACTATTTCAGTTGTCACTGGAAGCTGGATGCTATGTATGCAACAGAGTACAAGCTTTTCCCACAAAGGCCATCAATCCAAACAAAAATACAACTCAACTTCTATGAAACAAGTATGAACTTCTGGAGTAGAGAACATTTCAGTGACAATTACAAGCAAATCTGCAGTGAAATCATACCTTATACTGTTGGTGAAAATCTCTGCATCTTCTCAAATTTCCATAACTAAGCAATGGGTTAAAAACTATACTACTTAAAGCATACCGATTCTTCTCCTAGTATAGTAGGAAAGCTTCATTACTACGCAGTGACTTTCTTCTTTGTCATCAAGAATAAAACAAATAGTTTTGTGAAAAGGAAATCTCACACGTGTTGCACAGTCGCTTCAGGCCACCACAGCAAAACAATGAAATGGAAACTCTGGAACTGGTTATGCCCAATGACTTCATCTAACATTTAGATGAATTTGCATAATTAAAAAAATACATGCATATAAAGCCCTTTGTATTCATCCCATCTTATTTCTGAGTATTTTATTGAGATGCCCAATTTAGGAGCTTAATCTTGGCTGACTAATACTTCTTTTTTAACAAATTAGATAAGATAAGGAGGATAGCCATCCACAGAGAGATACAGAACTAGGCTAACAGATGTATTAATTTCTAATTTAGAGCTCAAAAACATATCAATACCCCAAGTGAGTTAAACAAAAAGTCCCCAAACAGTCCTAATTCGGACAGCAGGAAAGAATAGAAAAATAAGTGCCCCAAAAATATCTTCCATTAGATGCCCAGAGCTGGGTTGCGTGAACCTGATAAAAATGTACCATTGGCTGAATTCACCAGGAATGTAAAAAAAAACATGTTTGTAAAAACAGAAAAAGAGTTGTAGCTGCTGGTTGTTTCAGAGCCTTTCCATGCAAAACAGAGAGAATAAAACAGAAACTGTAGCCATCTCTGCAAGATTCAGATGCAGTTCAAACACTGAAAGGATAGTTACTATTGAATTATCATAGAGGATGAGAGAAATTAGTCCTATTTCTCTATAATTTTATTCTCAAACCATCACAATTTCTAGATTTCTAGATCAGTGTGACCAGCAGGGCTAGGGAGGTGATCGTCCCCCTGTACTCAGCTCTGGTGAGGCCGCACCTCGAGTACTGTGTTCAGTTTTGGGCCCCTCACTACAAGAAGGACATTGAGGTGCTTGAGCGGGTACAGAGAAGGGCAACGAAGCTGGTGAGGGGCCTGGAGAACAAGTCCTATGAGGAGCGGCTGAGGGAGCTGGGCTTGTTCAGCCTGGAGAAGAGGAGGCTCAGGGGCGACCTTATCGCTCTCTATGGGTACCTCAAGGGAGGCTGTAGCGAGGTGGGGGTTGGTCTGTTCTCCCACGTGCCTGGTGACAGGACGAGGGGGAATGGGCTTAAGTTGAGCCAGGGGAGTTTTAGGTTAGATGTTAGAAAGAACTTCTTCACTGAAAGGGTTGTGAGGCACTGGAACAGGCTGCCCAGGGAAGTGGTGGAGTCACCATCCCTGGAAGTCTTCAAAAGACGTTTAGATGTAGAGCTTAGGGAAATGGTTTAGTGGGGACTGTTAGCGTTAGGTCAGAGGTTGGACTCGATGATCTTGAGGTCTCTTCCAACCTAGAAAATTCTGTGATTCTGTAGATATCACAATAAGTTATGCTTTATATATATATTTTTTAATTATTTTATTTTATTTTTAATGTTTTTAAGTCTGCCATTTTTCTACTCAAGTTCCCTGGTTACTCAGCTGTTTTGCCTCACGTATCCCTAGCTTCATTTTTCCAGCTGTGTTGTCTTTTAAGATGTTACATTTCCTAAAGAACTGAGGCCAGAAGTTTATTAAGAAACAGAAACAGTATTTTCTGGCTTTATTTTTTTTTCCTGGTATATAATAGAGCTTGATATCAGTTAGGTATTGGTAGAATCATAGAACCACAAAATATCCTAAACTGGAAGAGACCCACAAAGATCATCAATTCCAACTCCTGGCTCCACACAGAACCACCCAAAAATCGGACCCTACATCTGAGAGCATTGTTCAAATGCTCCTTGAACTTCAGCAGGCTCAGTGCTTTGACCACTGCTCTGGAGAGCCTGTCCCAGTGCCCAACCACCAACCAGTGCAGAACGTTTTCCTAACACCCAGACTGACCCTCCCCTGTCCCAGCTCCATGCCATTCCCTCGGGTCCTCTTGCTGTCTGCAGAGAGCAGAGCTCAGCCCCTGCCCTTCCACTCCCCTTGTGAGGGAGCTGCAGGCCACCATGAGGCCTACTCTGCTCTGGACTGTACGAACCAAGGGACCTCAGCCATCCCCCATCCATCTTCCCCTCTAAACTTCACCGTCTCCATAGCCCTTCTTCAAATGCTCTCTGATAGTTTTATTTCCTTCTTGTATTCTGGTGCCCCAAGCTGCATACTGTACTCAAGGTGAGGCCTGAAGTTTGCAATTCACTGGTCACATACAGTGCAAAGTTTTTTGTAGGCTTTTAGAGGAATCTAATACAGAAGTTATAATAAACACCAAGAATCAACTTTAAATTCCTTTGTTTTGAATGTCTGCCCATTTGTTCCCCAGAAACAAAAGCTGTAGTGTATGTAATCCATTCTCATTACTGTTAGCCTTATTATATTTCAATACAGAGCAAGAAAAACATATCACTTAAGGACAGGGTTTTCAATAGTGTCTAAATTCCATTGTTTTTCAATAGGAAAGCTCCCTTGCATATCCTTCCTCTGTCACAAACCTCAGCTACTGCAAAGATACTGGCTGCTATAACCTGCAGAGAGTCCTGAGTGTTTGAAGTAAAGCACTTACTGTTTATTAAATACTAAGCAAAGCCATAACACTGAATCATTAAAATTGTATGTGACTGAAGAGACATAAAGGAGGCATAGAAAAGACAAGCTCCTAAGCACACAAAAGACAGAAAGATCCTGCAATGATCTGAGTTAGCAATTAAGTTCTAGACACTGACTATAGACATCAGCCAATATTACCAATCAGGTGTGGCAAACTGATGAATGCACAAATTTAAATATCTACATAGCTGCAGTTCTGTTTGAAACCTCGGTTCTCTATGGTGAAACTCATTTGTGTCTTCATTTATCTCTTTTCCAAAAAAAATCGAGTGAAAGAGTTACACTGATTTTTATTACACATGATGCTTGGACAGCTTTTGTAAAGCAGCAGGAGCAATTGCACTCAGACCTCAATTTGAAAGGGCCCAAGTTCTTACCACTTGCCAGCATATGGCCTTTCCCTTGCCATATGCCCAAAGCCATTGCTACTAAATGCATATATAACTTCTTATGTTCAAAACAGATTTGCAAAATTAACCTTTGTCTTTTATATGCTGGTTGTTGGCTAGAAAAACTAACATATATTAAAAAATATCCAACCTTTATGAACTCATAGCTTGCAATACCATTGTTCTGAATACTCAGATGAAATTAAAAAAAAAATTTTATTAAAAGCCTTGCAAATTTCCTAATTACCTTCAAGTGCTGAAAGATATGATCTACTACACATAACTAGAAAAGCTAGTGATCTGCAAGTTTAAGTTTTTACTGGGGAGCTAAGAGTTGCTTTCATTTGGTAAATTCTCAATGCAGAAAGATGAACTCAGTAAATTACTGACAGAAGCAGATAGAAAAAGAAGCATCTGAAAAGATCTGCTGCTTCAAATTTAGTGCAAAACAGTTGCCTTGTCTAAAAACACATTCACCTTTCTTACTTTGTGAATAAACTTATGAGCAGGGAGGCAGGAGCTGGTGCATGGACTACCAGGCAAAAAGTTTTGTGTTTTTTTTTTTTTTTCCAAAAACTATCTCAGCAACTTTATTATTTTTTTTTTCTAACCAAGTTTCCAGTTAACTTATTTTTATAATATTGAAGTGAAAATTTAAAAAAGATATTTGGCTTAGCAATAAAATTCAGTATTTATAGCACATAACTGTAGTAAACTTCTTATTCATAAACATATGGCTGCAAAATCGATATTTGTAGCACTAAGCAGCAAAGCTTCTTTAGCTAATCATAAAAAGCATCTTTTTTGTATCCTCTCTATTTTGTGGAAATAGATAAATATAAAAATAAGTACTTGCAGGCACACAATCAAAGCAAACATCTTGCAAGAAAGTTATTAATAAATTGCCTTTCCTGTCCATTTCCACAATGCTGCTATAATTTGGTCATGGTAAATAACTTTTCTGTTTCATCACTATCTGAAAGGATATGTTAATTTTAGTTTAGTTAGCCTTAGGTTACTCAAAATGACTGTCATATCATACAATTTGTTTAATTCCAAAGCTTTAAAATCACTGCTGCCTGCACTAATATTCTGATTTCATACGCATAGGAAATCTCAACAAATATGCTTTTCTGTTAGAAAGACAGTTTAGCATTGTAATGACCACAAGAATCCAGACTTTGAGGGTTTAGCTTAAGATGTATGTTTAAATCTACCATGCTGTTTGCCAAGAGTAGAGGATGATATTTTAGGTCTCACAGAAAACCATTATATACACAGAAGAAGTATAGTATAGATGATATTGAAAACAGTGAACTGTCTCTGCTTGATTCTCAACAATTCTAAGTGTATTAGAAACAAAAAATATTATTGGCATCAAAAACTACTTAGAAGTATACTGAAGAATTCATGTGAGATGAAATGTAAAAGAAAGCACTGAAAAAAACCCTACAGGTTATCCAGTGCAGATGAAACAGGTAGAATAATCTCATATGCATGAAATATATTGGACATGTGAATTCATTCATTTCATGTATATGCTATTAATTAAAGACTTGCTTAAGAAACAATTATTTGAAGGCAAAAATCTACTGTCTGTTCATTCTATTCTCATACACTGTGAAAAAAAAATAATAATTTTCTTTGTCCAGAAATTAGGTATAAAAGAAAAACAATGATCTAACAGCTAATAGCTGTAAGGAAATTTCAGGCAGGAAAAACAATAAAATTAAATTTGTTAAAAAATAACTTCTGTATGTAGGTAATAATAATAAAAAAGCACAAAAGGAAAGGTGAAAAGAAAATATAAAATTTCACTTCAACAAATATTACTCAGCTTCCTGTGAGACACTTTACAATTTGTAATGATGCTACTAAAAATTTGTGTGTGGTTTTGTTTGGTTTGTTGTGGGTTTTGTTTGTTTGTTTGTTTCTGTAGGCTGAAGGTTCTGTTAAAAGTGATAAAGGTGATTTAGGCTAGGGAAGGCCTTCTTCTAGGCTTCCATGGAATTTTGTTGAAGGAAAAAATAAAATTCTTCTATGTATCTAGGTAAATTAGTATTCCTTGTTCCAGAGATAACTGCAGGACAAACCATCAACATGAAAACAGAAAGAAGAGGTTAGGTACCAAATAAATATTTTTAATAAAGGGAGAATTCAGAAACTCTGCATCCAACACCAAAGGTCCAACACAGAGGAACTTCAGAAGAAATGTATCTACTGTCAATAAAAGCATACTATTTCAGTGTCTTGCATTTATTCTGAAGATAAGGAGCTATCTCTACAGCAAACATGAAATGAAACAAATCACAACTTCTTGAATTCTTTATATTCCAGGAAAAGACATACAACAATGAATTAAAGTTCTACCAACCTAAATTCACTTTATTTCAGTATATGACAGGTCAACTAGTTAACCAATTGACAAAGTCAGGTCCTATTTGAGCTAAGAGAGAGGTCAAACGTCAAGGTTAAAACTGATGTCTTTTTATGTTCATATTTACCTTTAGGTCCTTTGAACAACTTGATCTCTACCACGGTCTCCAGAATAGGTCTCCTTCGACGAACATACAATCGGACTATGGAGCCAGCCTCTTTTAGGGCCTCCACAGCTTTGCTGTGTGAGACTTCTGACACATCCACCTCATTCACTCGCAAGATGCAGTCATTGACCCTTCAAGAAAAACAAAGAGTAACAGATACTAAATGCTTCAGCTGTTATTTTGGACTGAGTAAGGTTTAGTCAGTAGTATTATAAAACAAAAAACACACCACTGTCAATTTTACCAGATGACAATCTTCATGCAATATACTAAATTAGCAACGAGTTGGAAAAAGAATGCATCTCTCCAAAAGACATCCTGGATTCAAACTAAAGTCTACCTGCTCACCTATGTCATACTCAGCTACTCACCTACCACACTCCACCATAAATTGGGGCTGGGTCCCCTGGAGTGGAAAAGAATACTAAACATCTCGGTTTTGCAGACTTTATTAAAAGACTTTTTACTAATATCATCTAGTTACAACATTCATGATGCATGCTTCTACTACTACTACCATTGCTCTTAAGGAAATAAGTTCACTTAATTTAATACAGAGAGATCAGTATTCATTAAAATATCTTCTTAAATCTTCTTATATCTCTCTTCTTCAGCAGAGACAAAAATTCTTAAGTTATCAAAATACAAATGCTGTCCTACAAACAGCAATTTAAAAGAGAATATTTCATCCTAAATAACGTGAGTAAATTTCATTGTTTACATTTTCACCACAAAATGTGTCTCCAAGATCTGCTGTTTGGTAATAACATCTTTTTTTTTTTTTTTTTTTTTTTTTTTTTTTTTTTTATAGAATACTAAAAAAAATCCCTCATTTTCTTAATTTTGGTCATGTGCTGAGGAGGATTAGGTAATATATTCACCCTCAAAACAACCTAATGAAGTGGAGTAGTATTTTCCATATTTTACAGTTGAAAAGAAAATCTACACTTTGACAGCACTAAAACCATCTCCATAGCACCAGGCTAATGTCTTAACTACTGTGCCATCTTTTCTTTGCAAATGAGTGTAAGAAAAGCAAATTCCAAGCAACTAGATGAACTTAAACAATACTGTTCTTATGTGATGAACGTTTAGTATGAGATGCCTGTAAGTATTTTGGGTATTGAAGAAAAAGGCATATAAAAATGAATGTGTTCTTTTGCATGTCTGAAAGGACAATCAGCAAAGAAATTATGGAATGCTAAAAATATTCTCATTTTTGCTGTTTCTATACATAAAGATTGACCATGAAATACAACCCTTTACAGCAAAAGAACACTTGAGCTCGATATTGCTCAGGAGTCTTAGCACATGAAGAAAGAATGAATTATTCACAAAAGATTATCAGAACTTAGAATGGATTTTTGTTACATTTGAGTGCTGCTGTTTTTGTTTAAAACAAAAACGAAACAACAACAAAAAACACTACTTGAAACCAAAGATTTTTTATGTTATCAGCCTTTTGAAAGAGCATTTACTGGGGGAAATATTGATAATATCCTTCAACAGACAATTGATCTGACGTGGAAAGGACTGAAAATTGAAACTCCAGACAAAAAGTGCTGTATTGCAAAGTTTCTAGTTTTTGTTCAATGACTGGGTTTCGTGCTTTCTGTCAATGCCAAAAGCATTCATGTATAATTGCGTGGTTTGGCTGTCAAATTAATAAGTGGTCTAATATAAATTGCTTTTTTTCTATTAAATAAATTATGAATGCATCCTGCTACTACTTCCTACTCAGATAGTAATTATGTCTAAACTGCTACTCTGTCTTTCTATTAATACTGCCATATATCTGATTTTTGTCAAATTTCTGACGCTTATTGTCATAGTTAAAATACAGACTATATGAACATTAATGAAGAAAACACAGGATCCTAGCCATTGGATAGTTATGAAGATGATAGAGTGGGAAAAAAATATAAAAACACTAAAAAGAAGTGTTACATTTCTTTTGTTTCATATATTCTGTGCACTGCATTGATAAATATTGATACTACTCAATAACCCTGTATATCTACAACCTCTTGTAAAGGTTTTATTGATGCCTCTGTAAAAGATTAAAAAAAAAAAAAAAAAAAAGATTTCCAGAAAAAGTCAACTAAGGACACGCAATTGCAACTGACCTTGCCAAAATCAGTAAGCCACACACATACTAAATAAAGCAAAAATAAAGCAAAGCCTTTGGAAAAGGACATTTACACTCTGACAGAAATCCGACCCTAGAGTTATCTATTCTCTTAAAACTGTAAGACCATTGTTAATAAAAAATACCCAGATTAATAGTACTATTGTAGGATGAATGTAAGTGAGATAACGCAAAGCTGCTCTGGTGATGGAAGTACTTCACTACAAAGTGTTCTGTTTGTATACTAACTTTTTCAGTGCAGATGTAACTGACACTAATCATCCCATTTAGTTTGCTATGATGAACCCACCTAGTGTGAGATATCCACCTATACCCTTCCAAAGCTATAACTCCTTCACACACACAGGGTGAAAAAAAAAAATAAAAAAAATGAAGAAAATACATGCACATGCATCTGAGTGTGTATGTGCATGTGTAAGTACCTATAAATATATAAGTACCTATACATTCTTATGGCTTTAACACAATTTTTAACGGACATGCTGATGCAGCAATAGATCAACACTGATCTCATGGGTGTACAAATATTCATTGAGAATATTCAGACCACTAAAACAGCAGGTCCACTGTGAAATGAAATAAGCTGGTGAACTGATCTTAACCTTCTTTTTATTATTATTAATATAGACGCTTTTTAAAATTTTGTACAATCCAGTTAAACTGTAAAGTTTCTACCATACTCAAGTTCTACTCTCTTAGTGACCTGTAAATGCTGCAGCAGTATAAAACTAAAATAAAAATAGCAAAAAATATCAGTAAATCCAGCATCAGAAAATTCTTTTAGCTGTTGAAGTGTAAGGTCTTACCACTTAGAGGATATAATTTTGCTCTTGTGAACAGCCCTCCAGTGTATTTTCCCAGTTTCATTCAGATGTTCATGTAGAAACTGTATGGCAAAAATATATTTCCTTTGTTGATATGTGAACTCCCTTCCCAATTTATCTTAAAATCTTCCCAAGGTGGGTATACATTCTCTGTGCAAGTTAGTTTCAGGCCCAGCTTCAGACGTGTTGAACAAAAGATCCGGCCCATAATCCAAATATAGTAATACACAAGTCAAAAAAAAAAAAAAAACAAACAAAAGAGATCCCTATACCAATAACTGTATTCATTCCACAAAATCTCCAAGTCGGAGGAAATTGCTCCAACAAATCTCATTTCCACAAGAGATTTTTTTTTTAATACTAAAGCATTTATGTAATAGAATCAGTACTTTTAAATTATTTCCACTCTACTTATAAACCTTAACATATTTCCTTGAGAAAGGAAGTATGTTCATATGATTACTTTTTAAAATACGTATGATAAAAAATGTAAAACTTTCTAATGAAAAAAACAGAAAATGAAGTTGTATTCTAAGCTATGAGTCTTGCAACAATTGAAAACAAATATTTTATTTAATTCTGAACAAAAAGAACTCTTAAAAAAAATAGTCTTCAAATTTAGAACTTTAATTGCTGAGGCTTAATAATACAATCTCATCATTTGCTGATGCGATGGGTTCACGGAGTTCTTGGCTAAATTTACTCATGTTTCTTTGAAAAGCAACATGTGATTGGAAGTATTTTGGAAAATGCATGTACCAGGTTGAAAAAGAATGAAAATGTTTGCACCATAATTTAAAAGAACATAAGCCTAGAAACAATGTTCATGGTATTGTTTCCTTGAAAAAAGAAGGACTACATATCTCATTTCAGCAAAACATAGAAGTCTCTGATTTAATTTTGAAGTAGGAGTAATGTTATTTCTATTTTAGCCAAAATACTCAAATTGGGACTTCGCATTATGCATATATGTCAATCTATTTTAGTCATCCATGCAGGTTAACTGCTAAATTAAAATTAAGTGAGGCAGCTCTTCCCATGGCATGCTGGCTCATGTAAATGCTGTTACAAAATGGGTATATTCTACAAGAATTTGTAGAATAATTCAGGTATGAAGAACTCTGGCTCACAAAACACAGAACATAGTAAGTACATGCTACAATCATGTCAAGACAGTTACAACTGATGCAATAAATATGAGTGAGATTTTGCCTTTTAGGACAGGGTCAGGGATGCAGAGGTTTACCCATAGCTGTTGCTATCTTAATGAGTGGTTGGATTAATTACAAAGAAATACTATACTTTAAGGGCTTTTACCAACTTTGTTCTAAACCTGACTACTTTCATCTGAGTTTTCTGATTACTAATTTCAAGAAACTGTGCAGACATCCTTGGAAAGGTGGTAATTGCTTCAGTCAAGTTGTAAGAACAGAAGATGAACGCAACCCTTAGGCATCTATCAGAAATACAGTAGGTGACAACTGGTAATGATTACTCTGTTCAGTCTGTTCTATGCAATGTGGTGCCCTGCAGAGAGACCCAAAGCAGTCTAGTACAGCAGCAAAGAGCCGCAGAAGACCAAATGGTCCTGCCAGGAAACATTAACCCACTTGCAATTCCATAAAGGAACTACTTGGAACCAACCATGGTCTCAGGAACAAGGGACTTATCTGCACTCCACAGGACAATGCAGACGCTAAAAGCTGCAGTAATCCACAGGCCTTAGTTACCATCTAGACACCTCCAGACTCATTGGCAGTCTATTAATGGGGCAGACCTGCTTACACAAATACAGTTACCATGATTTATACTGCAGAAAGGCCAACATTACCAGATCATTTTGAAGCAATTCTAACTTTTTTAGGTACTTCCTCAGAAAAGTTAAAATTAATATGGACTTTATTATTTAGCCAAAGCTTAGAAATTAAGAAAAAAAAAAAAATCTGTTAAGGGAGAATCAGTACAAAACCTTAGGTACCAGACAGAAAAGATAAGAGAGAGAACTAAACTTTCACTTTGTTTCTTTGCTCCTGCTTTGTCTAAACTTTTCAGTCAGAGTTCCCCTATAAAAGGGCTGATGTTTCCTTTTTTTTTTTTTTTTTTTTTTTTTTCTTTTTTTTCCCCATATAGACATCACAAAAACAAGCACTTCAAGCAGGAACACAAGATTATAGGTGACAAGTTGAAAGGACTGACTATTATCCTTTCTTAAAGATATCAGTGAATCATAATGTAAATACATTACCTGACCCCAGGAGAACCAATCTAGTCCATTAGTTAGGGAAGACTGCCACCTCCATCCCTTTGTTGACGTCTTTATTTTTTTTATTTTTTGGGGGTAATTTTGATATGCACCCTCCCCATCTCATGGTAAGTAAAACGTACAGTATATAGGGATAAAAAATGCAATTATTGACACTGACCAATAAAATTTCTTTACATTATTATTACTATTGTAATTTCAACCAAGAATGCAGAATAAAGGATCTCAAATTTAAAAAAGCAGTCTTCAGATCTGCCTATTCAATTACTGAATATAAAGCTAAAACTAAATGCCAGTGATACACATGTACCATGGGGCATACTGTTTTTTAAGTATAATGATACTTAGACACATGATCCAATTTCTGTAGCAAAATCACATATACCCTCAGGCCCCTTTCTGACATTGTAAACTAGTATAAAACTACTGTTATGTCCAATTTAAAAATAAAGGGATAAAACATAGCAGTAAAAGAAAATTTCAGATCTCATTTGCAATTTATGGTTCTTTCTGCAAACTAGAGAACATCAAGTGCTTATGAAAATACATTTGGTGAAGGCACCAGCCAATCCTAATTCAAAATTTGACCCTTGTGTGTTTTATAATGAAATTCCATAAATCTCATAGAAGAGTTACTTGCTGAAACATGGCTGATAAAAGTTATGGTTTGGGTGGAAAAATAATTTATGAATGACTTGAAAGAATTTCAGCTGAACTTAATAAAAATCTGAACACCTAGGAACAATCTAATTTTAAATATATATGCAGATATTATAACAATATAATGGAAACCCAAGCGTATTTAACATGAAGGCAATATCTGAACTATATCTAACCCACACTTCCAACAAGGGCAGAATTGTCTGTGGTCTTGAGAAAAGCAGATAAAAACTAAATCTAAAAGTTTGGTTTGGACTAAAACTAAAGTGTTGCAAATGGAAAGAAAAAAAAATCATCTTCTCAATTCTTTAGCAAGTGTCATTCATCTGTAACAAATAAATTGAGGAAAAATAGAATGTTTTTCCCTCAAAATGTTCACCTAATGCCATCCCAACTCTTTCTGTACAACTCTGAGCCGGTCACTTACTTTATTTTTCATAGTCTTCAAATAGAAGATGAGAAACCCATATACCTTCCCCCGTATTTTTCTTCCGTTTACACTATACATAAACTTTCCAGAGGAAAACCTGCACATTTTTGGCTAATCTCAGACAGGGACCACCCTCCAGTGTAGCCTGTAGGCATACTGACCACAACAGATAACGAACCAAAGCCGCTCTCTGCCTTGTCCTGGCTGCATTCACCCTTGAACCCAGCCCTTAGAAGTCAGAGATGAAGGCCAAATGCTTCCAGCACTTGCAAAGGGGGTGGGCGTATGGGTCTGTATGTGTGTAAAGACAGGGAACTAAACTCTGGCATAGCATTTCTGTGAGTAAATGGAGCCAGATAGACGCTTTCTCCGTCTGTACTAGCAAACCAGTTTCTGTGTGTTGGCTGTGTGGAGCCTGAAAGCTGAGACGAGTCCTGTCAAAAAGCAGGGTGTGCTCAGTTAGGCCTAGTGCTGTGCTGCTGCAGCCTTGCACCAGCAACCAAGTTGAGTTTCAGCCAGAGACCGAAATCAAAAACCCTAGGAATGTTTTCCATTTAAGAATATGTGTTGCTTTTACAACAGAGTAATAGAAACCCTGCAGCAGTATCTGCAGCATATCACCAGCCGTCAGCCCACGCCTACTGGTGGGAGGTTTTGGTGAGTGACCTGAAGTTGTGTTAGTTGTCCCCACAGTTCACTGTACACTCCTCTGGACCGTTGCAGCAGTTTTGGCATAGAAAGAGCAATCTATCTTTCCATGAGGAAAGTCAGTCTCGAGTGTGTTCCCTCCCAGCTGAGAGAACAGAAAAGAAGCAAAACAGAGCAGGAGGAAAAGCCTGTGCACAGCAGACACTGCTCGCTCCCCCTGGACTGGTGCAATGTCTTGGCTGCTTTTCTGACTGTCCAGGACAAATTAGCAGGAAGCCCTCATCCTCCAGAAGGCAACAGCCATGTAGGATTGCACCAGAAAGCAGAAAGCATGGGCGAAATTCCTCCTCTGTATACCAGGAGCCCAGTGATAGTTTAGGAGGAATAAATGCCTACTGTACTGCAGTCAAAAACTTCAGATCACCTCCAAGAGGGTTTAAGGTCATGCCAGCCTGACTTGCAGGTGTATTACCAGAGGACTTCCATTTCATTTACAGAACAGAGACTGAAGGGAAATTGTCAGGGAACAATTCAGATTTCAGAAAACACTTCTGAATTTCAGAATGTGTTATTGCTTCAAATGATTGTGCATTTCCATAGCCTGTTAATAACATGGCCTTATTGAGACCCGAAACATAACCAGCACAGCTATAGAACTGTCAGGATGTATTTACATTTATTGTCCATTGCTACTGCTTTAGTTACTCATGGATTTTTTAGTACAACAGCTATCTTAATGAAATGTCTATGTATTAAAGAGTCTGCATAACAGTAACTGCATTTGGAACACAAGTCTGTGACTGGTAACAGTATCAGTAAAAATATTAGCACAGCAGCTCCTTATCATGCACAGCATGCCTTCTCCCCTCTCCCTATGTTTCATTTATGACTCTAATTTCTATTTTGGAAGTTGTAAGTCAGAAACAGACAGCATATGCACTATATAATTAGGAATGGAAAAGTCCCTGCAGCCTTTAGACTGCTAGAAGAAAATATATTTATAATCTTGAATATGTTCCTATTCACACAGTTTCAATGGAGGACACATTAGCATTTGCTTTTCGTTACTCTTTTTTTTTTTTTTTTTTAATATATTATTTTAAAGGTCTTAAATTCAGCTGTAAGACTTCACTCTAGGCACAAACTTGGCTAAAAAGCAGTTTATCTGTTGTTTAAAATACTTTGGATCATTTCTGCATTCTAGCATATTTCTGAGAACTTCCTGGGCAAAGGCTGGGGCTCTCCTTTCGTTAACTCTTTCCACCACACTCAATAGATCATATTAGCCTTTTACGCAGTATGCCTTTATCATGCAATGTCTATTTGTTTGGAAGTGCTTATATACATCTCTTCATTGAAAATATCTGCAAAGATACTATCTAGTGTCCAAGAGAGTCTGAAGACTGCTCATATACATCAAATTGGCACAGTGAAATCCAATGCAGGATTAGCCACACCAGCACAGACACTGGCCGCAGTATGTCTAGCATGGAAAGCCACCTAGATTGATGTTTACCATATGTCTACAGCCAATTATCATTGGTAAAAGGCCATGTTAATGCCACTCTGCAACTTTGAACTCATTTAGAGCTAGCTTGAACTCCTGCAAAACCAGCCATGCAGTGATTGATTTCAAGAGGGGGCCCATTAATGGCTACCAAAAGGAATAAAAATAGAAAAGAGAAAAGGACAGGCTCAACCCCACAGTGCAAAAACCTCTCTCACAAATTAAAATGAGAGACCTTGAGTGCTGGATGGCTGCAGGGTAAGATGGCCATCACTCAGGCTGCACTGAGCTCCCCAGCCAAACCTTACCATCTATGGGAGCCTTACCACTGAGGAGCACGGCCCACCCAGGAATCCTGCCCTTTGCTTAATGGAAACACTGCTGCCCCTGAATGATCAAGCTTCAGGGATGATTGGAGCTGAAGTCTGGATGAAGGTGTTTCCCTGGCTGCAAAGATAAAAACTATATGAAGCCATAAGCCAGAACAGGGGTCCATCAGACCTCCTGTTTCCTTCCAATGGTGGCCTTTACCAGGTGGTATAGGAAAAGAGCAATACAGTATTTACCCAGAATACATTTTCAGATTCTGATGACTCTAGGGTTTCCTGAATCACATATACTACTATTTTATTTAATAGCCTGAGCTAGGTTCCTTTTCCACAAATTTAATTTGTTTTCAAAACCCATGTACACTTCATATCCACAGTGTTCTCTGCCATTCAGCATAGTTTTGCTACCAGTTAATAAATAAACAAATTTGTTTGATGTCCCCAAATCCTTTCATTAGAAGAGATAG
The DNA here is from genome assembly GCF_009819795.1 of Aythya fuligula. Lineage (NCBI taxonomy): Eukaryota > Metazoa > Chordata > Aves > Anseriformes > Anatidae > Aythya > Aythya fuligula. The sequence continues at coordinate 200,033,211 of NC_045559.1, forward strand.
CAAATATTGCTCCTTGGTCATTCTCAATGCTCTGTTTCTCTCCTGTGGTTCGGAAACAGGACATAATCTCTTGCCTTTCATAACTGATTTTTCATCATCATAAGAAAGGCCCTGCTAGACAAACTCTACAAGCCAAAGGCATATAGCTGATCTAGTAGTCACACTAGTTACCACCTGTGATAACATTTCAGAGAAACCCCACCCGTCCATCTTTCTATTTATCTGAACACCTCTTGGGTGCACCTGCAGATTTATAAGTGAACTCTGGAAAACAAACAAACAAACAAAGACAACAACAAAAAGCACTTCAAGTCAAAGCTGTTTCTATTAGCTTTGTTTCTTGAATAAATGACATTGTTTTACATTGGAAAAAAAAAAATCCAGCCAAGCCAATAATAAGTCATTTCATTCTAATAAATTTTGAATTAAAATAAAATAGAATAAAACAAAATAAAAGGTTAGACAGTCAGGGAAACAAAAATCAAAACAACCATCTGCTGTCTTATTATCCAATATCAACTCCTAGAAAAATGATTCCAGAGCAGAAAATGTTCCACTTTTTATAATGTAATGCTCTTTTTAAATTGCAGTAAAAATCTCCCATTATTCTGGAAAGCATCCTCAATACAAGAATGAAAATAAATTTTGCCTCTTGCTTTGACTCAATTAAATATTTAAATATATTACAAAAATTGTCACCACAATTGAAACTAATGCAGGTGTCCCTGATCAATGCTCATGATATCCATAAGGAAGAGGCCCTGGTTCACAGCCTGCACCTTCCTCTGTGAATGACATGTTTACTGCAAGACTGCTCAACAATAGTTGTCTTTTAGGAAGTGAAGCAATTTTGGAAGTAAAGAATAAAATACATTTATTTCATAGCTCTTCCAGTTTAATTACTTTTCTAGAAGATGTTGGCTCATGCTTACTAGGGAGAGGATGGAGAATGCAGGGTTCCCTTCAGAGGTGAGCTGAAAGGTGATTTTTTTTTTGTTTGTTTCTTTTATTATTTTCTAATAAGGGAATCCCTGACTTACTTTTCTCCCTTTGCCACTGAAAAGCAATGTGGACCTAATTTTGCATCAAAAAATGTTTGTTCAGCTAGTATTGCACGCCAAAGTCTTTTTAGACCTGAAATTTGTATACAGCAAATTTTCATATGGGGATGCAGCCAGCACTCCATTAAGAAAAGTTCACAGGCAAGTAAGACTTAAAAAAAATAGCTTATTTAAACAATTATAAGTCCAATAAGTAAACTGTATAATTTAAATAAATTCCCACATCATTTGAAGACTTTTAAAAATTCACTACTGCCTAATGCACTAATCATGTATATTTTAAGTTGTTGATTTCCAAAAGAAACTTGGTAAGCAGTTAAACTGAGTCCATTCTTAGGCATAAGAGTGAATGTGTAACTAAATTTTTAAAACTAACACTGCAGAAAAACAATAATTTGACCTTATTATTATTATTCAAAACTGTATAAAAGCTGAAGTTTCAAAAAAACCACGAATGCTCACTGCATCATATTGACTTGGAAATACTTGAAAGCTATTCATGATGACCTCCTGGAACATGACCAACAATATTCAGGAGCTAAAAATGGTGGTGAATTCCACAATAACTCCAAATATTGCTGTCTACATCCTCACCTTAGGAAAAACAAACAAACAAACAAACAAACAAACAAAAACCTGTCAATATCAAAATTTCTAACATATTTGGCCCAAGGTTGAGCCAAGGGAAAAACAACACCATGAAAAGTATAATTTTTGTTTCCTCTGAAAAAATTCAGAGGTTCAGGATGCTTCTTGGACAAACCCAATGCATACTGAGAAGAGAAGCAAAACCCCACTGGGTTTACACCTCTCAGAAGAGCCTAACCTCCTTACACATGCTCTGAGAACAGGAAGTAGTTAGCTAATAGCTAATCTTGCAGGGTGTAGCTATGTAGAGTTGAGAGGGAGGAGTAGCTAGCTCCCATTCAATTTGCAGACAGACTCAAGCATACACTTTTTGGATAAGTCAAGTCTAAATACAATAATACAATAGGAGGACTTCTCCATTTGTTTTTTTCCTTCATCACAAATTCTCTGAACATAGCCTGTTGCTATATAAGTCACTTGGAAGTATAGTTATTCTAAATCACTTATAACACAATGATTTTCTGCATCAAACTTTCAGCTATTGCTTGACTAGCATAACTCAAGGCAAATGAATTCTCATTTACTAGGTAAGACACACCTATAGTAACTTTGTAAAGAGTTTATGATCTTTTGCTTCACATATTATTGTTTTAAGACATAGTACGTGCATAAGGCAGACTCCCTTCCCCCAAAATACGCAACATCCAGTTCAAGCAGAGTTAGGAATTACAATCCATAAATGTATGCCAAGTTGAAACTGCTTGGTTGGGGATTAATTCTTCCCTTTGCCAGACATATCAGTATAAAAGACAAAACAAAACACTTTTCCTCCCATAAAAGATCATTTTTAGTTATCAGAACTGAAATTCCTGCCTTGAGTTACTGGAAACCAAGTCCAACTTTACTAAAAGCAATAGATCTGCAATTGCACAGACCAGACACAAGAGTGAGGTGACCACTCCAAATAAAGCAACCCGCTGACCAAATGCCTGGTTAGTAATCAATCACCCTCTAGGCCTGATGAGCCCACATTTTTGTTTAAATGCTTGATTTTGATTGCAAGCTTATGACAGTGAAGGGACAGCAGAGGAAGCAAAGAGTTCCATGTAGGCAGGGGAGGGCAGGATGAGGAGGGGGATCACAGACAGAGCGCAAGAAGCTGGGGCTGACGGGCACTCCTGTAGGCTTCCCTGCAACAGGCTCTCAGATTTCAGACAAATTTCTTTTATTAACCCTTTCGCGAAACCTATAGCAAGTACCATTTCCCTTTTTTAATACACAAATAAATAAATAAGTTGCTTCCCCCACCCTTTCCTTTGCATTTCTTATCCAGCTCATTTCTCAGCTTTGGTATCCTTCGCTCTTACCACATTTTTCCATTCCTCCGTCCGTTCTCTATCTCCCCAGTTATCCTCAGTCTCTCTGCGTCTCGTCTCCTGCCACTGCCATGTACGATGCTTTCCTCCTGAAACTACTTCCACTAGCAACCGAGCACTGAAACTCTGAGTGCATCCAGGCTCTGTCAGCAGTTCGGCTTTATCTGGGTGGCTCTGGCAGCCAGCAGAGAGAGCAGCCTCTAATGGTGGCCAGAAGGAAAACTTCTGCTCACAGGATGAGTATCTGTGTTTGCCTTCAAAGCCGGAGGCCAACGTGGGACAGCAGAGAGGCAAAGAATGAGAAAAAAGGAGGTGAAGGTAGCTGTGGGGTGTTGTGGGAGGAAGGTGTTGGGATAAAGAAATGGGAAAGGAAAACAAAACCCTGTAAAGTCTGAGATGAATGAAGAAGGCACCAGGAAGCTGCAAAGCTCCTCCCAGCTTCAGGCTGCTCTGCAGGTAGTGGAAGATGCCCCAGGCCAGGCTCCGTAGGTGTGGAAGAGGGCAGGGACATCTCTGCAGCCCTCACTTACCCTCCAAGCCCTCCGGTTTGGCTGGCTCCAGCACCATGCGGGGGTTTGAGGCCTGGCGTTGCACAGCCTCCAGTGCTGCCTCGGTGAGTCCAGCCCAGGGAAGGATAAGGTGCTTCCTTGGGTCCAAGATATGCTTTGGCTGCTAAATACACCAAACTACTTGGTTATTCCTCACCCATGGTTAAAATCCTCCCAACTGACACTAGCGCTGTCTGAAGCGTATTCAGGTTTGTGCAGGAAAACCAGTTACAACAGATAACCCAGAAGGCAATTCCACATTCAGGTTTTTTTACAAGCACTTTTCATCTTTGGCGCTCAAAGTGCTTTGCAAATATGAACTCGTTTAAGCTTCACAACAAGCCCTGTGAGGCAAAGATAATGATCACTATACCCGTTTTACAAATGGAGAAACTTTAGCACAAAAGAAGAAAAGTGTTACCACAGATCAGGCATAGCAAGTTGAGAACAAAACTACGCAGTCCTGCCTCCCAGGCGCTTGCACTAACAAGTAGAAAACACTCCCTTCCGCTCAGGTTTGATTAAGAAGAGCTATTCCAAACAAAGGTGTAACATTAAAAAAAAAAAAAAAAAAAGGAAGAAAACGTGTACTTCAAGTTCTGTAGGAAACTTCAGGAGCTTCAGAACGTAAGTCCTATTAGGCTACACACTTTGAGTAAGCGAAAAAAAATAATCTTGCTTCTTGCAGTGACATGACTCAGGGTAACATGCAGAATGGCACAATGTAAACAACACATCCAAACAAAATACACATATTGCAAGGTTGATATTAAAACCTGCATGCCATGGGGAAATAAATGTAAGCCCCCCGCTCTAACTTCTGTAGTAAAAGCGAAATGAGGAATGTAGCAACAGAGATCAGGAATGGTCAGGAAATACGGTTTGGCTAAAGCCTGAAAGTCCAAGTGTTTATTCAAACAGCAGCTGAGAGTTTTGACAGTGCATGAAATGACAGACTGTCTGTCTCACCATGTATTAGCATTTCTGAGATTAGCTGTCAGAAGCAAAAAAGCCAGCCAAGCTTTTTCTTCGAAGTTTTTGAATCAGACCTTTGCTGTTTATAAGGAACATTTTTTTTTTTTTTTTAATGAGAACATAAGTCATTTTCCTGTTTATCCAAAATCTTATTTTCAGATTCAGTGGGAATTGAAATAAATGGAAAATTCAACAGAACCCCAGAGGGTTACACCTGTAGAGTATAGGCACAGATGTGAAATATTTTTTTCCTTGACTAATGTCAGACTCCACAGAGAACTGATGATTTCTAAGGTATATAACCGCAGAGGGCTTCTTACACAAGACAAATTATCACTGAGCTATTTAAATTTGTAACTGCAGTAGAAGTGCAAACATGTTGATGAAATAATCACTTGGATTTGGCTGCATGGTGCTGTTCTGCTGCTACTGCTGCAGCATGCTGGGGCTACTGAAATTTCTGGTGGGATAGCTGCTGAAGAAACCCCTGGCAAAGAGCCCTGTTGACCAGTTCAGTACCACTGCATGAAACATCTCATGCAATTGGCATTATAAACCTGCAAGGTACCTACAGTCCTAATAACATACTGTTTTGCTTAAGTGTTATTCTCAAACAGTGGTTTCAGTTAGTGGAAGACAGCTCAGAAACTTACCGGGGGAAGAAACCAATACATTGTGTTTAAAAAAAAAAAAAAAAGTCCATCGTTATTTTCTATAAAGAGGCTATTAAAATTCACCAGTTTCAAAGCCCACAAGCCAGAGAAAAGCCATGGCTTTTCTTCCTATTAGATTCTATTTCATTTACCTGAGAATTCATCTGTCAAAACATCATTTCCCAATCCTTTCTTGCATGGCATAAGAGATTTTTCTGCAGTCTATCGAATTATTTTCAAAGTAGAAAAAGCAGAAGTGGGATCAAATTCACAGACATATTGGGTCTCTGAAATACTGAATAAGGAATGCAAACTTCATGTAGAAAAAAAAGAAAGAAAGAAAAAGAAAAAAAGAAGGATTCAGCAAAAGAAAAGTGAAGTGGTGAAAGCAGCTGAAAGGAGACTTAAATGGTAACATATTCCGTTGTCAAAAAGAAGTATAGATTGGTAATGTAAAACAAGAGTCATTGTAAGCCACTTAAAAATATATATGTATATGAAAATTCAATTTTGGTTTTGTGACCTGCCTTTTTTATGTAGATCCCCTGCGATAATTCATTTTTTTATATCATAGTAGCTCAAAAAACGATATGAACAGATACACAAACAAACACAGTTAATAAGATCAAACCTCCTAACACAAACCAGGACAGAGTGAGCAGCCAATAATTCATGATCTAATTGATGACGGTCTGCAAGGCAAGCATGTTTTGCCTAATGGGGTGAATGTCTCTTTATTAACTTACTACTAAATTATGTACTGAACTAATAGCATTGTCAGAGGCCTGTAAACAGTGCAGATATGAATCAGTGTTTTGTGGCAGTACTGTAATTATAATAACATCCTGAACAAGCTTTATGCCATTGCAATGTGCATAGACCTGGTACTGATAGGCTTAATTCAAGATCAAAAGTTAACAGAGACTTAGGCAGTGAATCACAAGGCAGACACACTTCTGTTTTGATATATCATGACGGTGAAATAAAGCCAGTTGCCCAAGCTGGATTAGAGACACACTTATAAAGAACATGATCCCTCCTGGGAACAGCTCTTCACATTAATCTGAAAAAGCTCCTAATTTTTTCCTATTCTCACTCCCAATTCACTTCTCAGTAAGCAATCTAGAGCTACAAATGGATATCAACAGGTAACAACTGTCTGCCTGCTGCTGCTGGAGGGATTGAGGTTTCAGACTTTTCATCAGAGACAAAGTACTGTCATTGCAGCCTGTGGGGCAAAGACCAAAGGGGGGTCTTTTATCAAATCACTTCCCAACTGGGGCCTTGCTTCTGTTCCCTCTCCTCCATTTCTTTTTCCCTTTGAGTTTCTCTGGCAAACTGGATGTAATTATACCGGCATACTTCTTAATTCTAATTTTCAAGTTTGAAAGAATAGCATGAATTTGTAGTGTTTCCTCTTTGGTTCATCTTCAGTAAGATAGAGGGAAAAAGAAAAAAAAAAAAAACACAAAAGAAACCAAAAAAACAAAAAAAAAAAAAGAAAAACAAACAAACAAACAAAAACACTGACCAGAATGAAATCTTTGCCTTTAAATCCCTTTTTCTCAGTTTAATTTTTTATTATGAACAAAATATGAACATGAGAAAGAAGTTCCTCTCTTGCTACATATATCTAAGTAAATTATAACACTTTGACACATCACAGTGGGTTAGTTGATAACTGAAGAGAACACAAGTCTAATTTGTTAAAAACCTTTGCTGGTAGACACTTAACTGAAGCCTTAAGGCACAGAAATAGGAGAGAAGTAATCACTATTCTATTCCAAGCTTTCTGCCTGATTTACTGGATAACTGAGGGTAAGTTATTTAGGCTCTTGTCTCCAACAATTAGCATGTGTGCTACATTATTTTCCCACACCAGATCACTTGGAAAGCTAGGGAAAAATATCCACTGGGGCTGACTATTATGATGATGGTAGAACAAGGCAGCATGCCTTAAAAATTCTGCAGTTACATAATCCTAAACCTGCTGACAATCAGTAATTAGAGTAATATCAGGAAAGACACATTTGCAAAGGAAAGACAAACACTGCACACCCTTAGTGGTTTATAACCTACAGGATATAAGGGTATGTGTGCCGTCTGCCAAAGGTAACTGGCAGTAGACATGCTTTTCTCAATGTGTTTAAGTGCTTACAAATACCCACACTCTTAAGGGGAAAAAAAAAAAAAAAAAGAAAAAAAAAAAAGTATGCTCACAAATGGGAAGAGACTTGAAACCAGTTTCCTAGAAGAAAGAATGAATGAAATAGCTACAGGTCCAGGCAGCTTACCAGGGCAGGATACCTGCGGGCACACCCACTTTCTTCCTTGACTCATTCCTCACATCAGCCTTCTTTCCTATTGAGCACATCTCAGGCTCAAATACCAAAAAAATCTTTGAAACAACAGTATCCCTTGAAATTCAAGCCTAATGCTGTCCAAATCAATCTCACAGTCCTGCAAATAAACTCTTTCATATTCAGTCACATTAGCAGTAACAATGTGATCTTAGAACCACAGGTTCCGTAAGATTCCCTGGGCCACAAGACTGGTACAAAATGTAAGATTTCAACCCAGGTTCTATCTCAGATTCTTTTTGTCATCTATATTCCAAGACCTTTTAAAATTCATATTTCCAAATTTCCTTCACAAAATGGAAAAGTGCTTTTTCTGAATCTGGAAGCAATAGGTCAGGAATTCATATGTGTTCATTCCTGCAGATAGATTTCTGAGAGAAATACCTCCACCATAAGACCAGAAAAAGACTGTGATAAACTATAACTAGATTTTATTTATTTATTTATTTACCTTAAAATTGTTTCAGTTTATGACTACTGGAAAAAAAAAGAATATTTGGTGTGTCTTTGCTCTTTGTACTTATTCATAATTGACAGCTTTTCATTATTCTTTTACTAGCTCTTATTTTAATCAAGTTTTACCAGCACACTGCTTCTAGTTCCATTAACTGATCACTTGTTTTCACAGAGTATGATGAATTTTTTAAATGCATGCTGCATTTTAGAATCCAGAATTTAACTTATGATCAATAACTGTAAATAAAAGGAATTGCTGAGATGGTATATTGAAGTTCGTTGTTTTATCTAGGCAACTGAGTCAACTACTATATTTTTTTTCTCAACACAAAGTCAAATAAAACTAAAAAAAAGGCACTGAGACATAAATTGCTGCAATTCTCTTTCTTTCAGATAGTAAAAGTCTAAATTCAGAGCCTCTTTATTAAAATGTAGATGCTTGTCCATGGAAAACTGATTTTTATGAGACAGAAGAAGCAGCTTTTATGCATCAGAAGTTTTAAAAGATCAAACTGCTGAGAGAAATTCTCCTTCAACTCAGTGGGAATGTTTGCTACTCCTGGAGCTTTTAGATTTTGTCTGTCACTGACTTGAAAATCAAAGCTTCAAATAACCATGGTATGCAGCAAAAACTAATTTTCAGTTATTCTCAAGACTATTATATTCACATTTACCTAAAGTAATCAAATCCAAAAGTAATTATTTTGTATTCTGTGATGTTATTTACCAAAAGAAACCAGAAAAGAAGTGCAGTATATGGACATCACAGAAGATTCCACAACTTAATGTATTTTGGCCAATGTACTTACCTAAAATGTTCTCTACAGTCTGAATTATGCAGTGTGTTGTCTGTTTTACTAGCTGTAGAAGTCAGCGTATTTCAGAGACAATAGTATTAAAAATAGTAGGTGTTAATATTTGAAAGTTCAAGAAATTTTAAAAATCTAGTAATGTTTTATCAAAATGAATGTAGCCTAAAGTGGCTGATAACTTTTACTGTTAAATATTGCTGTAAAGATATATGGGCCATGAAGAGATACAAACTCACACTATGCATTGTACCTACTGTCAATAAAAGTAGTGCTCCACAAAACTAAACAAAACCAAACAACAGCAACAAAAACAACCACCACCAAAAAAAAAAAAAAAAAAAAAAAAAAAACACACAACAGAAAAGTATAAATTTATTTACCTTTGTTCCACTCTCACAATCAAGTTTTATATATAAATAAAATATACAGAATCAGAGAGTAATTCAGTCTGTAAGAGACCTCTGGAGGACATCTAGTCCAACCTTTGAATTGAAAAGTTAAATCCTCAGGGTTTTGTCCAGACAAACTTTGGAACCCTCTAAAGACAGAGGTCCCACAACAACCTCACTGAACCATCACTTACAATGCCTCACTAAACTACCCTAATTAAAAAAAAAAAAAAAAAGCAACTCCCACCACTACCATCTCAGACCCATCTTGCATTTCCCTTGTTGCAACATTTGACTGTTGCCTCTAGTGCTTTCTCTCAACTGTTCTTCATGCTGGTCTTCATCACTACCACAGCACACTGATGACTCAGGTGCAAATTAGAGAATCACTGTACCATTTAGTTTGTAAAGCACCTCTTGAGATCATCTCATCCAGCCCTTCCTGCTGAAGCAGGGTTAGCTTGAGAAGGTTGTCCAGAAACATGACTGGTCAGGGTTTGAATACCTCCAAGGATGCAGGCTCCATCATAATTTCTCTGGGCAATTTGTCCCACTGCTTGACCGCTGTCACAGTAAAAAAAAAAAAAAAAACCTGTCTTGTCCTTAGATGGAATTTCACATTTCAATTAATTATTTTATTATTTTTATTTTATGTCCATTGCTTCTTGAACTGGGCTTTTATTCAGAAGAGTAAGGCTCTGTCATCTTCCTTCCCTCCTTCACTGTCACAGTTATGAATATAAACTGCCCACCAGGACCCCCAGGTCCTTCCTGGCAAAACTGTTTGCCACAATGCCAAGCCCCCACCCTCTACCACAATTGTTACTCCTTTCCAGGTTCAGGAGGTTGTGTTTGCTTTTGTTGAACTTTGATGAAGTTACTATTTACTGTTCCACTTGTCAGTATACCATACATACATGTAAAAGGTTTGCCAGGGTCTGTAGCATTAAGTCAATTTCTTGAAGGTCGCTTTCAGAATCTCTCTATTTGAAGAACTTCACTGAGCTCAATTACATCAAAGGGACTTTATGTAAAATGCAGTAAAAGTGATTTTACAGGCTTTTATGATTTAAGAACAGGCAGTAGATTTAGAAGCCAGTTCAAACAGTCCACAATACTATATAATGTACAGTAGTTGCAGGCAGAGTCCAAGGCAAAAGTGGACACTAGAAAGTATATCTGTATATATATATATATATATATATTTTATATATATATATATATATATATTTTTTTTTTTTTTTCTGTAAATGAACACCAATCTCCCTTTCTCAGGGATTCAGATAGGACTTCTACTAGGTACATGGACTATTGCCTTTCTTGATGGATGTTACTGCATGTCATTGAGCTGCTGTTCCTACTGAGTGGCCTTAGCTGATAAACTTGCCATTAAGTAAAATTATTTGTCATGTAAGCAGAAGCTGCCCCAGGATAGCTTTTCTCTTCAGTGGCATATCGGTGAAGATCACTGATACATACATTTTCAGGTGTTCCTAAAACATGACAGGATTGTTTCCTTGCTACTATTGTAGCAAAGTGAAACCCACTTAGCAGATAAAACAAGGAAAGGAGGAATTTTCCCCTAGGAAAAACACAGTGAAATAAAATAAAATAAAATAAAATAAAATAAAATAAAATAAAATAAAATAAAATAAAATAAAATAAAATCGCGCCATCCCAAACCTTTCAAACTTGGAGTTTATATGCAAGTAGCTCTCTTGCATTCCAGACATAAACTTTCCTTGGAAATCATGGTGAGGTCTTTTGAATGACTTCTGCCCTTACGCTGTAAAATATTGAAAAATATTGAAAAATACGTCCTATGACAGTGTGTCTGTTCAGCTTGTGTTTGCGTGTAAGATTGAGAAAACCAAGTACAAATTCACATGTACTACAAAAACAAGAGCCTGTGGGAAACTGAGGCAGTAAAAAACACCTTTTGAGTGCTGAGTACAATACGGAGTTACTGAGAAGAAATTCCAGGTACTCTGTATCTCAGATACTCTATCTGGAATTGATACCGTGTGATATTCAGCTAAAAATTTGAGATTTTCTTACTAAGTGTAAAACCCACAGGATTAAGTCACTCCATTTTCCTAATGGTAGTTTTTAGAGACATTTTTAATATGACTACAGTTTTATTTGAAGTAAAAAAGTTCTGCTGATTGAATTTGATCTAATTACATTCAGATATTCTGTACTAACAAGAGAAGAATTTGATGTAAATGCGTTCTGTTTACAAAAGAGAAGAGCAAAAATACCAAGCCAAATATATGTTTATCAAATATTTTTACTACTGTGGTTAAATTTGAATTATAACATTTCACTTCAAAATGGTAACAAATACTGTACTCTAAGACTATCATAATAGTCCTAGTAATAAGATAAACTTTTATTACAAAACACAAAGCTTGCCAAGTCTAATCTTAATATGGATTAATGAATTGCATTAGTACAATATCTTTTGTGGATTTAGAAGGTCTTCTTAAGACTTACAACACAGTAATTACCAAGTAACCACGAGTTCAATTTACAGTTAATTAGTAAAGCAATGCATTACAAAATATTTGATTTCATATAAAGATAGTAAGACAAAAAAAAAAAAAAATAGCAATGATGTGTGTCTTCTTAATAGCTTAAACCAGAACAGCTTCCAAAAGTAATAAGAACTCTACTAAAAAGATATTATTATTTTTGGAAAGGAATTCTTTCTTATTTGTGATAAAGTTTAAGACACCCCTATGTTGTTTGTCATGTCATATTTGATAGTGTGATTTCCAAACATCTGCTTCCTGACACTGTTTTGCATGAAGCCCATCTGGCCCAAAGCAGACATTTACAGTATAGATCACTATAGCTGAGGTACTTGAATGCTCTTGTACGATGTGATTCTTCTGTCATAGACATTGACTTTAGGATGTGATGTATGACAAAACAGAAATACCTAGTATTTTCTTCACTGACTGTTAGGGGACTCTAAAATGATTAACTTAAATGTATATTGCTGCACCATCATCATGAAGTTACATGAGATTATTTCTCCTCTCTTTGTCTACAATCTTATTTATATCGTACACTCTTCAGGCAGTGCCAACCACCCTGACTCTTTGTCACTGTAACAGCAAAAATAACATTATTTTCCTAAAAGGAATTACTAACCTAACATATGAAATATTCAAAACTTCCTCTAAAAGCTGACCAATTCCTCATACTTTTATTTTTGAATTAAAGGACAAGGCTTTCCAAAAGTGTTTCTGTTACCATCTGGTCACATTTCATGAATTTTAGGCCATCTGCTTTTTGGTAAAGACTGCTAGAGGTCAGGTTCTAGTGCTGAGATCATGAAAGCTTCAGAATTTTATCCAAAGTCTTTCCAGCTAAATTGCCTTTTTGCAGCATCAGCAGGCTTCACAACTGACATCTGAGTGCCAGTCTCTGTGACAGACAGAAACCTTTCTGAATTAAGTCTATAAGGAAAGAAAAGCACAAGTACTTTTGTGGTACATTTTGGTTAAGACATGCACTACGATTAATTTGGGTACCACAACTTTCAAGTGATCTATGTGCTTACCTCAGGAGCTACAGCAAAAGCATACTCTGGAGGTGACTCAAAATACAGAACAGAGTCATCGCATCCTCACAGAGACAAAAAGAAAAAAAAAGTTTGGAAATGCAGATAAGCATACCTCACTGCTGCAGTCACACATCAGGGAGCATCTACAAATAGCTAAGGCTATTTAGGAATGGCTCTGTAGTTTGGGAAGTGTTGATAGCCTTAATATATAACATGAAAGCATAGCTCTTCAGTCATGAACATATAATGATCAAGCAGAGAAGACTTTCTTGTTGATAATGACTTTTTCCTTCTCCTGTCCCCATCTCTCTTCTTGTACTAAATGAAATGACTGGTACAAAGATGGAGGTGGAACCAGCAAATGTCCCTTTATACAGGGCTTAACTAACCTTATCCCTTAAATAACCTTATTAGTATTTAAACTACTTAAAGCAGTTTTCCTACATTAGTAGAAAGGAGAGTCTAGTCATGTCATTTATTCCCCTTTACCACATGAAAGACCCAGTTCACACTGGACTCTTAGAGGACAATTTATAATAATGAAGCAGACAGTTTTTACCTTAGTCTTCCATCCTCTGCTGCAGCTCCTCCTGGTATAATCTTAGTTATGAATATCCCAGGATCATCCCCAATATGTGGGTTATCTGTTCCTCCAGCAATACTGAACCCCAGGCCAGAATTCCCCTGAAAAAGTAAAGAAAAGAAAATGCATCACCAGATGCTGGATTTTTACAGAACTTATTTGCAGTGCGCAAGGAAAGTATCCTTGCTTCTTAAAGAGAGCATTTTATTTGGCAACACCATACTTTCAGGTGGGTGACTCAGCCAGAAAAAAAAAATAAATAAATAAATGGCAGTTAAAGAACAGAAGCTGCAAACACAAAGAACTCCCAGAGTTAATGGCAGAGTTAATGGATGCTTCTGCAGAAACAGGATTTGACCTAAATTTATTTTCAAAAGCAGTCACATAAATTAGCATCTGAACTCCAATATGAATTTATCCAAGTCAATGAGAGCTGGAGGCTAAAAACACTTCAGAGCTTTAAAAAGACGTTTAAAAAGCCCTTCATTTATAAACGGAAACAGTGAGTAACATTTAGCTCTGAAATATTTTAGTGCATCATTTTCTGTTGAAAAGAGATCATTGTTCAGATTCACGTGCATTTATTTATTTAAAAAAAAAAAAAAAAAGTGTTTCTTTCATCCTACTGATTTGCTACAAGGAAATGTTCGAAATATTCATTATTAAGATCTTTTCAATAATCCTATTTACTGCTACTGCTACTTATGATGATACCATGAGAAATAAGTTGGTATGCATGCACATACATACACAGAAATGCAGCCACTGTTTCTCACATAGAGTTCTAACCAGCAATTCTAACCCATTTTTGGAAATACATTTAAGTTACTACACTTTTTCTGTATAAATAAATATTAATCACAGACATTCTTTTGAAATACAATAATACATTCAATGTAATACAATACTGAATGGAGTCTCCATTGTCCCAAAGTATTTTACTATTAGGTATTTAGGCATCTTTCTTAGGCATCATTAGGTAATTAGGTATCTTTCCAAAAAAACATGGATGTGGTTTCATTTCTATGTAGTTCTTGGGAATGAAGTCATCTTTTCCACAGAGTTTTGCTTTGTACTAATTCTGATCACATTCTTCATTCAAGAATGCATTCTTCATAGTTGTACAGGACTATTGCTATTGCAAAATATGTCCAGTGTTGTGGTGCTGTGGATAAAATACATTCAGGGCACTGAAAGTATCTCTTTTTTTTTTTTTTTTCCCCATTATTTCATGCAGCATCTCAGATTACTGGTAATTGCTTCTCATCACTGCTGTTGTTCACAGATATCTAGTTCAGTCCTAGTGACAAGAACCGTTAATAAAAATAGCAAATAGCACCTCTTAAAGAGCTTATTTCTGACTTTTTAAACTACAGTTCAATTAGTAGCACAGGCATGTGTACTTTGTGTACGAAAATCTGCATGTTGCCTGTGTGCAGTGTGTCAAATTCTCAGTTCTGTTATCAGTATTCTACATTTGCAAACGATGCAGTTCTCATTACTCAGGAGATGTCCATGGAATCTGCAGCTCTGCTATCAGCATATAATTGTGAATAAAGTTTCAGTACAGAACTAATTTATAATCCAAGGAGAAAGATTTAGAATTACACATATCTTAATGCTGCTCAGGTATCTATAATATGAAAAACATAACATTGTGTGTACATATAACAGTTTCTCTATATTTTCTCTAGTGTTAATAAGTATCTCCAGGCCAGCATTATGAACCTATGACTTAATCTCTCTTTCATCATTGGAATCATCTCAGATTAAGGTTATTTTCTGTGCACTCAACCATACAGTGCACTCAACACCAACTTGCAATCTAAACAATATGATAAGAATAGTTTCCTGTAAGTTTTTCTATATGTCAAGTTATTAATGAGTTTAATCTTCCAACATATGAGAATGAAAAAAATGTATGCATATACACACTTCAGGAAGATTGGAACCTTAAAACAATGCTAAAACCAAGAACAAATTTCTAGAAAGTTTATTAGAATAAGCAATATTTTATTTTTAAGAAAAAATAAAATCATTAAAACAAAATTATTGGTTTTACCTAAACTCCAAAGAGATTTTAAAAGTATGCAATACTGTGCTTCTGAATAGAGATTGATTTCCAAGTCCCCAAAACTTACTCTTGATGGGGAAAGAGGATTGCAAGGAGAAATGCTGATATAATTTTTAGTTGAATTGGGAACACAAATGACTATATTATAATAAAAGAGAGTAAAAAAAAAGTCTGTAGAGCTTTATAAACCATCAAAGCTTGCCTGTTACATGGGGTGTGCTTACCTGCTACAGGTCTTCACATAAAGTTCATTAAAATTCTTACCAGGAAATAATTTTTCTGGAAAGGTTTTACAGTTTCCCTGCACTCTCCTTCTCCTACCATACTCTTTTCCATTAATATTTTAGAGGGAGAAAATACAACTATACTGACTGTAAGCAGAAAACTGCTACAGGAGAATCAGTACTAGCCCTTAATATTTATCCATAAATGTGCATCTGCTATACTGCAAGACTATTCTGGTTCTGCCCCTTAGGAATAACATTTAGAAGAACAGGGCAGTGCTTCTTATTGGCACTTTTGTACCCAGAAAATTACAAGCAATTATTCAGGTTACAGACCTGAACTTGATCAACAAGATATACAAGCTGTCAAACACTAGCTGGCTCAGCAGCTAGGTATATCCCTGCAAGGCTTTCCTGCACCACAAAGTGAGTTGCAAAAGTTAAGAGCAATTAATTTTTTTTTTTTCTTTTTTCCCTCTTCTCCCAATGTAGTTCTTAAAGGGTCTTCATTCGCTCCATAGACAGATCTTCTGTCTTTGCATGGGGGCATTTCTGGTCATGGCCAACAAGGCTAAAAGCATGCCTGCCACCACTCCTGGGTCCTATTAAGAGCCTTGGGTTGAAAAATAACATAAATAGTTAAAAGCTCTTCTATTTCAGTTCTGAGCAGCAATACTGATGTTTATGTTCCTCCTCTTTCCTCATGCTTTGCCCTGTCTTCCTAATGTACAGGTTCATCAGCATATGGTTGTTGTGTTAAAAACTCATTGCAGTTAATGAGCTGTAACCCCAAGTATCAATTATGCACTGTCTATTAGCACAACAGTTTCTACCATTCTGTCTATTAGCACAACCATTCTACCAGGGCTAGCTCCCCACCCTCTACTTTTTGCATCTCCTTTGTCCCCATCCCAGAAAAATACAATATTTGTTCTTTATCTTCACACCTTCCAAGCCTTTTCTGGGTGTATCTCTGTCTCCCAGCCATTTTGTGTTTACCAATCAAAGCATGTACAGTCATTCAGCCCAAAACAACAGCTGAACCATCACTTAGCCACTTAGCATTTTCCCCAGTGGTATATTCATGCTTTCTCTCACACTGACTCTCATGTTTGGGAGTTATTCACCATAAATACCTGTAATGTTAATTCACTGTCCTCCCCCTATTCAAAGGATTATTTTTATTGGATGCTTACAAGTAACAACAAACTCAGAGCCTTGGTGATGATGCTGATAAATGGTTTAATAAGAACAAATAACAGCTGGTTTAATAAGAACAAATAACAACATATTTGGGGGGCAAAATACTCTGAACAAGCCTCAGACTGATGTACCAACTTCAATGACATAGCTCAAACATGATTATTCATATGCCTAAATATATTTTTCCAGACCCAAATCATTTTATGTTCCATTTATATTAGCTGAATTCTCTCTTGACCTAAATATATCCCTTTGTTCTCAATTGCTACTACTATAAAAACCTCATATAATTAGCTTCTGACTATACTGGGAAGACATGCATAAAATTACTCAGCAAAATATGTACACACACATATATATATTAATTTTGGTTTAGTTCCTTACCACCTTCCCCATCTCTTATTGCAAGGCCTCAGTCATGAGCACAGCCTAGCAAAAAGTGTAGCGCTATACAACATGTCCAGCTTGGCTCAAAGAATTACACTGCCTCAGTTTCTCAGCTTCTCTCTCTGCCCAACTTTACTTCTCAAACACAGAAACTTCTAACAAACCACCAAATCAAAATAATTGATCCCAGCCCACCCTGAGAGGCCTCTTTCCTGTTTTCATCTGAAGGGAAGCTCAATCCTTCTTCTTAGGGTTTACTGCATAAGCCTACCTCCTTTATGCCTTTTCCAGTCCGGGCTTTCCACCTCCATGAGGGTCAGACAAGCTCTTTATAGCTCAGCCTGAGATTGGAAGAAACCTGGCCATAATTCTCCTGGCCCAGAAGGGGCAGACAACCTCTGCCAGAGACACAGTATCACTGTGGTACCTTCACAACACAGTATCACTTGTGCTGTACCTTCTGCCAACAACGAAAGGCAACACTTAGGATCAGAGTAAGATGATGGCTGATTCACATGCCAGGGAAAGAAAACAAAAGTTGCAAGTTCTGGCCAGTTTGAATCTCTCCCCTCAAGACTTGTTAAACTGCCAACATAAAGATCACAAAAATAAAATGAGAATCCCCAGCAGGTAATGGTTTTGGGTAGCCAGAAGGCCATGAGACCCATTCTTCTTCTTACCTAGCCTTCCATCTTGAGTTCTCCTTTCATATGTCACTGTGAGCAGCCATGCTGCATCTTTACAGGTTGCAGCACTTTTATTTTGTCACAGAGCAACCCTCAGAAGTGCTCCACACTGACTTTTGTGGAAATATTTACGTTTCTACAAATGATCTTTTCCTTAATGTGTCTCTTTTTATTATATTATATTATTTTATTTTATTTTATTTTATTTTATTTTATTTTATTTTATTTTATTTTATTTTATTTTATTTTATTTTATTTTATTTTATTTTATTTTTCTTATTTAATCTGCCCCTTTGCATTAGAGCACAGATTGATTATGAATTATATAAATTAATTTGATCTTTATTAATATCACAGAAGAATAAATGCCAAAAACACAGAAATCAAACCAGATATGCACAAAGGCAGACTGAGTTCTTCCCTAAATAAGGGTCATAAGTTTTGTATTTTAGCATGCTAAATAGGCATACAATTGTATATGGGTTGTTTTCCTTTTTTTTTTTTTTTTTTTTTCGTTATAATCAGTAAGATGACAGTAGAACTCAGTTTTTGACACCAGCTACAGAGAATCTTTCTGAATGACTTAATTACTTCAGTACTCCCGAAAGAACTGATAATGTTCTGAAGTGACATGATTTTGAAACTCTCTGGCATTTAAGTTGGAAAAATAATAGACATGAACTGCACAGTATTTATTTGACTGTTGCTGCAACCTCACCCAGTAATGAAAGCACACCAAGACACCTATTCCAGAGTCCCTTACTTCGTTCCAATACAGAACGAGGAACTGCATTTTCCCGAACAGACTCTAGAGGCCGAGAACTGATTCAGGCTACAAGACATATTCCCACAGCCTCTATGCCTGAAATGATTGTCATGTTTATATTATTATTATTATTATTGTTATTATTACTTATAGTTTTAAAGGAGCCATTTTGCTGTTAAGGAATGTAAGTCAGTATTAATAAATGATTTTATGAAATCTGTAACGTGCTGAACTAGGCGAATAGCAAACAAATAGAAATATGTAAACAAAACACTTGACACAAGCCTGCAAAGCTTTGCACTGGTTTAAAGGGAAAGCATTGCCAAGTAAGGATGTCAAGTCCTTGGTACAAGATTTTTTTCCTGCTTCTCAGCAAATTTATATCCAAACACAGCATCACAGAAATGTATGATGACTCTTCCACTAGGCCCTCAGAAATGCTACTTATCAGTACAGAGGAAATACACTGGTCAGAGCACACATTTGTGGAGAAAGCATTCAATCTGTTCATGGGACCATGTAAAAGAGAATCAAAACTCTTGACACTTGCTAACATTTAAACTTGTGCTTGTTGCTGTTTCTTCGGGGAAAGTTTTATTGATTAGAGAAAGGAGAGAAGAGGAGAGGAAAAGGGAAAAGGAACAATGATAATATACATATACAAAGTGCTGCGAAGTTTTGAATGAAAATGATAGGGCAAAAAATGGCTAATTAATTAATAAATAACTTGATCTGATTTGTAATCTTGCAATAATTGTTCTGATTCCCTACAAAATTCTGAGACTTTAAAAAGAAAATCTTCTTTTGCCAAACCATGTATTTATAAGAAGCAGAATTTTATGTATTAAAGAAAACATAATCAGGAACACACTGCCTACTTTGTTTATTCTTGACAGGGTAAGTATTTCTAAGTTTCTCTCAGGATGTTTATTTTATTTTATTTTATTTTATTTTATTTTATTTTATTTTATTTTATTTTATTTCATTTCATTTCATTTCATTTTTTCCCTGCTGGCTTCCCACTTTTACTCTGATGTTCACAGACAAATATATGGAATGCTCTTCTCTCTCAGAGCTTTTACAGATGGCTTAAAGTATGAATTGCTGTCTAAATTGGCAGGCTTTATCAGAGCAAGTTTAGTCAAGAGAAAGCTCACAAAATGATAGCTGACTCATTCCTAAATACATGCCTTTTTTTGTCTCCATTTATTACAACTTTAAGGGACCCTATCAACTTTGTTATTTGATACTCCATAAAAAGTTGTCTGCTGAATTTAACAACGAACGAGAAGTAGCCTTCAGTGTTTTAAGAGTACCAATGGCCTATAGGCTCAGTAAACCCTTTCCTTTCTAACTAATGCTATTTTTCTCTTGTTTATGCAAAATTTCAAAACACTTTAATATACAAATTTAAATTTTGTCCTCTGAAGTCAGTATCACATTTGACAGAATATCAGAATTTGACATAGATGCATCAAAATCCTAATAATTTCAGTTTTGGTTGCTACATAAATTCATTCAAGGCCCCTTCTTACTCTGTGTAAGTACCGCACATTTTTTGACTGTGATGTTGGCTTAGGAATTATTTATTTTTGTTAAAAAGGAGAAAGATTTTCTCGTTTTTCTTTTTTAAACAAGTAAATGTTGCTGCAAGGAAACGTTCGTTCACAAACTACGTTCTACATGGTGGCAAAACTGTGGGAAATTCTGTGACAAAAACTTGAAAATTAACCCTTTATTTATTTGAATAAGCTATATCACTCTGTACTCATTTTTAATTTTTACATTTCTGTTTAAGTGCAGTTATATTTCTGAATCCTTACAAAAAGTAGAATATGAAACTAATACTACAGCTGTTCAAAACAGTTTGGCTGGAATACTCAGAAAATCTTTGTTGTGTCCAAAATTCATCTCTCACAGAGTACCTTTTTAATATCAAAGCCAGATTTTACAAAATAGTAGTACATGAATCCTGGCTAAGACTGATGCCAGATTTGGTTCCACTTAGGGTTCTTCCCTCAGGGTACTTCAGTTTCAAATGAAATAAAGAAAACAAAACAAAACACCTTCTCCCATAAGACAAAAGAATTAACAACTTCTTGCATAAACCACATTTTTCCTTCTTTTACAGGATTAGGTTTCTCTCAGTACTACACAACACTGTGTGTAAGTGAAAGCTGAGAATAAACCAGCCCTACAAAACTGGGGGTGGTTGTTGTGTATTTGTAGCAAGAGACAGGGCAAATAAACATTTAAGGACTGTGAGGATTAGCGTTAAACAAGAATCAATCAAGTTAATCAATTCCTTCAAATGAGACAAATGATTGAAAACTCTGACCATAATTGATGGTCATGGGATGAATTGATACAAGCCAGGATTAGCTGTTCCTCTGAAATAGTCTTTGATATGCTTTCTCTTTTCCTTTCTACTACAGCAGATAAATGTACTTAGTTTGGCACCCAAGATGGTAATATGGAGTGACTACCATTGGCTATACAAAGCTTAAGAAGAGAGCAACCTTTGGAGGTAGATGAAAAGATCAGTGGATGCTAATTATGTCTCATTGGGTTCTTATTCTGTCTGTAATGTCTGTAGATGTTGTTCAGTGATATTTTTATCTACAAAGTACTTCTCAACTGAAACATACAACTTCACTTTATCCAAAGTGATATAGGACTTTTTCTGTCTATCTCTCAGCCATAAGGATGCAGATTATACTTAGCAGGGGTATTTCACCCATCAGCCAACAATGCCCAGTTTAACAGCACAAAGCCACAATGCAAACAGCTGAACAAGTTAATGTTTCATGCCAGAACAGGTGATTTTGTAATATGCAAAACACTTCCATCTAATACATGATTTTGAAAGAAAATGTATGTACAACTCTATTTCTCAAGGTTCTAGGATTCTTATCTGGACTTCTCACAATTTCTCAGCATTTACACCAACATTATTTTTATATTCTGAAGAAAGAGTTATACATGCTAAATTACCAGACCATTTCCAGCCATTCAGTATGTGACTGTTTAGCCATCTCCCATCCTAATACATCTTTCTAATCCTGCCAAACCTGGGGAACCTGATAGGAAAAAAGACTTAAATAATTTCAGCAGTTTTCAGTATTTGCACATTCCATCCTATACTGTACTTTTCTTCTACTGTGTTTTATACAAAACTCAAATTTTAAAAGCCTAAACATCAAAGCCACTTTTCTGTCTCATTCAGAGAACAAGGATATTTGCATATTTATCCAAGTGCTGTTGAACTCTTTTGTACTTTCAAATCTACTCAAGAGTAACATAATTCATGAAATTCTCACTTCTCCCACGTATGCTGGCATGCTCCCCAGAGTCGGAGTTTTGAGACTCCATAGTTATATTACGCTCCATATGGTACAGATTTTCTCCCTCACAGTACCATTTGTTGTTTTCAAGCCCCTTATCAGGGTCAGCACATTCATTACAAAACCACAATACACACGACTACAACTGCCTCCTTCGTTTACTCTCACTTGTTATCAGTAGAGGAATACTGTTCTTTCAGCTCTGCCCAAGTGAAGTACAGCCTTCAGGAGGAAGAGTTTTGAAAAAGAAACAAAGGATTTTTATTTTTGATCATATGTGTGAAATGTACAGCTCTGTAAAACAGCAAATCTAGACCAGGAATGAAGCCACTACCAATAATTAAAAAAAAAAAAGAAAAAAAAAAAGAAGAAGCTAGTGTGTCCTATGTCAATCTGTGTATACAGATTGATATTGATGCAAAAAGATAGATATGAACTCTCTTCAGGTTTGGTTTTCAAGACCTAAGAATTTCAGACCTTCCTTTAAAGGGACATAAGGAAATAAGATTTTTCCTTTAAATAGATGTAAAAAACAAACAAAAACAAAACAAAACAAAACAAAACAAAACAAAACAAAACAAAAAAACCAACAGCACTAAACCAACCAAATAGGAATAATAATAATACGAGGAATCAGGAACTCCCTCTTCTAAGTTGAAAAAACATTAAATAAGGGATACTGCTATATAAGATTTCCCCTATGACAAAGAAGAATGTCACCACCCCTATTCTGTATCTCTACTAAGTGCACATTAACAGCTTCTGAGCTGTGACAAATGTGCATGTCTACTTTTTTTTTTTTTTTTTTTTCCCAATATGCTTCTTGTCCTACTTCAATATTCTGTGTAGGGATGTTTTTTCTCACTATCATGGGGGCATCATGACCTTGCCTATTCTCTCATACAGAAAAATAGGCACCATACCATCTTTTAGTTAGATGCATACAGTGAAAGCAAACAAATGTCACAGAACACACAATCTGATGACTAGCTGAAAAGTAGCAGGGGAGAAAACTAAATATAAAAAAAGTTTTGTCAAAACATGGATGCACATTCTTTGGAGTGGAATTCTGCTTCTAGGGAGTGAAAGGTTTCAGTTCACTTGAAAAAATCTTTGTTTTATGGTGTCACTCCAGGCTAGCACTAGACTTCTCATCAGCCATAACCTGAGAGCTTTCTGAACTCCCAGGACTCCAAAATCAAAGTGAAAAAATCAGATCAAGGAAAGGAAAGCACTCACTAAGTGATAATAGTAACTAGACATAAGGAAAAATAGCAGTAACAATAGAACACTGACAAGAATTGGAAGAATAGCAAAACTAGCTTGAAAACTTTGACATGATCATCACTGAAGTTTTCACAATGCAATTACTTGCAAAAACTGAGGAAATTAAGAGTTGTTTAAATGCTTGTAAGCCTGTGTCAGAGGCAGGCAGTCTCACTTTTGTACAAGGGCTTAGGGAACAAAAAAATGATTTTAGTGAAGCTATGGAAACCAACTAGGTTTCACCACTTAGTACTAGCAATTAAAAGGAAATGAAGAGAAGGAACTTAGTTCCTCTCTAAGGGATGACACACCTCTAATCCCATTCTGCTGATAATTCACTGCCACACAAAGAGAAGTTGAAAACCCCAGTGGGTGTCTTGAGAGTATGTGGAAACCCAACACATTTCTTGGTTAAACCAGTTTGTAGCTTGAAGTCTTTTTGTTGAAAAACTGTTGTGTATCTAAATGGATTTACCTGCACAGATTGCTCGAGTACGATAGTTCTGTAAAGTACTTAGGGGAGTTTGAGATACCTTGAATATGAAAGTTGCTGGAATAAGCCCAAGTTCTAAGCTATTCTCTAAGCTACTGTTCTTTTCTTTTTGATTGTCATATCCACAAATATGAAATGAGTATATAGATTTGTTCTCATCTTCCAATTTAATTATTTTAGTATTATTAATGTATTATAGCCCAAAGATTTATTCTAGTGAAATACATAGATGGTTAACCATCTAGATTAAAATTCTGGAATGTTTACATCCATTACAAAATGCTGATAATTTCTAACAATTCTCTCTAACAATTATTCCATCATCCAGCATCAAAGGCAAAACAAATGAACAAGTAAAACTCTTAATTTGCTTCTTTATTCAAAATCATGAACTCCAGGGCATGTAATCTTGAAGAAAAAGCAAAACTTGAATGAACTAAAAGGCCCTTAAGGCTTTCAAGTTCAAGCACAAATCCTGATGGCAAATGACTGAATATTCTTGCTATTGCATCACTTACCTTGCCATCATTGCACTCCTCTAGTGTCTGTGCACACAGAGTTTAGCATTGATACAGCTTTTAACACAAATTAAAGCAAGCTTTTGAAATACTTTCCTATTTTGAGTAACACTTATGACTTTTGCTTCATATCAGCTGTAAGTTTCACTGAGAAGAAACACAAAGAACAAAAAATAACATAAAATGCAAGTCATTGTTTTTCAGAGATAGAGATCTAAACCTTACTTTTTTCCCAACTTTGTCCTAATCCTATTTTAATATAACATTTCATTTCAGTGACCATTTTGTTTTTTTTTTATTCTCAGCAAAATTGACTGTATATGACCCTAAGCAGTCCAACATAGCTTCAAAAGTGTCTGCTTTTGAGCAGGATCTTAGACTAGATGATCTCCACAAATACCTTCCACCCTGAATTATTCTCTGCTTTTATTAAATTCTAGTGTCACAAATATTATATATATATATTTTCAAAATCTTCTTTCAAGCTTAGAATATTTTGGTCACTAAAAACTCCCTTCTGAATTTTATCTTAAAAATTACATGATAGTTAAACATTGTGCACGTGTACCTAAAAAAGTCCTGTACCTTGAATAACTTTCAAACACTTATTTGAAAGTAAGCAAATTAGTTTTGTCACATAAGAAACACACAGTAGCTATCCCTTTACATTAGAAACATCAATTCTACATATGCCCTTCTGAAAGGAAGAAGTGAATAGCAGTCTTTAACAAGATGTCTGTCTGTAAAACCTAATTAAAAACATTCCCATCCTCCTAGAAATTGGTTGAAGTAAGATTCAGTGTTCCTTTATTTATATCAATACTTTCATTAAGCTTGGTTAGGTTATGAATACATTTTGCATATATATATATATATATATATATAAAAATATACAGAGTACAATGCAACAGAAGTAGACTGCTCTTCCGTACAATATTACTGTAATAACTTGTAATATCAGATATTATTTTTATTGGAAATTCAAAGAAACTCTAAATTCTCATGTACTATTACAGATTTGTGTCATGGTAATGAATCATATTAAGTCATATTAAAAATAACTAGGATACGTTAATAGCAATATTCAAGCTAAATAACATTTTTTCAAAGCAAACTGTGGAAATAGAAAGTCCTCTCTTCCCCAGCTTTCCAGATGCCACTTTTGCCTCTTTGAAGGTGGTAGGAAGAGAGGCTGAGGAACAGAGGAGTCTAGACTGAGATTCCTACCATACAAATGAAAGTTAGATGAATTAGAATTTGACCAAAATTATTTTTAAGAAGAAAAGCAAAAGACAACCAAGTCTCAAAACTCCAAATCATTTCCACCTGGTATTAGACTCTCTATGGAAAGATTACAGTCTGAGATGCCTCTGGGTCAAGGCTATGTGGCTTACACAGATAAGACTATTCAAGGGCAGTAATAAGTTTGACAAGTGGAATTTTCAGAAAAATCATCCTATTCATATTGCTGTCTGAGAAAATATCAGTATTTCAAAATAAACAGCCACACTATAAGTATATCCTTTTAAAACCCATCTTTTATCTGAATTCCTAACACATTATGTCTAGTTTACCTAGTATTAGCAGTAGTTTTCCTGTCACTAGAAGACTATTTTTGCTGATTCATTTTAGGAGTATCACTCTGAGAAGTTAACCTAAAATTCCTGTTGGTATTTCTTCTGTTCCTGCAATGGAATCCAAATACATTCCCCTGACAGTAAAAAGCAAAAAAAAAAATAAAAAAATGTATTTAATGTGAAAGAAAAGCTAGAATTAGCTCTTCAGAAAGTGAAAGAGTCTCTGTGTGTACACCTTGGCAATGCAAATGCAAATTTAAAATTTTACTCATAAAACACTCACTGAAAAATAAACAGTATGCTCCTGATACTACAGCCTTCTAAATTAATTTTACTTTTCAATGGTACTGGATAAATTCAGAGAAAGAAGCAGTTTCAGTAGAGAGAAGGGGGTTGCTAATTCAGCATTTGTTAGCATCTCTAGAAGTGAAACTTTCCCTCTCTGTTTATTATTATTATTATTATTATTATTATTGTTATTGTTATTATTATTATTATTATTATAAGCATTCACATTAATTACTGTCATTTCAGGGCTTTTTAATTCCCATACCTCCTCCTAAAGGGGAGGCATTTCTCTTGCCCTCTTCAGAGCTACTGAACTGTAGTGGGTTTTGAAGCAGGGTGCTGAACATCACTCTACTGACATCCTAGAATCCTCATGAATAACACCAGCAGAGTGCATTGACCTGTAAGAATGAGGTAAGATAAACATATTTTTTGCATGATTGTATGTTTTTGGAAAACAAAACAAAACAAAACAACAAAAAAAAAGTGGCATCCATTTTATTTGGTTTCCAAAATATGTTCAGTAGAACATCTTCAATTAGGGTAGGCACACTACATGCCCTCTATCTACACTGTATAGAAAGAGACACTTCTGCAGTGCAATTCATCAACATGCAAATTGGTGCAAGTCAAAATGTTTCACATACATTTATCAGTTGCAATCAACCTTCATTTAATAATTTCTTAGCCCTGGCATGCAATTTGTGCTCTAAAATGAGAGAGAAAATTGAGGTAAGAAAGGGTGTTAAAAAGCAAGAAAGAGAGAGAATGAGATCAGAATAACCAGCAGCTCAGTGATGAAAAACTCATCGGAGCTGCCAAACCTGAACCAAAATACTGCTCTGGAACAGACACCACTGGGGTTTCCATTTCAAAGGAGTGCCTTGATCAACAGGCACACCACCTCTGAGCTAATGAATATATAATTGTATATTCAAAGTGGAACAGGTCCAACAGGAGAAAGACACACCTCATCAAATCTAGGCATTCATCATAGACAAATACCTGCTATACATCGGGCAGAAGAGGCATGTCAACCCCACTTTCCCACACATTGGATAGGTATTTTTATCATGATTATGAATCCTTTTCCTGTCACTTTACATATTTCCCCCAAGGAAACTTATGAAAGGTATCGTTTTTTTGCCAGTGTGCAGTGGAGGCAGGAAAAAAGATAGATAACTTTATGATATAACATTTCACATCAAGCTCTCATCCTGCTGTCAGTGGTATATGGGTAACTTGGTTGGCTTTTCCTAAGATTCCATCTGCGAATTCACTACAGAAATTGTATGTATAATCAAAAAAATATTTAACATAAGGAACTTACATTGTTTGTATTCATGCATGTTAAATATTTATCTTTACCTTTTTAGGTTTGTTTAATACCTTATTCAAAACACAAACATGGTTATTTTAAGCATCAAATATATTTCCATTCCCATGTCTGATTATGAAAAGCATCAACTTAATCTGAAGACTAATATACTTTCTTATACTTTGTCCTTATACTGTATAAAATCCAGACTCCATTCTGCATCACAATTTTATTTTGCTTGCCTAAGTATATACAAGTATAAATCTACTGCTAATAATGGTAATACCCTAAAAAAACAAGGGGGAGACAGCATTTTGCAGTGTAAGTAAGATTGTTCATTAATATTCTATAGCTAGCAAACAAATTATACAGTCATTGTAGTGTTATCTCCTTGTTACCAAATGTATGTGAAAGGCAAAAATCTATCAAAGAAAAATGGAAAGCATTGCATGGGATTAAGTTTTAGCATTTATTAAAGCTTGTCATCATCTACAAAGTCATCCAGGGAAAAATAAATAAATTGATCCATGTGCAAATTACAGACAGACGTTTGTTATCGACAAACTTGACATAGACATACAGAATCAAAAGATTATCTCCACTGACCAGAACATTGGTCACACGAAGCATGTAGGACATACTAGCATAGACTGTAATATTAGATATGGCTAAAATATCCAAGGCATGCATAATGTTTTATGCCAAATCTGGCACTCTAGGAAAGATTAAGACTCCAAATGGAACAATCAGTGAGTTAATGAACAGCTTTAAAACAGACAAATGAAACAGCCATTAAAGACATTAAAACAAACAAACAAACAAACAAACAAACAAAACACTTTTTTTTCCTCAGTAATCTGATGTGGTGGGATATATGAAAAACAGAGAAGAGAGCATGACTGATGGAAGAGAGTATGACAAATATCTATCCATTTCAGTGCTTGCCTCAGCTCTCTCTAGTGTCACGCTGCACTAACATCTGAAATGATGTTAAATAAAGTAAAATAAAATCCTTAATTCCTGGCAAAGTTTTTTTCCTATGATAAGGCATCTGGAAGTACAGAGGAAGAAAAAAAAACCAATACAAAACAAAACAACAACAACAAAAACAAACATAAAGAAAAAAAATAAAACATGGGGATAGCAGAAGAGGTCAGCAACACACAACAATAGGCAGCCCGTCCCCTTCACCTAGTGAAGACTCAGAAACACATTATGGGCTTTGTTTATTTTGAATCTGAACAACTATATGCATCATTACAAAGGGGATAATAGATGTCTGTGAATTTAATGATTTATCTCTTTTAAGCTGACAAAACAAAAACAAAACGAAACAACAACAACAAAAAAAAAAACAACACCCAAACCACAACAACAACAAATGAAACACCATAAAACTAGAAAAATAATTGGTTTGATAATTCTGTAGTTATACAGAAAGTAAATATTAATTCTGATAAAAATAGTTTTACAGCTCAGTGACACAGAAATATTGAAGTTACTCAATGCTGAATTCATTTACAAAAATACTGATACTCTGCAACATATAATTAATTTAAGGAGTGGCTACAAAGAATTCTCTATAGAACTCAAAATATGCTGTCAAAACAACAAATGTAAAAATAACAAGAGAATTAGAATAATCTAAGAGAAACTTCTGAAGCTTTTGAAAGTTAACTAAAGTTTTGCATGTAACTTCACTAGATGAGATTTAACTTTAGCCTCAAGCAACACATTACATCTGTGCTGAAAGATGTAACATGATGCTGAGATTTTAGAGATATAATTTTATACATAAAATTTTATATGTAAATCAATATCACACTAGACAAAATGAATGCCCGAGCACTTAAGTAAAAAATATTTGATTTGACCCTTTCTAACAAGCCCGATTTTATAAATGTCCCGTCTTTAAGGCTACACTACCATCATATGGGCCAAGACCAAAGACAGAATTGGGCATGTTTGGCCCCACCACTTCTTGGTTGGACTCTGTTCTTCCAAAGTGCTCAGTATTCAAGTTGAGACAAGATGCTTACAGCACTTTGTTTCATTTAGATCCAACAGTTTCTGCAACTAACTTTTAGTTATTTAAAAATAGTTGTTTCCTACTTAGATTTAACAATAATGAACAAAGAGCACTTTGGTAAAATTGAGTAAAATTGAGAAAACACGTAAGTACTCCACCTATTCATTTTACTAAAAAATTCTTTGTAAAACTTACTAAATTACAAGAAGCTATTAATTTGTTTTCACTCTCACCCTGGCTAACCATGGTGATTCCTAATTACTAGGAGTTTTTTGAACTTCTAGTACGAAGATAAAAATCATTATGACAGTTAACAAAAACATCGATCTCACAACAAAGTAGTACAGCATACAGATAGTAGCAAGACAGATTGCTTCATTATAAGCATTTAGAAAATACAGCCAGGAAATCAAGAAAATTTCAAATCTAAACTTAAGTTTGTTCTGCTTCACCCATGAATGCATATCTGTGTGTGAGTCATCCACAGACAGTGAACCCACAGCACAGAGAGAACAAGTGCTACAAATACCAAATTTCAAAGTGTGCTGTGTTTATCCACCATCTGTTCTTCAAAATTCCCATAACAATATTTCATAAAACTTCTCAAATTTAAAGTTACTCTGTCAATGTATGAAATAATATAAAAGAAGACATGTGTTTTCATTTAATTTAACTGCAAACTTCTCCAAACAGGGCATTGAATCAAAAAGGGAATTATTTTTTGTTGGCTGAATGAAATTGAAAGGGAACAATATGGGCACATGGAAACATGATCTGACCTCTAATTATCCCAAAGAATGATACCTCAGTGAACATATGAGATTTCCTCCAGATTTCATATAAATTTCAGTCACTACGTACAAAGAATGGTCCTTAGCTTCGCCCAGTGTAAAAAAATATAATAAAAAAATAAATTCATCTTGATTTAAAGTGGTCACAAAATAGACTCCCTACTGAAAAATTAGAAATTAATTTAAACTAGTGAATTTAAACTAGTGATTAAACTCAGCATTGTTTCTATATTTCCAGAAAGCCTCTCCTTTGACTGCCTACTTAAGATCACCCACTCTAGTGAGCCAGCTTGTCAGAGGAGCCAGTATGAAATTTATAAGCTCATGAGAATGCTTAAATTATTAACAGACAGCAATTCCTAGCAGAAATGTGGCCTGGAAAAGCTGTACTTCAAGAAGCAACAGATCAGTATTTTCAAAGATATATCATTTTCCATAGGTATGGCTGAATCTTCAGTGAAACTGCTTAAACATATTCCAACTTCAGAAAAGAATCCTTTATGTATTTACACCACATTACTTCTCATGTCAGGAATAATCATATTGATTTTCCACTTAATAAAAAAAATAAAAATAAAAATCTGGACGATGTTCCTACACTGAGTATCATCTTTGAAATAGAGAGCATCTCACTTTACTCTGAGTAGGACAGATTCAAGTTTAGTTAGTAATGTGTAGTTGGT
The DNA here is from genome assembly GCF_009819795.1 of Aythya fuligula. Lineage (NCBI taxonomy): Eukaryota > Metazoa > Chordata > Aves > Anseriformes > Anatidae > Aythya > Aythya fuligula. The sequence goes on from NC_045559.1 coordinate 200,064,233, forward strand.
CATAAGTTTTCTTTTCTTTTCCTTAGGTCCTCACTGAATGTTTACCTACTCTCCAGTCATTAGAAAGACTATTTCATAGATTTAATCAGTCCTTTCTTTTTCATCATGCCTGCAACTATATTATTATTTTTTCTTTTTAGCAGAGTAATTGCCTCCTGCATATCAGTTCTAACACTAAAATTCAGAAGATTATTTAATCTGAAACTTGCCTCAATTATCTGTATTCTCACAACAGTCTCACAGATAATCTTCCTGTCTTTTTTTCTATAAAGGATGTCTTTTTTTCATTTTGCTTGAAAGCTAAAATTCCATTTTGATTTGACTTCCCTCAGCTCTTTTTCAATATCTGAAGACTTATAATAATCTTGTCTGACAACTTAGAGAACTAATTTAGCACTTCAGATTTTAGTTTTGTGCTTTATCCTTCAAGTAATACCTAGAAAGACATATTGTTTTCAAGGGCCTCTTTTTGCATTAGAATTTGGGCAGTTACCCTGCAATTAAACCACATATTCTGTGAATGAACAAATCAGTTGCCCAACAAAATAACCCAAGAAAAGAGAATGATGATTTTCTTAAGGTTTAGAAAACTCATAGTGTTAATAATGAATGTATAAGTCTTCACTATGGTACAACTGGCAACGGAAGGCATCATATGCACTTAAAACAGTTCAATGTGAGTTTACTTTTTAGGAAACTTTTCCCTTTGCTCAACTTCTTATCCACAGAGTGGAAAGCATCTTTTGGAGGCTGTACAATGGAGGCTTCATTTGTACAATGGAGGACAGCTGATGAGATAGCTTATATATTATCATGTTCTCTGTCTATCTCTCTGCAAAGACTGCTGGTGTTCTCATTATAGTATTTTTCCCTTATCTTGAAATACCAGGGTCACATTCTGTTTTTACAACTCAAAAACAGGTTGTGAGATCTATTACAATATTTGATGACTTTTTCCAGCAGAGGATGGAGAAGTCAACAGGAGTGCTGGAGCAGCAGTGAGGAGTAGCAGGAGGTACCTGAAACACAAGACAACTGCCTTGATTCAAGTGAGACACTGGTGAGAGAATAATGCCCCTAGCACACATCACAGAGCTGAAGTGGTTAAAAAAGGATGATTAATAGTTCCAAACAAGGTCTAGATGTTCTTCATATCCCATCAGTGAGCCATCAGCAGCATTGCAGACACTTAGTCCTAATGTAATCTTGTCCATCACTAAAGTAAGCCTACAGATTAACCATTTCTGCAAAGTACATTCATTTGTTCTGTATCTTCCTGCCTCACTTCTCTAGTCCTTGTTTAGTCTTGCTCTTTGCTTAGCCTCTGTAGTATTACTATTTCAGTTCTATGCCCCCAGGATGATGTTTTTCTTCCTTTTATTACCTTAAAAAACAACAAACATTTTTTTCTCCTTTCTTGAATATTTTTCAGTATTCCATTACCATATTTCCTTTCCTCTAATTCTCTAGTAAGTTCTGTGATTGCTGTTTTTTGGGTTTCTTATTTTGTCTGATATTGACTTTAATATATTCAAGCTTTCTTGTAGTGTCAAAATAATTTAAGAAACTGCATTCCCTGCATAATTAAATCTAACAGAAATCCAAGGAACGTAACACCAGGTTTAGTTAATCAGCATCTGAAATGCTGCTAAGTAAAACAGAATCTAAGAAAAAAGCGAAGTTCTAGAGTCCTAGGTTTAATAAATATTCAATGAAAATATCCTTATGTCTTTCTGCTTTGGACATCTACTTGTTACACTGCCTTATACAAATGTACACATACAACCAGATTCACAGAATACCCCAAGAGAAAATTCTTTTCTGTAAAGAGTGGTTTTTTTTGGTTGTTGTTTTTTTACTCCAAAGTAGGTCATGTGCTGAATACCAGATGCTGCAGGAGGCTGAACTTGATTAGACAAGATAAAGAGGGACAAAGAGGAGGTGCACTAGGTGCATTCAAGGTGCACTAGGAGAGAGGAAGTAAACTCATAAGTAGCCTGAGGAAGTCTTCAGGAAGCTGAGTAAGTCAAATATGAAAGGGAGAATGAAGGGGGGGAGGGGTGAGATCATGGCTCTCAACAAAAGGGCAGGAAGTTGAGAGAAAGGAAGAATGTAATTCTTCATTCTACGATAGCTTGTAGTGGTTTGTCTTTGGAGGAAAACCTGTGCAGGTCAAGGGAGGTGATTGTCCCCCTCTACTCTGCCCTCGTGAGAAAGGCTGAAAAGAGATGGACGTGTTCAGCCTGGAGAAGAGAAGGTCCCGCAAAGACCTCATTGTGGTTTTTCAATACTTAAAGGATGGGGAAGGACTCTTTACTCAGGTAAATAATGATAGGACAAGATAGAATGGTCTTAAACTAAAAGACGATAGATTTAAGTTAGACATTAGGAGGAAATTCTTTACTGTAAGGGTAGTGAGACAATGGCACAGGTTGCCTAGAGAAGCTGTGGATGTCCCATCCCTGGAGGTGTTCAATGCCAGGCTGGATGGGTCCTTGGACAATCTGATCTAGCGGGTGGCATCTCTGCCTGTGGCAGGGGGGCTTGGAGTTATATGTTCTTTAAGGTCTTTTCCAAGCCAAGCCATTCCATAATTCTATGAAAAAAAGACCTCAGAGTAGCAGCGTAGCTAGACCACACCCTGCCACTCCTGGTTGAGTCTCACGGGTGGCACAGTGAGCATTTACACTTACAACATGATAATTATTAGTAAGTTAGTAAGTGGTAACGTGGTGGTATAACAACAGAAGAGCCAAGAAATACCCTACTCTGGAATCCACGTTATTTTCACTCATCCAAGATGATACTTAAACAGTGGGGACATATTGGTGAAGAAAAACTGAAGGAGTCCTGAAAAACATGCGATGATACTGCCTTCGTTTATGTGTCCTTCACCAAAGAAAGCACACAATAACTTCATCATCATCATTTAATTCATATGAAATAAAATGAACTGGGGAGAGAGAGACGGTATAACAGAGACAGAAAAAAAAAAAAAAAAAAAAAAAAACACAACAACAACAACAACAACAAAATGGTATTTACTTTCTGTTTGACAGCTAATTAGGAGATGTGAAGAGACAGAAAAAATCTGTCTATAGGAGTCCAGCAATTTTTAGGAAACAATTGAAATATGAAGAAAGAATTGCATAGTATTCTGACTGCTGGTTAGTCAAAACTGTCAAAATTGTCTTTTAAACTATGATATATACAGAAATAGCTGATAATGAAGATTAATAAACAGAGACAAATATAAATAATACTTTTTTTTTCTTCTTTTTTTCCTTCTAATTTTACAAGCATGGCCTTAGGCTACAATTATTATCAGAAAAGCCTCTTGACCTAGAATTTGCATAAATTAGAACTGATAAAACTGAAATTTTTGGTCAAGGGGAATGTTGCCATGTAAGCAAATTGCTTTCAGGTCAAATCAGCAAAAAAACCCACAAACTTCTCCTCAAACAAAATGACAAATATAATTAATTAAAAGTATTTTTTGTAGGAGGTATCATAAAGGTTTATGAAAAAATTCCCCACAGAAAACACTTTTCACAAAAGAATCTCAGAGATCTCCAGTAAAAGTGCACAGAAATATATGGTGTTTTTTTCTGAACTTGTTACATCAGGAACTCCTCTTCATTTGAACCATAAGGTACTCCTCTTCATTTGTTTCCATCTGAACATCAGGAAGCACCTCCTTACCATGCAGGTGATGAAGAGCTGGCACAACCTGCCCAGAGAGGCTGAGGGGTCTCCTCTTTGGATATCTTCAAAAGCCACCCAGACATGGTCCTGGGCAGCCTGCTCTGGGTGTCCCCTGTTTGAGCAGGGGTTGGACCAGAGGGATCCAGAGGTGCCTTCCAACCTCAACCATTCTGTGATTCTGTAATTCTGTGAAGAACTACTCAACAGAAACAAGGGTTTGAAGCTTGGAAAAATGTCTTGAAAGAATGCACAGAATCAAACCTATAAAATGTTGTCTGTTTAAAAAAAAGACTTCCAATACATCTATATAACAATATAAATACATAATTAAATGCCAGCCAAACTCAACTGGCCCTGAAGCCATCATTATTTTCATATAATTTAATACATTTGCTGCTGCATGTTTACCAATGTTTTCAGAATTTCATAAAATATACACAATCTGAAGTTGCTAATTGGGAAATGAAGGGCTTTTTATTACTTATTGACTACATCATTCTCTTGTACTTCTTCTAATTGAGGTAGAGTTTAGCACTGTACCTGTGTGAACTGTGCTGTAGCCATCAGGTAAAACTGTTCTCTATGGGCAATTTTGTTAGTATTTCATAGTGGCCCCACTTTGTTGCTGCATGTACATTGCTTAATGCTTTAAGTACAGTTTTTATTATATAGTGTACTAGAAAGTTATGAATCATGGACAATATGGAAATGCTTAAACTTGGCATGGAAAGGTACACGATCCTCGCACTCTCTCAGTCTAAACAGAGATTCTTGCAGCTTTCCACGATGCCTATCTGTATGTTCCACTTTCCTTTTTTTCATTACATCTATGCATGGAAGTGCTCTTTGGGAAAGCAAAATGGAGCTGGGAGGCAACCAGACATTCTTGGGCGCTTTCCCAGATACCCTAATGTAAATGTAGCTTGTTCTGTTGAGTGCTGTGCAAACACAGATCCCAAACAACCCAGAAGTTTACAATCTAAATGTAAGAAAATGCATAGAAAACCAGCATACAAACAGATGGGAGAATACAAGAAAACAGTAAGATATGCTATTCAGCAAGTGATGCCAAACAAGAACATGGAAAAGCACAATGACAGGGCTCTATTTTGGTAGAAGTGGTGAAAAGAGCTGTCAGCAAGTTCCAGGATAATTGACTTGTTCTAATTAATACTTAATGCTATGTTTTAAGTTACTTCTCCACAAACATCCTGTCCTCATGAGTGTAGTATCTTACATGACAACATAGAGAACAAAATACCCACCCTGCATAAATCAGCAGATGTGGGCTTAACTCTTCTCCCTGCTCTCCTCATTCTTTCTTCCAGCCTTGCCTGGGGCAAGACAAGCTCCCCAAGCTGTGACACAGCAGTGGCCTTGCTGTAGTGTGCTGCACTTAGCTGTGTGCTGAAAACCCCACAGCTTGATATTGTTAACAGAGCTGAAAGGATCTCTTCAAGCTAGGGAGCTTCATATTTGACATTCTGCAATACTGGAATTATGACATACAATGACTTATCTGATTGGAATTAGGAAAAAGAAAAAAAAAAAAAAAAGAAAGAAAGAAAAAAAAAAAAAACAGTAAGATTGACCAAAAATGTCTATGCACTAAGCAGTGAATTATAAATTAAAATAAATACATTTCTTCCCATGAAGTAGATTTTGTAAAGGAAGTAAGAATGAGAAGTAAGAAAAACCACCTTATTCCCCCTGAGATTTGTTTCTGTTTTTAGCAAAATTTGAAGCATAAAGAAAATTTGCATTATCTTTAGTGTTCGGAATGATGGTGATAAAAGATGCAATGAACAGAATAATTTTGTGTTGCACGTATGGATAAGAAAGAAAACCACAACAGCATAAAAATGTCTCTGGCAAAAATAACCCAGGTCAAGGACAAATCACTGACATAGAGTGCACAGTGAAAGGTGTGAAATATGCCTTAAAAATAAATAATGTATAGCTGCAGAAGCACAATTCAAACTATTAGTTTCCTATTTGCTTTTTTTGGGAGATAAGAATGAACAATGGCAAAGATGGATTAGGTCCATTGCTCTCATTCCAGGTGAAGAAAGTAAGTAGATTCTTCAGTTGTTGCTAAGCTTACACAGATGAAAAGTTTGAATGAAGAAGCATGCCCTTTTGATGATGTCTTCCTGCTTGGCAAGGGACATTTGCTTTCATTATCTGACAAAATTACTTCAGGGATATATTTCCCTCCTTTCAAGTTCTTTAATAACTATTTAGAAATATAACTGAAAAGCCCAGATCTACTGCTTACATGTCATGAAGAAAACCAGTTAAATCAGAGCTGTCAAATCTTTTTCAACTTAAGTAACAATAGCAAAATCAGAACAATAGTGAAATACTGCAAAACTGCCATCACCTGTAGTTCAGTGAAATATACTCATCTATATTTGAATTAATTAAGTGTTAAAAGCAGTCTTGGATTCTTTAATTGAATTAATAACAATTTACTCATTTATCAGTTGTATTGTGTTAACTCCAGGAACACTAGTCACAAAGCAGAGCTTGATTTTTCTAGCACTTCATAAACAGAACAAGATGACATTTTCAAGGTGCTGAGGGTAGTGTGGTACAACTTTGCCTGGGAAACACATAAGCCTGTAAGGTGTTTGACACACCTACACTGCCTCTCAGCACAGTCCTGAGCTGGTGGGGGTGTGTTAACCACATCGCTGGAGAAACAATCCTCATGCACCATGACCTCACTCCTCTCCTTATGTCCACACGAACGGCAAATCACATTGCTCTTTCCTCAGCTGTGCTGTATGGGCAAGGGCAGCAGAAATTATAAATCCAGCCACCTGCTCAGGTGACAGAACACAACTAGTGTTCTACATAGCCTGAGGAGGAATGTAAAGGACACCTTAATGCATCTGGAGCAGGTGTAGATTCAAAATCACAGTCTAGCCCTGAAGCACCAACTCAATGCATGACACATTCTGCATACAAACGAGGATTTGATGCGTTCTGTTTATCTGTCTAAATAGGTTTCAAAATCAAGAATTTTGTTGTGGTGCCTATGAACAAATCCACCGGAATCACAGGAAAAGAGGACCCAAGTTTCTGAGTTGACTTCTGTGGCTGCTACACACAATTCTCTAAAGTAATACCTGTCAAGCTATGTTTCAGAAATTTCTCCTACAGGAATGCTACATCACAAAGTCAGTGTTAGGAGGGATATTTAATAGCTTTGATGGTTAGTAAGTATATCCAATTTCCAGCCTAAATTTATACATGGCCAATTCAGACTCATTTATTATTCTATCAACTGTTTCCTTTGACCTATCTAATTACCTTCCCTATCTGGTGTTTACCCTCAAATGTATTTACAGATTGCAATCACATCTCTCAGCCTTTTCTTTTCTAGACTTAATGGGACAAGTTTTTAGACTCCTCTCAGAAGCCAACCCATTACCTACACTATTCCAATACACCTAATGATGCTTTAACATGTAGTATTTATCTCTTTTCATATGTACATCAAATAGCCTATTTTGATATTGCTAGGATATATATATATTTACAAATATGTAACATTAGTTTACTTATACAAAAGGAGCTCATAAAAATCTTTCCCATCCTCTCTCAGTTCTTGTTTTGGTTATATAGCATAAATTCCCATTCTTAGTTATAGGTGCTTAATATAGCAGTTGGTATGATTAAATTTAATTACATTACTTTTGCCTCACTTATTGGGATCACCAACTGATCTCTTTAGGATACTTACACCCTTGTCATGCTGAAAAATCTTCTCAACACTGTGGCATCAGGAAACTTCACTGACACACAGAGTATGCCAAGTAAAAACTTTTAGTGCTAAAATCATTACTAAACAGAATGCATCTCCAGAAGAATCCATGAGGAGTCTCCTAATGTTCCCAGTACAGCCTGCCAGTTCCCTCTTCAGAACAATCCTTGTCATCTCCTATAAACACAGGTCCTCTCGGTTTCACAGCCCTAATCCCCATATTCTCCAGCATGACCTGTAATTCCTTTTACATCATCTATATTGAGAAAGGGGACATCGGTTCTCTTTCCCTAGGAAGAAGTCTAAAAAGCTATCAGGTTAGTCTGGTACAATCTAGCTTTGCTAAACTGTGTTGAATTTTGTCAAGTTTTCCATTTATTTCCATGACCTCCATATGAAAGAATATTTAAAGCTTTTCTAAGATTAGCATGCCATTTAGCTGAAACTTTGGGATACAACACATTTTCTTCTTCCCAATTACATGAACTTGCTATGTTCTGCTTCAGATGTGTGACCACTGACTTGATGGAAGTGTTAAAAACCTTATTTAGTTTGTTTAAAAGTCTAGAAAGGAAATCACCTGTTCTCCCACAACCTAAACACATTTTGGGCTCTTGAATTTGTCCTTGCTCATAACTTCTATTTCTAAATAATCTGCTATCTTGTCTTTCATCCATGTTCAAAATGATGATCCTTAAAAAACATGGAGTAAAAGTAGTAACTTAAAAATAACCATGGCCCAAACCCAATTACTATATCTCACTAGACAACACTCCAAAACTCCATTCCTGCTATTTTTCTATTTAGAAAATAAACTTCCTTTTTTTTTTTTTTTTAAAGCTTGAATCAAAAAAAAAAAAAAAATCAACTTATTTCTAAAAGTGTCAATTCTTTCTAAAATACTGACCTTAAAGATGTACCTTTTGCACAGACCAATCCTTTTTTCTACTCTCAATATTCCTTCAAAGGTATCTTTTACTCTGCTTACACCCAGGATCCTTTCTTACAGCTTTTTTCACCACTAAGTTGCAAAACTAATTAAAAGTGTTTCTAAGTCTTCTTGATTACCAGTGTTTACCTCTGCAACTCAATAATACTCCTTAGACTTCTCAGAGTTCACCCTTTATAAAGTGAGAAACTCAATTAAAACAACACTCCTTTAATTTAAACAATTGATTTTGATAGGACTTGGTCCTAGGTGCTTTGCTAAAATCAGGTCTTCTGTGAGATCTTTAATACTGAGATCTAAAATTATTCAATTTCTTTATGTTTCAGTCACCATTTGATAAACAAATATATTGGCTGTGCAATCCAGGGATACCTGGTACCTTATTATTAGCACTAAATGTCCTCCAGATCAAGAAGTTAAGTCTCTGTAATTCTACAGTCCCCAGTAGTATTTCTCTCAGTAACCAGAATTACTAAAATGGAAATACCATAACCAGGCTCAGCTAGAATACAGGGAGATCAATAAGAATAGCCATGGTGATACAAATGAGAAAATAGTTACTATAACAAAATTAGACTATATTTTAAAAGTCAGTAACACACCAGAAACAGACTATGACAAGTGCATAAAATCTGAATAACCTCATGGTCCATTTTACCAACTGCATGTGTACAAAATTATTCAATTGAATATTTATACTATATTTGGATAGAAAGATGAAATTTGATAATAATGATTTCGTTGTTTGGAAAACAAAATCAGTACATAACAAAACCTCTGCCTGCTGTGGTTTCTGTGAGCTCTCCACTCTACAGAATTTAGGCTTAAGAATTTTTAAAATCTTTTTTACTTGTTTGTATATATGAAACTACACCTATCAGCTCTATCAACAGACTAAGAAAGACAATTAGCCTGCATCACCCTCTTCATTAGGGCCAGATCCAAAATCCATTAGTGACTGTAAAGAGCCTCCTATTGACTTCATGAGGCTTTGGATCAGTTTATAAGTGCATGCCTAAAGCAAGATGAACATGCCATATGTTGTTTTCTTTGATGGTCTGATTTCAGTTCTCTACCTATTCCTTTAGAATTTCTGGTGGGTGCTTTTTCCTTTTTCCTTTTTTGCATTTTGTTTATCATCAGTTATAATAGCATTCCTCTTATTCACTGCCTCTGTAAGTTAAAAAGTATAGGATGTTGCCCCTTCTTTAGCTTCTCTTTGTAATATTTTCAGTTTATAGCTTGCTTTCTTTTAATTTTATAAATGGCCACACACTACTATATGCTCAAGCAAACAGCAACACACCTACTCTTCTCTCCCGTGAATATCAGAGGACACTGGTTAGCATAAATACAATAACAAAAATAATTGGTAGAATTTGGTCAGTTTGCAAGTCTAGTAAAAGTGCTATTAAATGCCATTCTAAACAGTACTGCTGCTTCAGTAGGCTTTTTTCAAGGAAACTTTATTGATAAGTGCTTCACTATTTAAGTGATACATTACAAAGATAAAAGGAAGGAGAAAGAAAATAAATGGAAAATAAATAACAATAAAAAAGTAAGGAATTTACAGGCACTTGTCCATGCCTTCTGACATTAGAAAGTAATAATTAGAAAGAATGGTTCCTCTGTACATTTCAGTTTGCATACTGCTTTAAATTATTCACTAGGTTGATGTCTATTTTCTCAGTATCTCCAGAACAATGAACTATTTTCTCAAGCAATTTACTACTCTAATAACAAAATGATTTAGGGATCACTTACTTTTTCACTGTCTTGCCTGTGTCTAATGCCTTGAAACTTCCCAGCAGCAGAGCAACGAATACAGACTCTGCTTTGCAGCACAGAGATGTTCACTCCAACACAACAGGAAAAACTTATAAATCAGCTCCCGTTTTCTGCAGCAGTCTCTTCAAATTGATGTTGACATCATTCTTGCCACCAATCAATTAAATGACAAATGCCTAATGATGACTTTTTCCAAAGTATAAATGTCAGAAATCCCAAATGTTGCATGATGGGGATATGCTGCCCATTCTTACATCCAAAGAGTACTCTTATATATACTTTGCTTGCAGCACTTTTGTTTTGAAGCATACCCCATTTTCTGTGATGCAAACATTGTGACCTTCAAATCCCTGAAAAGCTTTGCAATGCACTTTTAAAAGGCCTTGCTGTTACAGGAGGGGGTTGGATCAGTTGTTCTGATCAATGCAATTGTTTCCAACAACTCAGATAATTTCCCCAAAGTGCTTTGGATACTGCCAAAAAACTCTGAAAATGAATCTTAACACAGTGTCCCAGATGTGTTCAGGTTGGAAATGCCAAAAAGAAAGACCTAAAGCCATCTGTTAAAATTTCTAGCAAGAGTTCTTCAGCTGATACTACTGTATCCTAGCAATGATGCAAATGAGGGTTCTAATTTAGAAAAGAAAACAAAACCATATTCCTTACTCTACATCAACCCAGGAGTCAGTAAATCAAGCATCACTAACAGTATCCTGAATGACAATGCTAGCAAATCTTTGGAGTGCAAAAACAAACAAACAACAACCAAAACAAAATGAATAAACAACAACAATATCAACAACAACAAAACAACAATGAAAAAGGACTTCAATAAAAGATAATCCTTTGGAGACAAAACTAGAATGAGACCTGAGATCCAGCCACTTAGATCAATAGAACGGAACAGAACAGAACAACATAGCATAGCATAGCATAGCATAGCATAGCATAGCATGACCAGAACATCAAGTCCAACCACCTGACCCCTTCAGGGCTAACCAAAAGCTAAGGCACATTCCTGAGGGCATTGGGCAAATGCCTCCTGAACACTGACAGGCACGGTGCACTAACCACCTCGCTAGGAAGCCTGTCCCATCATCTGACCACCATCATGGCGCAGGAATTTTCCTTCATGCCCAGGCTGATCCTCCCCTGGCCCAGGTGCGTGCCATCCCCGTGCGTCCAGCCATTGGTCCCAGGGAGCAGAGAGCAGCACCTCCCTCAGAGCTTCCCTTCTCAGGGAGCTGCAGGGCGCAGTGAGGCTGCCTCACAGACTCCTCTGCTCCAGACTGGACAATATTCAAGGTGAGGCCATACAAACTCTTACCACCTTTAGCTCACTGCTAAACCACCTTCAGGAGGAGAATCACCTCTTTTGACAGGCTGGCCAAGCTGTGTTCAATGCACCCCAAAATGCAGTTTGCTCCCTGGCTGCCAGGGCATGCTGCTAGCTCATGCTGAGCCTGCTGTCACCAGCACCTCGAGATTCCTTTCTGCTTAGCTACTCTCCAGCCACTCTTCTCCCAGTTTGTTTCTGTGTCCAGCATTGCTCTGTCCCAGACGAAGTACCCAGAATTTTCCTTTGTTGAACTCCAATCTCTTGGAGATTGTCTAATGCTCCAAGATAACTCGATTGCCCTGCAAAGCCTTTCATCACTCCAGGGAGTCAACAGCATCTCCCACTTCAGTGTTTTCAGCAAAGTTGCTAAGGATGCATTTAGATCATTGATAAAAATGTTGAACAAGACTGACCCTAGAATTGAGCCCTGGGGAACACTGTTGGTGACTGTCAGCCAGATGTACCTACATCTGGCATTCACTACAAGCCTTTGAGCTCTACCTTCAAGCCAGTTCATCACCTATTGTAACATGAACCTGTTCATCTCAGTTGGACAATTTGTCCAGAAGGTTGCTGTGAGGTACACTAACAAAGGCTTTACTGAAATCCAGAAATATCATGTCTACTGCTTCCTTTCATCCACCAACCAGGTGACCTTATATTAGAATGAGATCAAATTATTGAAACAGGTCTTTCCCTTCATGAATTATGCCTGATAGTTTACTATGCCTGATAATAGCTTTGTTCTTTAAATGCCTTTCAATATCCCCCAGGACAAGCTTCATAACTTTTCTAGGCACTTGAGGTTAGATTAACAGCTCTGTAGTTTCCTGGGTCTCCTTTCATACCCTTTGATATGGGTATGGGTATAGCATTGGCAAGCTTCTAGTCAGCAGGAACCTTCCCAGACTCCCAAGACCTTTGGTAAATTATTGAGAGAGGTCCAGCTATAATGTCTGCTGATTCCTTCAGTATACTGGGATGAATCTCATCTGTCCCCATGGACTTATGAATGTTCAGCTGATACAATTGGTTCCTTACAATTTCACCAACCATAGATGGAAAGTCACTACACCATCAGTCATGGTCCTCCAACTTTTGATTAGCGGCTAGTTCCAGATCTGTCATTTCTATTAAAACCTGAGGAAAAAAAAGGCATTAAATGACTTTGCCTTTTGCTCTTCCTTACTTGTTAGGTGACCATCTGCCTCAAGTATCAGTCCAGCCTCTTGCTGTTGACATATTTGAAAAAGCCCTTTTTTGTTGTCTGACCCCACAGTGTCAGAGTGACACTCAAGTTGAGCTTTGGCTTTTCTTGTTTTCTCCCTGCAGTCTTGTACTTGCCTTGTCAAGCCAGACCTTGCTTCCAGAGGTCATGTATTTTCCTTTTCTGCTCTAGTTCCAGAAGGAGTTCCCTGTTCAGCAAGGCTGGTTTTCTGCCTTGCTTCTTGATTTTTGGTACAGGGGGACTTCCAGATTCTGGGCTTTTAAAAGTCCAGGTTCTTGGAAAGTGACCAGATCTCATGGATCCCTAAACACTCTAGAGCAGATTCCCAGGGGCCACTGCTAACCATTTCCCTGAGAAGCTTAAAGTTTGCTCTTCTAAAACCCAGGGTGGCAACTCTGCTGACCATTTTTATCCTTACACTAGAAATTTTGAACTCAACGTGATCACTTTGGCCAAGACAGCCACCTACTGTCACAAGACCTTCCCTATTCTCAAAAAATCAGTCTAAGAGGGCACCTTTCTGAGTTGGCTCACACAGTACTTATTACAGAAATTATCTTCAACATACTTTAGGAACTTTCCAGACTTGCTTGTCATAGCAGCATGATATTCCCAGTTTATGTCTGGGAAGTTGAAATTTCCCATAAGGAAAAGGGCATATGACATAGAGATTTCCCCTAATTGCCTACAGAATGTTGTCTCTGAACTTTAGACCAGATTTTTTTTTTTTTTTTTTTTTTTTTAATTTGAAAAGGCACTAGTAGACCCTTAAAACAATTTCCAGACTCCATGGGAAAGATTCAAATCCTTCAGCTATGGAAACATCTTCCATTTAATCTATTGCCTTCCTGACCCCGATGACCATGAATTCTTGACTCCTCAGGAGTTTTCTTTCCTCTTGCTCCTTTGAAAGGAAGACTCAAGAATCTCTGTATCATATGGATGCAAACGACCAGGACTAAAGTGCCTTTTTAGGAAATAGAAACTTCATTCATAGCTACCCAGGTTAAGGAGATCTTAATTACTACGCCTCCACCTGAATGGTGGGGTATGAACAGAAAGAAAGTTACTAGTTACTGTCTTTAGTTCCCTCCCTACTGAATGAGCAGGTTCAGAGTGTCTCTGGGAACTCAAGGTTCTTAAGTCATTCAAATCCAGAGTTCAAATCAAGTTCATGAATCTCATACGACACCAGGTGAAGGACAAGTGGTGATCTAGGAGAAACAGCCCTTCCAGGAAGCACAAGAGTGATATCAGGGTCATCTGCATCAATTACATTCTGAAATGACCCTGTAGTACCTGAATTGCTAGGCACTTTTTCAGAGTTAGAAGCCTGCATTTAATCTATGTGGCTGTTTTAGCCATCTATGTCCCTTTATGAATCTGAGCCACAAATACCACATAAAAATGGTGGCAGCTCCTTTTCTCACAAATTTGGAGAAGGTAGATGCAATACTATACTATCTGTTTGAATCCCTGCCTTTACTGAGGGATCTGTTAAATATCCTACCCACATAAATATCATCCTCTAAGGCAAAGCCTTGAGATTCTTTGTATTCTACTATGACCCTTACCACTAACACTACATTTTGTTAAAGAAATTAACAGCTGTTTCTGCTTTTGTGGCTTTGAGAGAGGCAAGCACATACAGGATAAGCAGATGCTCTGGAGGTTATTTTTTGTTGTTGTTGTTGCTGTTTTTTTCCTTTTTCTTTTTCTTTTTTTTTTTTTTTTTTTTTTTTTTTTTTCTTAAACCTAATTGAGAAAATAACACCCACTAATCCTAAGAAGCAATTTAAGAACCAATTTACCAGGTATCTTCAAGGATGCATAACTTTGCTCCTTACATGTTCTTTAAATTATGTATCCAGCCAATTCCTACACCATAATTTCTATAACACAATTACAAGGAAAGAAAACAGTTATCAACAGATTTTAAAGACCTGTGAAAGCTAGGGCTTTGATAAGATGCTGCCAAAAGAAAACAAAACCAAGCAAACAAGAAAAACCTAACAATAAAAGCACTACCCCCAAAACCACCTCCCCACTCCCCTCACCCTGATAAATGGAAGAATATAAAAAAAATCACTTTTGCTTTTCGATGGCATTTTCCATGGTATTCCTGTTTACACACTCTTTTGTTGTTCTAAATTTTCAAGAAGGAAATAGGATTTGAGACCATAGGAAATTTGATAGAAATTATAATAACATTTACAGTTTTGGTTCCAATTTCAACTTAAACTTTTAAAAATGTTGATTTGCTATTGTTAAGAACACCTTTCACCTTGCTTTTTTTTACTCCACCATTTTCAAGCTCCTATCAGCCTCTTCATGACTGAGTTTTACACTGTACACCTTACCACTAGGGCTTTTCTGTGCTTTTTTGAACATAGTTATACTTTGAATGCACTGTTAAGCAAAGAACCTCCATCTAACATTGACTCTAGGGGGTATGCTGGAGTACATGGACTCTATTTAGCATCATAGTAGAGTCCTGTCAGTGTACAGTTGCATATGTTTCAGAAATAGATAATGTGGGTGCGATCCCTTTAGAGCAGCTCGCCTCCAGGATCCAGCTTGGTTGCTGCACTTTGTTTCATTACTCACTTTGACTTGTGCATTTTTCATATGTACACTCTCTTTTCCAGTGAACCATAAAAAGGGGGGTTGCACAAATCACTTCTCCTAAGGAGCTCCTGTATCTATAAATCACATTCGCTAGTTAGCCATAGTATCTAGAGAGTAGATTTACCTAAGAAAATACAGTACAAGCAAAATGTTTGTCAAGCATATGAGAATAATATAACAGGAATGAAAATCTGACAATTTCCAAAGCATACATTTGTGTCCCATAACAGCTGTTATTGCTTTTATTTCCTCTTCAGGTAGGCTGCTTTTGTCTAACATAAATTACTATTTTAAAATAATGTTTATTCCATGAGTACTTCTTGGCAATTGTCATGAGTGAGCATGTATTTTTCACAAATACATTACTTTTTATTTTACTCTTGTTGAGGTTTTCTCCTTTCTTCCTCCACTATATTATAAGCAAACATGAAAAAGCTCAAGACTATCTATCCTGTAGGTTTCAAAAGTTGTATAAAAATTACTTTGGCCATATGGAGTTTAGTCTTGATTTATGGAAGACTGATTTCCAATTAAGGCACTCTGATGTATCATCTGGTAAACATGGAGAATTTGGGGGGTTGATCTCTGCTGACTCTGGTCACCATTAAAATGACAACATTTAACAACATCTGTTATGTTGTAGTAACCTGAATTACCCTGGTCCTCAGTACACAGTGATAAAAATATTTCATTTAACAAATACAGCTTTCAAAAATGTCACCTTTTTAATTATATCCAAGTAGGTAACCAATGCCTCAAAGTTAATCTAAGACAGAGGACACAGTTGGATCATTTACCTTGAACTCCTGCCTAATATAGGCTGTAGGACCTACTTAAATTATCTCTAGAGAAAAATACCATTTAATTCCACAGTGTCTCTTCTTTATGCAGAGCAATGATTACAAAAAGGGGACAAAAGCCATGATGGGTCTTGCACTTTTTCCCCTTACTATGAAAACTAAGCACACATCAATCTCCTTGCATTCCCATAAAACCGTTCTTCAAACAAAACCATATGCCTTCTTATCTGTAATGTCTTCTGCTTTTCATAAATTAAAGGAAGGATGCTATGAGCACACAGTCTGCCTTGCTGATCTCTCCACAATAAACTACATACTCAACTATGTGTCACATATATATACCAATGTGGTTGAATGCGACCTTACCACCAAGATCCTGTTGTCTCCCTTGTCCTTCTCAAAATGTTCACTTTTGTCCTCTTATCAGATTAGTTTGCATTTGACAATATTTTTTGCATTCATTAACATCCTCTATTTCTTAGTATGCATGTTAAGCTGTTTTTTTTTTTTTTCTTTTAGCTGCTATCTTTCCTGCTGATTAACACCGTTTTGCCTTTACTAAAACTTTCATCCAGTCCTCAATCACCATTGCTAATCTATTAGCATCTTTATGTCCAGTCTTAACCTGTCTAAATTCAACACAAAAACATCAGTTTCTGTTCTCTCCTTACATGTAGGATGAAGGGCATTCTCTTAAAGGTTATTTCTCATGTAAGTTCATGTTTTTGTTAGCAAGTCCCCCCTTAATTTTCCCTGCTAGGAAACTAAATTCATGAAGCTCCCTGTGCCTCTCACTAAGAGATTGTTTTCTAAACTGTCAATTACCCTCGAGCCTCTCCTAAACACACTTGAGATATCAGTATCCTTTTCAAGTAATAGCAGAATTGAGCACAATATTCCAAAAGTTTTAAACATCAGGTCCCAAACCCTGATGAACTCCACATCACAAAAGCTGTTCTACCCCACAGCCCTTAGTTATGCATCCACAGTTTTCACTAGACCTTTGGCTACAACACTGGACTGAAAATTTGTGTCTGGCTGGTGCCTGGCCAAGAAGGCCCAGGATGTTTTGCAGATTCATTCCTTTCCAAGCAGGGGTGCTTCATTTCATACACAGACTGCATTCCCTTTCTTGACTTACGACTTCAGATTTGGCCTTTTTAGAATACTTGACTGTGTTTCACCCAGCACAGTCCAGCACTCCTTTCATACTGACCTACACAGACAGCAAGCAGGATGACTCATACCATCCCATTTGCCCTTTTTAAGGACTGCCACAGCATTAGTTCTCTTTCAATTCTCTGAAATTTCTTCAGTACTCAAAGACCTTTAGAAAACTCATCATGACAGATGCAGACACTGATCAACCAGCTTCTTTAGAAATCAGATAAGAATATCAAGGCTCTATCTCATTCTCATAATTAATGATAGTTTTGAGCTTTATTCATTAGAATTGCATTAGACTTGAAGTCCTCACTACATTTTGATTTATCTGATCTCTTTCCACCCATTTAAACTAGCATTGAAATTTCAGGAAGATCATGGTTTTCTTCAGCCCTTTTAGACAGATATTTCTCTGCTGCTGGGAGAGATGAGTAATGGCATTGTTTGGAGGTAGAAAATCAGGGAAGACATTGATTTTTAATGGCTTTTGTTACTTCTGAATTTATTGCTTTAAGCTGATACAATTCCTTTTCACTGTAGGTCTATACACACACTTATGACTCAACTCATTTCTCCCTCAGCCTGATTACAATGAATACACCTAGGAGTGTCACATTCCTTTTCTAAGCTTTCCTTCAGAAAGGGACTTCCCCCCCACCATTTGAATTATAACTACAGAGCTGTAGCTTTCCCATGAGAAAGATTAATATGAAATCTCTAGGCATATTTGCTAAAATGTAAGCTCCACAGGTGCAGCATTTCTGTTTGTTTAGCAGGTAGATTTAGATTAGATTTTCAGCAGAAATTCTTCACTCAGAGGGTGGTGAGGCCCTGGCACAGGTTGCCTAGAGAAGCTCTGGATGCCCCATCCGTGGCGGTGTTCAAGGCGAGGCTGGATGGGGCTTTGAGCAGCATGGTCTGGTGGGAGGTGTCCATGCCCACGGCAGGGGGTTGGAACTGGGTGGGCTTTAAGGCCCCTTCCATCGTTAACTGTTCTATGATTCTATTCCCAAAATCAAAATAATTTTTCAATCTTCCGTATTTTGATTACCTTATGTGTTTATTGACAAAAACATGTACAAGTACCTCACTGCAATGCAGCACTATTTTTGCTTTGGAAATATAATAAATATATCTATTTCTCAAGTATCTAAATTTACCTTAGAACTACATTTACCAGTATTTTGTACAAGTTATCTTAATTTTAATTTTAAATTATCTAAATATTACATTTATCATTTCTAAATAAATAGTGGATAGACAGATAGTACACATATTTCAGCATTTTTAAACATTCAAAGGACTTTTCAAAGGCATAAAATTGCAATCTTGTTTCTAGTTATTCCTAAACTTCTGTAAATCTTGCACTATTAGTAAAACCCTTGATATTGGTGAAATAGGCACTTCTCACTGTGTACTCTTCAAAGTGTACTTCACTAAATGGGTAACTATATTACAGTTTAGGATGCATATATATTCTTGCGACTTTTACAGCTGGCCTGCTTTTCTGTTCTTCAAGTTTCCCCACCATGAAATATGATAAAAACCCTAGGCACATTATCTTCATCATCTAAGTTAAGAGAAATATTTGCACTCTGAAGCACTATTTACCATTGGTAAAAATGATAGTGTCAGGCTTATAATTTATTTTAGCACATTTTTTTCCCTATATAGTTTAATTCCCATTAATTGCAATCTGTCAACTAAACTTTCACAGTCAAAGTATGCTAACAGAGCCTCACTGCTGCTTGACAGGTGAGGTATACGATGTGTGTACTGTGCTCTGAGTGCAATCAGTTAAACTCGGCAAAATTAAAAACCACTCCAAAAAATAAATTATTCATAGAATTCAGTCAGAATTCATATATCGCATTAAGCTGCATAAGGTGACTTTCAAACCATGCTTGAGACTCACCAGCTAGGTCACATTCTTAGTATAAAGCAGCACCTTGCAATATAAAACATGCATGAGCAGCATACAATTGTTTTTTGACTACTTGAGCATACCTTCAGCTAAGTTACCTTAGCCACTTGACTTTTAGTTGCAATTTTAAATCGGGACAAAATTTGAGAGGAAATTGTCTACATCATCTCTTTCCAAAGAGCTTCTAAGTGTTATAAAGGGGGACATTGCTCCTTGAAAATTACTTTGCAAAAAAGTATATCAGATCAGATCTTGCCCCTGTTTTGACAAGAAAGAGTTGTTTTTTCCCTTCGCAGTATCAAAGAGAGAAGCTGGATGGTAGTTATAAGATGAAAAGAAATGATCTTCTGACTGCTTCAAATATAAGAAAAAAAAATACCTGCAATGCTGCATACAAACAGTAAATTAGGCATTTTTATTGTGATATGCTATTACTATGTTACAATGCGTAGCAATGAAGTTGTGGAATCCAGGCTGGGTAAAACAGTGAATTATTTCCTCCCTTTTTTTTCCATCTCTCTCTTTTTTTTTTTTTTTTTCTTTTTTTTTCAATTTTTCTCCATCTGTGCAATGCCATTCTCTACCAGTGGCATACTGATTCCTCAAAGTTGAGTGGCCCTAATTTATGTATTACAATTGATTTTAAATTAATAACAAAAATGAAAGGCACTTTTCTGCAATGGAAAACATTGCTTTTTCTGAAGAGACAAATCCAGCACGTCAAAGATGCCTTCTAAAAAGTCCTGCCTCAAAAATGACCATCTTTGCTGCACGATGATTACTATAATCTCCAGAGTGATTCATTTTCTACCAGTAAATTGAGGTTCATTTTTCTCATTTATTTAACTGTACATATTATTTTAAATCTACATACTATTTGCCAGTGCCAATTGCAAAACTAAGTGAAAACTGAGTTGAACCACTGCTTTGTAGCTCTTTAGTTTGTCATATTTCTTTTTGCGCTGCTTTCTCAGTCTTTCTCCAAAAAGATTTCTACATACTTTTCCAGAACCGTCAGCATCTCAGACACGTCATTCTTAGTGTACACACACTCTTATATTAGTGTTCCAGCAGCTTTTATTCAGAAACAGTATATCTACTTTGAAGTACATAGCCTACCTTCGCATTTGCAGCTCTGCTTGTTACTGACTAGAGCTCATTGATTTGAAGTATCGCAGGATGGAACATTTCAGGTTTGTTTGGGTGTTACATTTAGGTTTTCTACTAATGGACTTTTAATGTCAATTGGGAAAAGCAGAACTATGCAGAGCAAAATACATTTGTTTGCAGTTTGTGAAAACTGGGATGTTATCCAAGCTCTCAGAACACCCCTAAATCTGAGCTAAGCTCTCAAATCAATAAGGGACTTATTCCCACAAAATTTCTAGGCTATATTATTGCCTATTGACAGCTGAAATGCTAAGTACAAGGAAAAGGTCTGCTTTCCTGCATCAGCCCAGAGGGCTAGGACATACAGCTCCAAAAGCCTGTCCTATTTCACAGTGCTAAACTTTTTTTCATTAGACCAACATTAACTGAACCCTTAACTATTCCTTTCAGCAACTGCAATATTCTGTAAGTTTACTTCTGCAAGTGTAACACTTTAAAACTTAACTCTTTAAGCTAGCTCCTGTAAAAGCTGTAAAATAAGCCCATGTGCAATCTGTACCTGCAGAGGGATGGGGCAAGACACCCTGTGATGCTTACTGCTCTCTTTACACTATAAAGGCAGTCTCACAACCAGCCTGGATTAGATGCTCACCTTTCAAACACCAAACAAGAGTGAGATAACACTGGCCTTGGACTTCATCAGCTAAAGATAATACAGTAAATAAGCTGAAAACCACATGCTAGAGAGCTATATCTAAAGTAAATGGAATTTTCAGGTAAAGCTGTAAATAATAATAAAAGTAAAACCAGCAGTTACTTGCTGCAAATGATCTAATGAGAATAAGCAAGTTAGGAGGTGAAAAAAGGCAATAAATGAGTTATAGTACCTGAAAGCATAGCCAGATGGGTGAGGGAGAGGATTGTCCTCTGCTCTGCTCTCATGAGACTGCACCTGGAGCCCTGCATTCAGCTCTGGGGCTCCAGCACAAGGAGGACATGGAAGCATTACAGTGAGTCCAGAGGAGGGCCACAAGGATGATCAGAGGGTTGGAGCAACTCTCCTGTGAAGACAGGCTGAGGGAGTTGGTGTTGTTCAGCCTGGGAAGAGAAGGCTCCAGGGAGACCTTACAGAGGCCTGACAGTACCTAAAGGGGGCCTACAGGAAAAGGAGAGGGACTCATGGCTTTAAGCTAAAAGAGGGTAGGTTCAGATTAGATATTTGGAAGAAATTCTTCACTCAGAGGGTGGTGAGGCACTGGGAGAGGTTGCCCAGAGAAGGTGTGGATGCCCCATCCCTGGAAGTGTTCAAGGCCAGGCTGGATGGGGCTTTGAGCAACCTGGTCTGGTGGGAGGTGTCCCTGCCCTTGGAAGGGAGTTGGAACTAGATGGCTTTAAGGTCCCTTCCAACCCAAACCATTCTGTAATTCTATGAAAAATAAAATGTCAATAAAATAATTTAAAAGAAACAGCAGCAGACCACTGCCTCTGGGCAGCTCTGACTTGCATGAAAGAACTTTTCACATAATAGGTAACTCAAGGTCTCAGTGATCTTGGTAAAGTTGAAGAGATAACTGTCAAGTAAAGATAAGCACAAATATATATATATATATATATATATATATATATATATATATTTTCCCTCTGTACTCACATAGGGCTTTTAAACTTTTAAATAACTGCTGTTTACTTTTTCAAATTTTCTTCTTTTTTAATATACATTATTACCATTATTTTTTTTTCCTGTAGTTGATTTTTAATTCTTCTCTATTGTTTTCACAATACTTTCTAGTATTGTGTTAGTGCCTTCTTTCTAGTATGTATTCTACTGACATACTGTCCCTGAGCAAATTCTCTTCTTGTGATACAGTATATTGGAAAATGACAATTCTTATACTCTTATGGGAGGGAAAAGGATCAGTGTGTTGAGTGACTCTTATTAAATTAGAAAAAATATATCAAAATCTCCAATTTTATTTTCCTGCTTGAGCACTAGTCAAAGCTCCAGATTATTTTGCAAATGCTAAAATACCTCATTGAGCTTTCACAACAGTATATTCAGTAATTTAAAATTTCTCACACAACAGAAAAACTCTGATAAACTTTCCCATGTTAATTCAAAATATAAATATCCCTCCAGGGTTTAAACTGGACCTACTATTGAAACAAATAGTGAGCCCCTCACCTAAAAAAATCCCCAGAGGCCACTACACAAATTACTAAGAATAGTGAATATGAAGACCTTAAAAATAAATATAAAAATGCATAAAATTCTAATGCATAGTAATAAAAATATTTTTTGCCTTGAACCATCAAATGTAATTCCAAACTATATTTTTTTCTACCTGAAATATAAAGCTATTACACATGCATGGGAGACATCCTTCACTGAGAAAATGCCCTCAGAGGAGTCTAAATGGCATGCCGCTTCAATGTATTGATAAATTCAAGGAAATACATTATTCTGATTTAACTGAGCTAGCATCCATGCAATGTGTTTCAGACATATAGACTTAAATGCAAGATTTGAAGGTAAAAATATGAAAATATGAATACATTTGATAGGCACACAGAGGGAGCTAAATGTATAGTATTATTTCAGTTTCTTTTCCTAATCACAGCGTAGCTATAAACAGTAAGTGTTAAAATGTTTTCCTTAGTCACTTACATCCTCTTCCCCTCCTTCATCTCCCTGTTTAGCGGCTTTTCTGAGTACTGGGATGAGAAGTGTTCCCACTCTCCAGCCGGAAAAGAATGCACCCTTTAAGCAACTGTAGCAATGATGAAATATAGGACAAATCTTGCTTGTAAACACAGACTCCATGGAAAGCCACATGCTTTTTTAGCCCTTGGCTTGGATAATTCCAATTATTCTGGCAGCACATATTCTGAATCAGTCCAGATTGTCCCTATCTGGATAGGACAGCTTAGTCCTCCCAGTCCTGTCACTGCTTTGGGGAAAACTGAGACAACTCACCTATTCCACTTCATCACACTCCCAACATGTAGAGGTGCAATAAATAAAACATATTTTGTACACCTAAGAGGGATATCAAATATGTAACATCAAAGGCTGTTGCTTCAGACTTTCCCAGCTACAGACTGGGAGAGGAATGGTTGGAAAGCTGCCTGGCAGAGAAGGACCTGGGAGTGATGGTTGATAGTCGGCTGAATATGAGCCAGCAGTGTGCTCAGGTGGCCAAGAAGGCCAACGGCATCCTGGCTTGTATTAGGAACAGTGTGACCAGCAGGGCTAGGGAGGTGATCGTCCCCCTGTACTCAGCTCTGGTGAGGCCGCACCTCGAGTACTGTGTTCAGTTTTGGGCCCCTCGCTACAAGAAGGACATCGAGGTGCTTGAGCGGGTGCAGAGAAGGGCGACGAAGCTGGTGAGGGGCCTGGAGAACAAGTCCTACGAGGAGCGGCTGAGGGAGCTGGGCTTGTTCAGCCTGGAGAAGAGGAGGCTCAGGGGTGACCTTATCGCTCTTTTTAGGTACCTCAAGGGAGGCTGTAGCGAGGTGGGGGTTGGCCTGTTCTCCCACGTGCCTGGTGACAGGACGAGGGGGAATGGGTTTAAGTTGAGCCAGGGGAGTTTTAGGTTAGATGTTAGGAAGAACTTCTTCACTGAAAGGGTTGTGAGGCACTGGAACAGGCTGCCCAGGGAAGTGGTGGAGTCACCATCCCTGGAAGTCTTCAAAAGATGTTTAGATGTAGAGCTTAGTGATATGGTTTAGTGGAGGGCTGTTAGCGTTAGGTTGGAGGTTGGACTCGATGACCTTGAGGTCTCTTCCAACCTAGGAAATTCTGTGATTCTGTGATTCACTTTGCCAGCCAATAGTCTTCAGTAAGACAGTAAGGTGGGGTTTTGTAGTTTCCAGTTTCAGATACAACTTCTGTCCCTCAAAATGCACGGCCGGAACTCCCACACCCCCCTTTCCTCCCTCCTTTTTTTCTGCCTTTTCATGAATATACCAGACTGGCACACCTTGTACCTCTGTCAAGCACAGGTGGAACAGGACCCCGTACGACATGCACAGCTCTACAACCAGAATAGTTTCAGCATAATGACTCTCTGACAGAACAAGAACAAAGAACAAAGTTTTCCAGTGAATAATTATATTTTGGGTGCCAAATTAGGGCTGCTTTGAGGTGACAGAAAGTCACATGCTCTGGGTGAGTAATGTTACAAAAAAAATCAGGCTGTTCCAAGGAATCTTAATTTAGGTCATTAAACTGAAGCAACCAAATTCTGCAGTTGCCTTGGAAAATGTTGACCTGGTATTTCTGTGTCACATTAGCAGGACTGTACACCAGGTTCCTTTATCTCTTATTCTCCTTTCATCAGCTTGCTCCTGCGCAACCTAAGGTCAAACAAAATCTAATAAGGCATAAGAGACGAAAGGAGAAGACAAACCTTGCCTAAACCATTGCGTCAAGCAGCCAGAAAGCCTGCCCTTTCCAATGTCCAAAGACATCTCTGAAGGTGAACAACAGCCACTAGTGCAACCAGCTATCAGGAGCATAATCTTCTGTATCTCATAACTGAGATATAAATGGAGCTAGAAAGCATAAGAGAACTTCCCACACAATGTTTGCATGCACTAAACATGTATTTTCAAGGACCTTTCTTTTTTTTTTTTTTTCATTTTGTGGAACGTTATTTTACACAGAGAGAGAAATACATTGCTTTTCTGTTGGTTTCATACAGCTTCATTCATAGATACTTCTGCCTTTCCTTGTAGGCAGAATGTGCTGGCCCCTTCCAGGAAAAAAAATTCCGTGGGAGAGTTTTATTGTATTCAATATTCATAGATCACTATTCTACTATAAACCTGATATAAACTGGTCAATAAGAAGGATTTTGCCTTTGAATGATAATTGATTTCCGTTTGAGTGCTAGAAGAATAACTACCACTCACTATTAGGAAGCAGGCAGGCCCTAGTAAAAATGTAATAAGGGCACCCAGTCAGAAAGAGCTCAAAAGGGAAGAAAACATTACAGTTCTGCAGAAACAAATACTCAGAGAGCAACACTGTGTTTGGGAGAGTTCTACAGGTACCTGAGGGACACTCATGTTAAAAGATTTGCTTTCTCCTGTTGGAAGATGTCAGACCACTCCACTGGGGTTGCAGATGGTCTTGTATTGATTCATGTAGTCTGGGTTCTCAAAAGGCACAGTTCTATGGCTTATGCTTTAAAACTTTGAAAATATCTTCTCCTAGGGTCCCTTCTTGACCAATCCCTTCCAGTCTGTTATTTTTGAAATAAAAAGGGGCTTTTCCTGGTACTGCACTGTCCTATAATATCATTCTTGAGAGGTCAAAACACGCTGCTGCAGAAACAACCAATATCTAAGACCTCAGAAAAAGCAGAAGGCAGATACATTACTGACTAATAGTGAAAAATGTATTTCCCAGACATGTAAGCAAACAGTGATCTCAGCCAAAACATGACAAACAGATATAAAAATAAGACACTGAGTCAAATTAAATTCCTTGTGTCATTTGAATACAACCCAGTTTCCAATGCTCTTTAGCATTCAGGGGGAGGTACCTCTTTACCTTTATGTGAACTGCCTTTTCACCAAAGAAACAACTGGTGAAAACAGCATAGTTACTAGTACAGTAGTAATTACCTGTAAGGGTTCCAAAGAACAAGTAAAAAGCCAGGCTTGAAATAAATTCATTTTTCTAAACAGTCTATCCCTCCCCCCCCAAAAAAAAAAAGTTATATATTTTTACTTCTATACAGACACAGAATAAAAATAAATGTTAGAATATCAAATGATTTGAATGATTCCGTGAAAACAGTTTTACTAACCATAAATGCCCTATTTCTCTTAACATCTGAAGAACAGACAAGGTTACATGAGCAAAGAAGTACTGAGATCTGAACTTAGACATTGAACTTGGCATGACTTCAACATGAATCATGAAGAGACTTACTGCCTTCTCTACTCTTTGAATAGAATAGAATTGAATTGAATTGAATAGTTTAGTTGGAAGGGACCCTCAGAGATCATCAAGTCCAACCACCTGACCCCTTCAGGGCTAACCAAAAGCTAAGACACATTTCTGAGGGCATTGTCCAAATGCCTCCTGAACACTGACAGGCACAGGGCACCAACCACCTTGCTAGGAAGCCTGTCCCATTGTCTGACCACCCTCATGGCACAGGAATTTTCCCTCATGCCCAGGCTGACCCTCCCCTGGCACAGCTCTGTGCCATCCCCATGTGTCTGGCCATTGGTCCAACGGAGCAGAGAGCAGCACCTCCCTCTGCGCTTCCCTTCTCAGGGGCTGCAGGGCGCAGTGAGGGCCTCTCCTGACTGGGCACCCCAAGGCTCCTCAGCCTCTCCTCACAGCACATGCCTTCGTGCCCTTTTACCAGCTTTCTTGCCTTCTTCTGGATGCTTTCCATTGCCTTAACATCCTTTTTATATTGTGGAGCCCAGAACTCCACATTATATTCCAGATGAGGCTGCACTGAATATAGTGTAAAATTCACCTCTTCAGTCTTCTTTAAGGTAACTGTTGATATTGGCCAACATTCCATTAACTTTTATGAAAACACCCTCTTCAGTACATGCTTTAACAAGGAGTCAATCAATTAAAACTTTCCTCTGGCTTAGAGAAGTTAGTTAGGCTTTGTCACAGTCTGTTCAGTTCTCTCTTACACTGAGCACTGATTTATTTACCAGTGCAAATCAGTCTCTTGTTAGCACTGGATACATTTTTCAAGTCATGCAGTAATGGAACACTAACACCACTGCACTAATATAAGTCATTTTATGTAGAATTTCCTTTTTACAGTCTTTAATATTCAAGCTAGGGCAAAGTAATGGCTTTTTTTTAAGGAATTTTCTCTTAAGTGTGCATTTGGGCACTGTAGCCTATTACAATTTGCCAAGTCTTAGTCTACACCTGCATCTGCATTTTATGCCTGCAAGTTGGCAGAGAAACTCTCACGCTCTCTGAAGTGGTTGAAGGAAATAAAACTGCTTTTTTTTTTTTTTAAAAAAAAAAAAAAGTGATTTTGAATTCTCTTAACTGTGTAATTGTGTTACCTAAGTAGACTCTCACGAGAGCTCTAAGTGAGCTCGTATTTAACAGTGATCCTTGCGGGTACAGGGACTAGTGAGAATATCTCATGAGTGGTTGGTACAGCTGAAGAAGAGCAAAAGGATAAAACCATGTCAGTGTATGAGGGGCTGGCAATGTCCTTAACTCTTGGAACAGCACTGACCACAGCTTTAGTGTGAATCTGCCCCAAATTTATCCTCTTTGTGAACTCTCATTGAAGCCTTTTAAGTTCAAAACCCCAAGTCTTGTTAAACTGTAAACTCAGACACAACATTTTAAATAGAAACAGTTGAACAACATTTTTTTCATAGACAGAAAAACAAACAATCTTTCTATACAAGCCCACTTCATTCTTACAGTCATTTATCGATAAACCAACTGGATCTTAGGTACCTTAAAGGAGGCTGTAGTGAGGTGGGGGTTGGTCTATTCTCCCACAAAGAATATGGGAGAATATTCTGCCATAGAGTCTGGTGACAGGATGAGGGGGAGTGGGTTAAAGCTGCATCAGGGGAGGTTTAGGTTGGATATTAGGAAGAACTTCTTTACTGAAAGGGTTGTTAGGCATTGGAACAGGCTGCCCAGGGAAGTGGTTGAGTCACCATCCCTGGAGGTCTTTAAAAGACATGTTTAGATTTAGAGCTTAGTGATACGGCTTAGTGGAGGACTTGTTAGTGTTAGGTCAGAGGTTGAACTCGATGATCTTGGAGGTCTCTTCCAACCTAGATGATTTTGTGATTCTGTGTGATTCTGTGAAACTTGATGACACTCAGCAAGCTCTACTCCATTCAACTCCTTGGCCCCTAAGTGTTTTTTCCTTCTGGCATTTCCAAGACCCCACTGCTCCCCAGCTCCACACAGGACACATTCTGCCAACAATCACATGATGGTTACCCCAAGGGATAGAGCCATTTTTTCTTTCTAAGTATCATATCTAAGCAAGTAGCTCTCTTCAGGAATATATCCTACAGAATCATGTCACCTATGGATAAAGGTGACTTTGTACAATTAAATTAAAGGTGTCCTTAGCTAGTCTATGGAGATTGGGAGATGCTGTTATATAGTCAATCCCTAACCACCTTACATTTTGTTATGCCACAAATAAGAAAGTGGAAAAAAGTGCAAAAGGCATAATATACCATAAATCATTTTATCTTTTACATTGTAAAATCCTTTAAATTATATAGACTATTTCAAAATGTGGATAAATGTCATTAAAGAAAATATTGGATTTTTTTTTTTGGATGCATAATTATGTAAGTTGGATAACTGGGCTTAACTGGAAAGTTTATTACCAACTGTTTGATATGGGAAAACTACATTTTTCTCTCTCATCCAGAGCAACCTTAAAACATCTTACAGCTTTTAAATACAGAGAGATTTTCCATCTAATTTCTAAAAAAAAAGTTTTGTGGAAGAAAATGGGTAATCAACATGGAGAATGTCTTTCTTCTGAAAATGCTGTTAGTCTAACATAAATGACAGCTATTTAAAAGCAATCACTTGTGTTTTATATCTCACACAAAAACCAGCAGACACAGTACCGTGCCTTTGAGACAAAACACTGATACATGTGACAGAACATTTCAGGCAGTAATAATCAGAAGCCACAGATTCAGCAACGGAGAATGGAGCAATGAAGAACTGAAATGTTCTCCATTAAAATCTGTAGCTTTTTCTGACATTGTTTATCAGTCTTTAACTGATATTATGTGGTATTATATGTTGAATAACCATTTATGTGCATCAGACAGGTACAGTAGATGCAAGTCACATTCGTTTTGCAGTACGTACACTGATAAGTTACACATCTATTAAAAATGAAGCAGTTTTCAAAATATCACCCAGGAGGCATGTGTTCTGTTCAGTGACCTTTGGAAACTCTAGTCCAATGAATAGCTACTGATGCGCAAATAACTTGAAAGACAGTAGATAAAAGTGCCTATAACCTTATACATTATCTGTTATGAGTTGGCTGTGGTAAAAAGATATATTGCTCTTTTGTAATTTGCCTGAGTGAGCAAATCAATGAGAATATAAGCTTGTATCCCTATAAATTGAATGATTATGAAATTCATTATCCTGGACAATTAAAAATATAACATTCAGAAAAAGTGCAATGAATTGTATAATCTAAGTACCTAATTTAATGGTAGTTTGCTACCTTACAGGCATTTGCTCATATGCCATCAGTCACATTTTGATAAATCTGGCTTTGCATTCAAACATTTTGTGTAGGAAGAAGGCTAACTGTTTGCTTCAAGATTATAAAATTTAGTATTACCAACATGTTGGTAGAATACTGAAGGCATTCAGCAATAACAATCTTGCATCCACTAACAATCCATGTAAGCACTACGATACATGACAAAGCTTAGACTTTCTTGCTCACACAATATGCTGCCCATCTGGTCTTGATGTTGTGGCAAAGAAAGTCTGCAGTCTAAAGAAAACAGTTATGTAACCAAAAGGCAAGGAAAAAAACACCAAATCTAGGAAGATACGACGCAATGTGATCTGTAAATATACTTCTTTCTTGTGCTACACTTAAACCACGCTACTAACAAAGCCTTTACTGTGAGTCCTGCTTATACCTCACGCAACTCAGACTTGTCTTTATAAAGGTTGTAAGAACATCCTTTACATGTAGACACGGTTTGCAGCTTTTGTCACTAGAACATTAAAAACACTACTTCAATTTTTATTTTATAACTTAAGACTACACATCCTCTATTATCATGCAAGGAAATCAAGGAATTTAAAAGAGAAAAGCTTCTACAATTCCAGGTCACAGTCTAAAAATCGAATTACCACATTACATGGGCTCTTCCCAATGGTGAAACACCTAGTCAAGCACTGACACAGTTATGAGGAAGCAAAGCATTCCGGATACTGGTCTGTAATTAGCTACACCTGAAACATCTTAAAAACGTAACAAGCTTATCCTGTTGTATCATTCACTTTTTAACACTTTAGAATAACAAGTGGACATCTTTATTCAAAATGGAAAATATTTTATTCTTAATTGTTTTTAATTTCATAAGTAATTGCATTATTTTTATTACAGATTATTTTTTCCTATAAGAGAAGAATAAATTAAACTTACCCTTTCCAATGTAATTTCTTCAAATTCATATTCAATTTCCGTTCCATTGACCTAAAGAAAATAAAATCAGAAAATCCCTTAAATGCACACAGAAGGTAATTTGGTAGGGATATTGTACAGGTATTTAAGTATGATCAGTTTACTGAAACACATTTTTCAACATACTGCTTATATGGTCTAAATTATAGAGTTGGCCTCCCTGTGTATTGAATGGCATGTAATCAAATCTACAAACTTGAAAAGAGTAAAAGTCAGTATGTAATGCACTGAGATGGTGGATAACTAAGTCACTTACATAATATGAGTGGCATTTGATACAGCATGTTTGTGGACTTCATGCAAATATTTAAATAGTTTCTGAGGAAATAGTTTGCATGTCAAAAACAGAAGACATTTTCCTAAAGATTATTCTCATAAGTGAAAGAGGGATTAATTATTCATTACCTTCCAAACTCCTATTTTGCAATACAAAACCAAAGAGGAAATTTGTAGTACTTATGTAAAAATCACTTGCTGATACATATACTGAAATATATCTTGTTTACTATATTAACCTAGGGCAAGAACATGACAGAGGACCTTTGCAATAGACAGCTGAGTATCAAAAAGGCACAGAATGTTAATGCAATTCTTATGCTGAGTTTCAGTGTCAAAATAAATTAAACTACAAAATGTAGAGCACTAAAATGGATTGCACTGGACAAGAAATCTATCCAATGAAGATGTGACACTGATTTAAGCAGTGTTGTGAAACCTTGTTCCACTCTAACATGGATTTTTTCTGTCCCTCTAGGCAACCCACTTAACATCCCTTTCTAAGTTTCCTAATTTCTTAAATGGGTAGAGTGCTGCATCTGAGAAGGCTACAAAAGCTGACAACATTGTAATTAAACTGCACAGTAATGATTAGTCAAAAATAAAAGATGTTGCCCGTAAATCACACTGTTTTATTGTTTTTGTGATGGTAGGGTGTTTCCTGGAAAATAGTTGAGCTCTAGTGTTTTCCTTAATTTATACTTAACAAAAAATATTTTTCTTGTAAGAACAAAAATGAGATTAAGCATTAGTATTGACCTAATCTTGGAGGAACAATTTGGTTATTTTTCAGAACAACAACATTTAGTGCTCCTCTCTGCCATTAACTGCTAATTCTTCTATATTAGCTTTCTAGCTGTAATCAGAAAATAATACATACAAATCACTCCTTATCTAGTCAATCACCTCTCAGATGTAATTAGTTACTTTTGTTGTGAATATTATAACTAGGTACATGTATCTTCCAAACAAAAGCTTCCTGTAAAAGCTATCAAAACTATTTAATTTGTCTATAATTCAAGATTTGATAAACATGAAATCAAAAATAGAAATACCCCCAGAACTTGTGTTCAAAAGGAAAGAAGGAAAGAGGGAAAGGGAGAAAGATCCAAACAAATAACCCATGCTTAGCAATGAAATGCAAACACAGCGTCAATGAATAAAATACAAATACTTGTATTTTTATATGGCTATAATCTGGTAATCACATTACATGACACCAAGAACAGATATGAACAGAAAGTTTCCTATAGGGTATTTTCCTGTTTTATGTTATAACTTTAATGCTTTCTGCGTAGTCTTTTATTAATATAGGCAACTAACTAGGTATGAACTGCTCTATAGCTATTCTGTTTTTTGTCCTTTCTTGTCTAATGATAATGAAATCAAAGCTATCTATATGTCTCTGTTTTCATGATCTTCTCTTTTATCTTAGGCTGGTGGATAGCTCTGATCTATGTCTTCAATTCCTCAGTCTTGCTCTATAAAGCTGTCCTTGCTTCACTGCTTATAATCACTTTTCCTTTGCATTAAAAACTCGTTAGTGCACCAAAATGGGAAAAAGAGGCACATGAGAAGTGAGCAACTTCTGTATAAAAATGAAAGGAGAAAACACAAGCTGAATACTCAACTTGCATTTGCACACAAACAATATCTTGATTATGATCATCTGAGGAGTTTCTTTTATCATCCACAGTCACAACTCCAAAAAGGTTCAGGTCAAATCTCCATTAATCACAGCAGAGATCCTTTATCAGGTTCCATAGCAGCAGGGATGATATGGATTAAAAGGCTGATCTTGATCCAACTCCTTTTATTATTTAAGCATATGTATCTATGTATGTAGTTCGCTGCCCTTTCTTGCTGGTTGCTCAGAAGACCACTGCAGTTATTTTGTAAAGGATCAATTAAGAGATTGCACCTACCTGAGGCAGGTGGAATGATGATGTATGCAGTACCATTCGTTAGCAGCACCACTTTATTTCATATTTAGACTCTCTGGCTGTGCCTACACTGCTGAATTATAGTCAATTTTCAGCCAAGTCTCAGTGCTTAAGGCTGTTTCTGTCTGGAGCCTGCTGGAAGCAAATAGCCTACGAGTGAGCCAACAGTTAAGCAGGAGGAGAATCATGGCTCCATTGCTGAAACTGGCTTGTTGGTCCTCTTATTTAGCAGCATACATGCATACCCTCTATTTTCTTCTAGTGTAACTTGACAGCCTCTGGCCTGACAAGGCTCCTGAAAAAGTTGTCTGAACCATCAACTTCCATTTCTTGCAAGTGGGAACCTTTTCCTATGTCTCTCTTTACACAAATTTTCTGATTACTGCTTTTAGATCAGGTTGCCCAGCAAGATTTGCTGTGTTCGGCATGACTTCAGATAGTTATGAAAAATTCCAAGCTATTTCATATGGTTTCTTCTTCTTCCCCTCCACAAACAAAGAAATCACAAGCATTTCCAAGTTGGTCTGGGAATATTATTTCCCATCTCTCAGATCTGCAAGGTTGACAACAAATATCCCTAATCTCAACTCAATATCAAATTTTGATATCCGTAATACTAAAATGTGAGGTAGTCAGCTAACTCTCTTTACATTCAGTGAAGAGAAACAGACACTTCTAGGTCTTACGTCATTTCATCTGACACTTGAAGTCTCAAACAGGTTATCTGAACTGTGCCCCTGAGGTTTCCTTTCACTGAGTAAAGAGTCTAAATATGAAGCATAAAGTTTGGTAAGCACTTGCCTTAAAACTGCTTTCTTTGAAATACTCCTAACTCTAGGCTGATAAAAAGTCCTACCTAAAGGATGCCATATTTCTTTTACAGTTACACACCAGTGAAAGCCCAGATCTCTGGTTTAGCAGCTTTTCCAATTGTTTTGGGGGGCTTGCCTGCACCTGTAACTAGCAACACATACACAATGATATTCAGCGCCTGCTCCCACAAGCCCAACTTGTTAGGATGTCCACATGAAACAATTCAGTCCCTTCCCTTCTCCTAACGCCCACAGCCATGTGGGTCATGTACACTGCTGTTGACTTCCCTCTCTGGTTTGGGACACTGATGTCCTCTCTTTGGAGAAAGAGCTCAACAGCACCTGTGACAGTAACAGGCCCAGGGGAGGGCAACACCTTTTCTCAGAAGACTGGCAGAAGAGTGTAAGGAGCACAAGTTGGGGTGTATGGGAGGATGCAATCAATCACTTTCATCCTTCAAGGCACAGAGTCTGGAGTCAAGATGCACCTCAGTCAGGAACACACAACAAAAATGTTGTTGGTGAAGATAAATACGCAAAGAGATACAGCATGAAACCTTGAGATAACCTCTGAGGGCCTTTGATGCTCTGTTTTTCAGCAACAGCATTACCAACATATGCTTTTGACGAAAGAAGATTTCTCAGTTTCCCGGTGTAAAATATGTTTGTGATCCAGAGGGTGATGGGGCTTTCAGCCCCTTTAGAATAAGTTACCATACTCAATTAAGTCCAAATGCTTGAAGTAACTGCTTGCAAAAGCAAGGTAACAATTGCCTTTCATTTACAGCTGCATCTGTTATACTGGAGGTCTCTTCCCAGCTTTTGACAAGAACATTTCTTTAAGAGATGCAATGTATGGCAACTATCTAGATTCCAGGATTCAAAAGAGATTTCCAGGTGAAGGTCTAATTGCTACTAGAGACCAAAGCAGACCCCGTATCTTCCTAAGAAGAAGGAACTAAAAATCTTCAGAGGACACTTTCTTTTAGGTGAGTGAGAAATAAAGAACATGTGAAAACAGGTACTCTATATATAGGTTTGTAGGCAAAAATGAAATAAAGCCGAGCATACAGTACAATTTGAAAAATTTGGATTAATTTGTTCCTTTACATGAGGAATTTTACCTTCATTTTTCTGGAAGTTTGTCTCATTTAGTGCAGTTTAAGAATTACATATGAAGCTGAAGTAGTCTCTTACAAAAATCACCTCTTCAGATTTGGGACAGATTCCCAAAACCATAAGAATAACATTCTGTTGAGTTTATCATTTTCACATACTTGTGGCAGAATCTTGTGGCACTTTCTTAAGAGTGTAATAGGTATGTTTCTTCCACTTAATAATAATTTGATACAGGTTTTATACTTCTGAAATTATTTGATATGATAGACTTCTTTACACTGAAACAAATAAGCATTGCCTAATTCTTTCTTGCTACACTTCTACAGTACATCCACCCGTTCAGTTAAAGATGTCATGATATGAATTTTAAAGATAAGAACTGCATTACAATATGACAACAACATCAAAACACTCAGAATTTATACAACTGTAATTTTGAGAGACCACTGTACCTATTCTTTCTAATAAAATTGATGTAATTAGAGCTGTTTGTTATGCTTAGTCTTCTTTTCAATAAGAGATTCTATTGCTTAAAAATTACAACATCTGTAGACTCCTATTACAAACAAAACCAATTTTAATTATATCTAATTGGATATTGTTTTTCATCTGTCTTTGAGAAAGAAGACTGCTGCTTCTACTTTTATTATCACACACACATAGGAAGATAACTACACTGCCACTGATTTTCACTCAACATGCAATTTTGATTCTTTTGCCTGTTGTCCTGGTTTCAGTTAGGACAGAGTTATTTTTTTTTCCTAGTAGCTGGTAGAATGTTATGTTTTGGATTAGGCTGAGAAGAGTGCTGATAACATGCTGATGTTTTAATTGTTGCAGAGCAGTGCTTACACCAAGCCAAGGACGTTTCAGCTTCTCACTCTGTCCTGCCAACGGGCAGGCTGGGGGTGGAGCAAAAGCTGGGAGGGGACAGACCCAGAGCAGCTGACCCAAACTAGCCAAAGGGATAGTCCATACCATCTGACATCATGCTAAACAATATATAGGGGTGGCTAACCAGGGGGAGGAGGGCTGGACTGCTTGGGGTTAGGCTGGGCACTGGTCAGCGGGTGGTAAACAATTGCTTTGTACATCACTTGTTTCATACACATTATTATTATTAGTAATATTATTATTATTGTTGTTGTTGTTATTATTATTTTCCTGTCTTAATAAACCATCTTCATCTCAACTCACAGGCTTCACTTTCCCATTTCTCTCCCCCATCCCAGAGAGGGAGGGGGAGGGTGAGCAAACGGATGTGTGGTGTTTAGCTGCCGGCTGGGTTAAACCACAACACCTGTACAGTTTCATCAGTTGCCTAAGCACCAAAACCTCAATAGAATATATGATTGCCAACTCCATGACTTATAAGTAACCTAGGACATACTTGTCCTTTAAAAATTTCCAATTTGTGGCATAATTAAGACAGTCCATTTTACATTCAGGAAACATCAAGACCATTTGGGGAATTTAACAAGTATGGGATTTAAACAGCCCTGCATGATTTCTATATCAACAAGACCAAAGAGTGATCTTTATTTAGCTCTCAGTTGTCTCCAGATGTAAGTTATTTCTTCATTAGTTGAAAAAGCTCCCTTACTGTTTTCAAGAAACCTGCTGATCTCCTTTTGGTATTGTTTTCCAAGTGCATTCAAAGTTTCCTTTCTCACTTCATATAAATATATCAAAACCATTTTTGTCTGTTCTGTGATTTCAAATATGATGATTTTATGTTTTTGAACTGTCCTAAAGAAACTGCCAGAAAATATTTAATGCCACTTTATTTCTTTCATCTGAGTGAGTGTATTTTATATGTTTTTTTATACAAGATACCCCATATCTATTTTTAATCACAGTGCATAACAAGCCCACTTCCTTCTTTTCCCCTTAATTTCCTCCAGGAAACAAGGACAATATGTTAAGCTCTTTGAACAGAAATTTACCATAACCTAAAACTTTCTTGTCATCATATGACTGTTCTGGTGTGAAGAACAATGAGTGAAAGACCACATGGTATTGAAATAAACTTATATGTTATCAGGAAAAGGTTTTGCTGTGTATGTGCAACTAATACATGTATCCTTCCACAGATGCCTACAGAGCACTTGGCCAACACTCATTTTACATTCTTGAGGGAAGATACCACCCAAACTAAAAATTAGCAGAGCTTCAAGAGCAAAATCCAGCTCTTAGTCAACACCTGTAAAGGTCTACAGCACAGTCATGATAAACTTGTATTGCTCATATTGTGACTTTTGCTTATTCTTTTCCTCTTAGATGTCTCTTATAACCTTCCTCAAGTCTTGATTTTTATTTGATAATCTTCACTGTTTGTGTACCATGTACCATACTCATCCTCTCCTACTTTTTCTTCCTCCCTCATTGTAACCCTGAGTTTTCTTGTTTTAATTCTTTTAGAGAAAAAGAAACATTTATTGAGTAATGATTATCACTCTTCTCTGTTTGATTCCCAAATTTTTAATTTTATCTTCCCCTTTGATCAGAACAAAATAATTACCTCCTCTGTATCCCTTAGCAACATGCATAGCTTCTCATGTCTCCAACTCAGCCTCCACTGCCTTCTCTGATTTTCATTCATGCTTTTTTACTTCTCCTTCCTTCTTACTATCTCTAAATGTTTTTTGTTGCTGTTGGTGGTGGTGGTGGTTTTCTTCTCTCTCTCTCTCTCTCTCTCTCACACACACACACAAAAGCATGCACATACACCCAGGATTAAACATAATTTATCTAATCTCACTTCAACCAAAGGATTGTTCATGATTGTCTTTTTACCTTATCTTTTCCATCTAAACATAATCTTCTCTCATAGCTCCTGTTAAGTCACTCATACACTTCATGCACCTTGATTCCTTTTATTAATGTGCTTTTCCTGCTTATCCTTAATTTCAAAATCTGGCCCAAGGATTATCTTCCCATTTCCCCTACTTGTCATGCTGTTCTCACTCACAACCCTTTCCCCTATTCAGCAACAATATAGATTTTTTTTTGATGTTCCATCTCCATAGATCTGACATTTTTGACTTGTCTTAATAACATGTATCTTGATACCCTCCTCCTACGCATTCTTGGGATTTTATGCTGTTCTTTAATAACACCCTATTCATTACATTGTAAGCCATCATTTTTTCCTTCATCTTTTCCTTTTTCTCTTTGTTCTGTCCATATCATGAGGCTGGCCATATACACCACAGAAGAAAAAAAGCCTAAATGTTTTTAAGTGCAATCACTCTGTATACCTAATGCTAACCCATCACAGAACTCCCAGTTTCATAAGCATAATCAGTGGAGCAGATTAAAGCAGAGGTCATGATTTCAAAATGGGGGTCACAGTAGATGGAAATGAAAGTATATCTGTGTATGAATTCTATTTAGGCTAGCACTAAGAAGTGCTAGCCTGAGGAGGCTAGCAGATTGGGCTATTCTACCAAGCACCAAGTGATAAACTGAGGGGAAATGGCCTCAAATTGTGCCAGCGGAGGTTTAGATCAGACATTAGGAGAAATTTCTTTACTGAAAGCATTGTGCAGCATTGGAATATACTGCCCAGGGAAGTGGTTGAGTCACCATCCCTGGAAGGGTTCAAGAAATGTGCAGATCCAGAACAGTACACAGTTTAGTGGTGGACTTGTCAGTACTAGGTTAAAGGTTGAACCAGATGATCTTTGAGGTCTTTTCCAACCTGAATGATTCTATGATTCAAAATTGTTCAAAATTAGTATCACCAAGAAGACACTCATGCTAATTTAATTTTTTGTATGTACAATTTTTTCTCTTACACAAAAATAATATTCCTTCAGATATCTAACAGATAGATATCTAAGTTAAGAAGTCATCTAGGCATCTTATTTTTTTTTATTTTTATTTTTTTTTACAAGTACTAGGGAGAGGAGTCTACAGAAAGTGATTTATGATTTTTATATTAAGTGATTTACATATCTTATTTTTCTAATGGAGTTGCCATTTGAGGAATCTGTGCCTGCTCACTATCTACAGACATTTCAGACTTTTATGATTTGCATCCTAAAAAAATTATATCCTAAAATTTCTTATCCTTGTACCTTAATGTATAATATACATCAGTGCAGTAATATGAAGCAGTGCATTCATAGAACTGGAAATAGTCATTTCTTCCACAAAATTATATTCTTTCTTGTGCAGTTCAGGTCATTTACTATATGGCTTCAGAAGTTTGCAGTCAGTCTGCCTTTCATTTTCTTCTGTACTTCCGACATTGCTGACACTCTAACATATGAATAAATCATAAACTTTCAGTTTGTCAGGATCCTATATCTCCAGTCCTTTTCAGTTTTAGAGTAAGATCCATCAAAGTTTTCAATTGAGTGAACAGTTCATACATTTCTAGAGGAGATTTTCCTGTATAATATTACATTCTGTGCACAACACACATAAAAATGGAAAATTGCTGTTGCTTGATTGACCTTACTTCATCAACTAAGATTACGGAGTATTTGTAACTTGGGACTTATAAGGTTATTTTCCTGATGTTTAATATGGTAATCTGCATAATTTTATTTAAAATGTTGCTAACTGTGGCTAGAGTGTTTAAAAGGCAGAAATTAATACATAAACTGCGGGTTAAGTTTGATTCATTTAAATACTTAAGATATTTTTTTCCCTTGGTTTAAGAAAGAAATCAATAGCATATTAACTGGCAAAATTTTAGGCAAGGAAAGTACAGCAATCATTTATTGAATTTATTGATATCCATGATGTTTTACATAGCAATCATGATGAAATATGTAATATATATATATAAGCACACCCCATTTCCTCAATAAATAAACGTATAACCAACATCCTCTAATCTCTTGTACTTCATTAAATGATGGCATACTCTGACCCAGATTGTGTACCTAAAATAGATTCCCAATACCTTTGTTTACCCTTGAGAGTTAACGCTCCCTTCCCTGCTCTCTCTCATTGCCTGTGAACAAACCACAGTCATTGAATTCTTTTGGTTTCTTATCTTCCTTTGTGTTTCTCTAGCACAAGTACTGAAGGCTAAACTGTACTCTTAGTAGCACTGGTGCAATCCCACTGGTGCTATTTGGCTTGTACCACTGTAACTGATCTTACATTTATTCATCTGTGAATGCAATTACACCTGCATGAGGGAGCAGACTTGAAAAGGTAATTAAAATACCTGCACAAATAACAAAAATAAAAAACAAGAAAAATCACATAAATAATAAATATTCATATTTATAAACAAATGTATGCATTCCACAGAAGCAGAATTTTACACATGAATTACCTGCTTTACTAGTATTTTTATAGCAGCAGAAAGATTCATTATTTCTCTTAAAATCTTGGAAGACTTTTTAGTATATGTAAGGGTAGGAAGCCACAGTCCTTTGCACTCTATAACTAAAAGCATAGCAGAACGGCTCCCTTATGCCCAATTAATTTTGCTTCAGGAAATAATAAATAAATAAATAAATAAATAAGACAATCCGAATGGTTGAGACATCCAAGGTGGTTTTCTGCTCTTCCTCACAAGCTCAGAGAAAGCAAAATGGTGTAACTTCTTGTTCACAAGGATTAGCAACACATATCTAAGAAGCAGCTAATACAGCAAAACTTATCACCACTCGACTAAAGACCAACTTGTCTTATTCATGAAATCAGTCTTCTTAACACATGAGAATGGCTCCTGGACTTCAGTCCCACATTTGAAAGAAAGATGGACAATATTCAATGACAAGATATATGAATAAAATATTCCATAAACTAGAATTTCTGTCCTTCTACATGAAAATTAAATGCCTGGAGAACAAAAGATGAGCAATTCTCTGACTTATTTTACAAACAAATTTCAAAGAAATACATAATTACCTAAAGAAATAAAACTGTATTGAAAGCATCAGCTGCAAATTATATTTGTCCTCCACTGGGGGAATAACAAGAGGTCATATGAACAGTTGGAGACTTTTACAATTTACAGAGTAAGAAAGGACAGTATTAATACAACTGCAATCTGCTTTTACTAAAGAAAAAGATGATGGTGAAATCAGAGTGATTAATCAAACTTGTACCGTGCACATTATTTGAGAAATTATTATAGCTCACTAGTTTCCAGATAAACGCAGTATGTTATTTTCACTGTTCCATCACCTTTGCAAAGTTTAAGTCCTGATATTGGACATTATACAAGATTAATTTTTTATGATTACTACCCAATTAATCTCACTAAAGAATGAAACAATCACATTTGCCAAGATCCAATAAAGAGAAGTTTTCTGCCTAGCTAATATAAAGAATTGCATATTCAGTACAAGCAATATATGACTAAAAAGAATCTGAAGTTTTAAACTATTCTCATCTTCATGCAGGACAATTTACAAGCATATATCACTAGACAACTGTAGTGGGTTTACATGGCAAGGTTTTGGTAGCAGGGGGCTATAGGGGTGGTTTCTGTGAGAAAGATCTAGAAGCTGCCCCATGTTTGGGAAGGGCCCCATTGTTTTCCAGATCTGAGCCAATAAGCGATGTTGTTTGCGCCTCTGTGAGAGCATATTTAAGACAGGGAAAAAAACGCTGCGCCAGACAGCAGCCGGGAGAGTCAAGGGAGTGAGAAAACAGCCTTGCAGGTGCCAAGGTCAGTGTAGAGGGAGGGGGAGAGGTGTTCCAGGCGCTGGAGCAGAAGTCCCCTGCGGCCTGTGGTGAGGACCATGGTGAAGCAGGATGTCCCCCTGCAGCCCATGGAGTACCACAGTGGAGCAGGGTTCCATGCTGCAGCCCGTGGAGGAGACCACGGTGGAGCAGGTGGCCCTGCACCGACGGAGGCTGCTGCCTGTGGAAGACCCCTGCCGGAGCAGATTCCGGGCTGGACCTGTAGCCTATGGA
Organism: Aythya fuligula; assembly: GCF_009819795.1. NCBI lineage: Eukaryota > Metazoa > Chordata > Aves > Anseriformes > Anatidae > Aythya > Aythya fuligula. Next base: position 200,105,907 of record NC_045559.1, read on the forward strand.
GAGGAGACCACGCAGGAGCAGGTGACCTGTCAGGAGCTGCTGCCCGTAGGGGAGCCAGGTTGGAGCAGTTTTCTCCTGAGGGATGGACCCCATGGTACGGACCCATATCTGGAGCAGTTCTGGAAGAGCTGCTGCCTGTGGGAAGCCCACGCTGGATCAGTTCATCAAGGACTGCATCCCGTGGGTGGGACCCCACAGCACAGGGGACGAGAGTGACCGAGAAGGAGCAGCAGAGAAGAAGTGCTGTAGACTGACCATAACCCCCATTCCCCCGTTCCCCTGCGCCGCTCGGGGGGGAGGAGGTGGAAGAGGGTGGATGGGGGGGAAGGTGCTTTTGGTTTGCTTTTTCCTTTGTTTTCTCACTTCTCTCGCTTGTTAGTAATAGGCAATAAATCTTACTATCTCCTTATGCCGAGTCTGTTTTGCCCGTTAAAGTAATTATTGCGTGATTTTCTCATCCTTATCTCAACCCTTGAGCCCTTTTCACATATTTTCTCCCCATTCCTCTTTGAGGAGGGGGAGTGAGAGAGCGGCTGTGGTGGAGCTCGGCTGCCCACTCGAGCGAAACCACGACAACAACTCATAATGTGCCAATGTAAGATAAAAAACAAACAATACAAACAAACAAAAAAAATTGCACTTCAGTTGTCATTTGTTATTATTAATGATCTTCACAAAGTGGAAATTTATCTCCTTTATGTATCTTTACTTTCTATGACCCTCAAACTAAGTCAACCTTCTACAGAAAATTACAGGAGTTGGGATTTTTAATATCAGGAAAACAGATATTATCTGTAGTATATTTGGGTTTGCTACTGTATGCAGAAAGCTAGGTCATCTAAACACTGATTAAAAATATAATTTACCATTGAGGCTGATTCACCCATTCACTGCATTAAAAGTGGCTTTTTTTTTTTTTTTTAATTATGTAAAATGTGGATTAGAAATGAGTCACACTCTAAAACAGTCAACACTCACAATCTGCAACAGCACAGACTTTGCTTCAGAACATTTCCTGAAACTGTGCTGAAAGTCTGTTCGTTTTACAGCACAGATCAGTTAATCCCTGGCTAAAAATTGGGGAAAATGAGAGAGAATTTCAGTTGCTGATTCTGCATTTTTATTATAGTAAGATCATGTTCATTCAGATTTGTTTTCATTGTTTTAGGTGAATAATAGGAATACACTGAAAATATTCTTAAAATTTTAAATCAATTAACACAAATAATAATAAAAAACACTACTATAAAATACTGCAAAGGAAAATGTAAAGAACAAGACATACCAGATTATAAGGGAAGGAAACCTTTTCTAACCAATATTGCTACAAATGATGCATTATGTATTGCCAGGATAACAACAAACTTGCTTTGGCTGAACTTTAAGAGTTACTTTGTAAAGCAAAACATAAATCAATTCTAGACATAAAAAATAAATATCCTTGAAATTGCAAAGAAGTTTTCTTGTATATCTTTGGATATGTCTTTGGATTGAAGCATCACAGAAATTAAGCCCTAACATTTCCAATAAAATAAGAAACCAGTATTTTTCTTTTCCAATTTTCAACCAAATTAGCTGTCTATTCAATACTGAGCACGTATAGAAATTACTTCTCAGGTTATTCAAGGTCAAAATAATACTTCTATCTCTGACAACAGCATTTAAAATTTTGCTTATCTAATATCTGAAATCCTTCAAAATGAAGTCTTATGGAATGTGAAAGCTCTGTTCATCCTTTATCTAATTGAAACTATTAAGATAATGACACCTGTACTAACTCTTCATTTTTGAAAACAGCTTTCAGTTAAGGTCTACACCTTTCTGAAACAGTGAAATTTATCTGCAAGTGTCATTGTCTGAAACCACAAAGAAATTAAGTCTACAGATAACTATTCACATGTACTCATCATGCTGTGTTTCCCACTTCATTTCAGAACTGTGACTTCATGACAAAGAAATTCAGAGTGAAGTTAATGCCACAAAAAAAAATAGTCTTGTCTACTTGAACAGCATTATCAACTTTTTAATTATGTTTCCCAATTATGCCTTTTATGCAAAAGAATAAAACCTTAAAAGAAAAAAAAACATTTATGGAAGACAATGGTTTTGATGGCTTAACACCATGAATTTGTACTATAAAAGCACAATTTCAAGAGGTTACGTTAACCATTGGATCCTCACAAACCCAGGGACTCTACCAGTTTTAGCTGACTGCTAAAAATACAGTAATGTTAACTATGGGTCTGTAATGTAATACAACAAAAATGACACAAAAGTAGAATCTAATTCAAGGACAGGGAGAGCAATACAAAAACAAATTCAAACTATGTTTAGGTCAGTTTGGGCGATGCAATTCTAGGCTGACTCAGATCAACTTGGTTCGAACAAGTCTAATAGACAAGCTCTGCTCTGAATTCTGAAGCACATACTGACCTCATGGATGAATTCTCTTAGATGAATTAAGAATGAAGCATATCCGGGCATAAAGGAGGGGGTATATTTGACTTCTTATATTTGACAAGTATATTTGACTTCTCTCAGAGAGAGAAAAATAACTGTTTGGAGCCATTCTGGCTTCCCCAAAGTGGAGGCTACAAGGATAAGAGGACTAGCCCAACAGACAGAGATTCAGAGGGCAGAAGAGTTGTGAAACCAGAGCACTATACTTCATTCTGGGGCTTTATTTCAGACTAACTTCAGTGTAGTCCAGGGCACCGACTGTCTGTTAGTGACTGAAGGGTATCCAGAAGCCCATCTTCCAGTTTAGTTTTCTGTCAGAAAGTCTACTTCATGATCTCCATCATGTTAACTGAAGATTGGTAATCAAGGACAAAAAGAAAATTTGCTTCTCAAGCACACCCATGATGTAGGACTAAAATGCCCAATACATGTTTTGTAAGTAGTAAAAATCTGAAAAGTAGGAGGCATTACTTATGCATTTTCTCTTCTCTGGCCACCTGAAGCAGCAGGACATGAACAAGTGTATGAGTTGCCCTCTTTGCAGTTCAATAACCTCTTCTCTTCCAGTCTGTTAATGGCAAAGTTTCAATCAAATGCCTAAAGGAAGAGCCTCTTGATTGAGTCTAAAGGCCAGGGTTATTCACAGGCAATTGAAAATAGGAAGTATTAGGCTTCTGCAGAATAAAAGTGTGAAGAAGTAATTAGATACGTGACCAAGGGATGCTTTTACTTGACGGATGGACAGAATGTTGATATTCATACCTACAGCCAGACACAATGAAGGTTTTCTTCTGATTTTTCATGTAATCTGATATGCAGCACTCAAATATGCAAATTAGTGCTCATCTCTGAGAAAGATAAAATAAATCTCCTAAAATCTTGAAGTTATTTTACTTTAGAGATATGTTTTTTTCCCTAGTTAAAAGTTATATCAATATGGCAAGCTTAAATATTCAGAATTGCCTCCAGAATTTTAAAGAGAAACTCAGGAAAAACAGTGTTATTTTAAATATTCCTTTCTAAAATGGTATATTTTAAAAGAAAAGGTTTGAAATATACAGGTTTTCAGGTAAAAAAAATAAATAAAAAATAACATAAAAGGCTATGAAATAGAGGCAAAATAAATCAGATTCATAAGATCCATTCTGTATTTTTGGTTTGGATTTTGGAAAGTATTAACCTGTTTTTCTACTACCCATCGTGCGAAAATCCATTTAAGTCAGCAAATTGCAGGATGAAGCTCCTTTTACTTATACAGGTTTCAGGATGAATTGTATTATGTTAATTCACTAGTCTTTTGTTATATAGCATCCTTTTCACTAACAATCTCAACGTATTTTATAAACATGAATAAAGTCAATCTTGCCTTAAGATTGAATATAATATAGAATATAGAATATGACTATAGAATATAAACATGAATTAAGTCAATCTGCTATTCTAAAGGAAAAATCTGTTATCCCACTATAGAAATGATGGCATGCAGAACACAGGAGTGATCACCAGGCCAAACAGCACTGTGTTCAAGGGCCAGAACAGAGAAGCCAAGCCAATACAGGTTATAAAAGCTAGCACAGAGCTCTACCTCATTTAGCTCTTTCACTGTAATCCACGTTAACTGACAGACTGAAAGATGAGTATAAACAACAAACAAAGAAAACTGGTGTTTAACAATCTGGAAAATATACGAGTCATTCAAGATAATGAGATGTGCAATCTAATTTCCAAAACTATCATCAAACTATTTAGGAGGAAGCAACAAATTTATTCACATGATAAGTAAATGGACAAATATACATGCGTATACATATTTATATGTTTATATTTCTATTTATTTCATATATTTTAAAACACAAATGCAAAATCCCCAATTCCAAGAGCTCTCTAGCTTTGCAAAAATTCAGAGCCTAGCTTTTTAGACAAGAATTTCCTTTTACTCCTCTGTTCTCTTCAAATAGTTGCTCATCAGTCATAGTTATGCACTACATTTCATATTTGCTATGTAATGCCACATGACTTTTGTTTTATTGTGGAAATATGTAAGGCTACCTCCTTCCTCCAACTTACTTCTTTAGGTCCAGACTGTGCCTATTTCATGTTACCCAATAAAAGACTTCAGGTTACTGACTCTCTCTCAGAAATTTGCATAGCTCCCCATTATTTTTTTCCAGTCAGACAGAATAGGAAGAATTTATTTTTCTTCACAGCCTTTATGCACCTCTTTTCATGTGCTAAATGCAGGTGTATTGACGGGCCAGCTAAGAAAGAGGAGAAATCTAAAACTTTTTCCTAACATCCCCATTTTGGCATCATCATAGCATCCACACTTCCAGCACAGGAGCTGTCAAAAAGCAACTGCCCCAGAACAGCTTAGAGCTCTTGGTGTCCCTAAGCACAGATCCTACAAATCATCTGCATGGCAAGCATGTAAATAAACATATAAAATAAAACAAGGATTATTACAAGGATTACAGCTCATTAAAAAAAAAACAAAACAAAACAAAAAAAAACACACAAACCAAAGTAGCCTGAAAATTACTTCTTTAAGAAACAAGAGTATCTGCACAGAAGTCAAGCATAGGCAGCACAGTTAGCAAAGCAAAACAATAAAATAATGACAATGATAATAATTTGGAAGAACAATAAGAGACTGAAGAAATACAAGGAACTCACTGGGAACAGAAGGAGAATAAAGTACGTATTTCTTGGCTCTTATCTTTGTGACAAGGTGGGGGGAGGAAGGGAGCAACCAAGGTACCTGAGAGAATTTAAGATTAACGTGAAGCTAAGATGAACAGGAAATCAAATTCCATCACAAAGTAATCGGGAGGGTTTACATCAACTTATGAAATTGATGCAGTAAAGCCAGCTAGTTACTTTTCACTTAACTATGGAGCATATTGGAAACTCAAAAAGAAATAAATAAGGCTTATTCTGTGCAGCAGAGAAACTGTGATGATTCATACAGTATTAAATTAATGCTTCTCATTATACAAAAAGATCTAAAATTTACAGCCAAAGAATAAAGAACAAACAAACTCCCACAAATGTTTAATTGTGCTTAAAATGCCACAGAATAATTCGTTTTGTACCATAGAAGTTTCCTATCAATTTATTCCCACGTCCAAAGCTCAGCAAGCCAAAGTTTTCAAGTCACTGAACCTAGAAAAAAAGCTAATTAACAGTTTCTTCTGTTACTTGCTGCAGGCCCAAATTATAAAGAATAACACACAGTATAGTAGAATAAGGCCTTTTCTTTTATCTCATTTAAGAAAAATATATTAATGAAAAACAGTCTCTCACAGGATCATTTTTTTTCAGCTGTTGAGATGAAAAGTTTGAAGATTGTCAACAGTACCAAAAGGTTTAATTATACAAATTGAAATCATTATATTGTTAATAGGACAAATCACACTGTTTACCAGCTCTATACCAACAGCAAAAATTAAATTTATATCTGGTGGACCACTGGAAACATTACATTTGAAAATGCTTTAGGAATGCTAGTCATTGCTATGAGGCCCCCTCCTTCTGAAAACACTCAGGAATTTTTGGAGGAGACAAATAGCAGTGTTCTTATTGAAATGGAAATGCATTGGATCTATATTGCATAAAAAGAAACACTGAAACAGGTTTCTTGTGCTGCTGAGTCAAGAGCTGAGTGATATCATAAGAAGTCTCCATCTGGTATGTAAAACACTAAAAATAGCCTGAGTTTATTTATTTATTATCAGTTGTGGCTAGCAATGGCAGAGAAAACTAAAAACAACCTATTTATCAAAATTTGAAAATTCAGGTTTATTCCAGCATTTCATGTTTGAAAATAAATGGATTACTTAACTTTGCCCAGGTTTCATGAAAAGCATCTTACATAAGGTATCAGTCAGAAATCAAAAAACAGTTATGTCAAAAAATTGCAGAAGATGTAACACTTGCATATCATAGAATGGTGTAACGGTTGGAAGGGACCTAAAAGATCATTCTGTTCCAACCCCACTGCCATGAGCAGGGACACCTCCCACTAGATCAGATTGCCCGAAGTTCTGTCCAACCTCTCCTTTATATATCCATTTGCTTTTATTTATTTATTTATTTATTTTTTAATCAAGTTAATTTAGAATTACTCAGATTTGTGGAATGTACATTCCAAGGAAAGAACTAAAGGACAAGTACCCAGGACTAGAGAAAAACAGGATATGAGGAAAAGAATGTGAACATAGGAAATATGGTCCAATTTTTAAGACCTAAAATTGTCTGTCTTTCCTCTGACTGACAGGAGGCTTATTGGACTCCATATGCACTTTGAGGCATGACGACAGGAGCTGAATATCAGACACTTAAAAAGACTCCAGCCCTGACCCTCAGTGCTGCTGGGTGTGTTAGACAGGGTACAGTTATGAGAGAGGATTGGCTACTCTCTTGTCCACTTGCGAGATGGATGCATACAGCATGGGACAGGAAAAAATATAATTGAACTTAGTTTCTCTGATTCATAAAATAATTTGTTCCTACAGGGGTAGACAGGATTTCATGATAATTAAAAAAGAGTAATAACTTTCAGATGCTTTATTAACCAGCTACATAATGAATGCTAAGGTTATTTACACATTCACCAGAGATGTTCCTAGACATGCGCAGTCTTTCTCCAGTCATGTCTGAAAGTTCTGACAGTACTAAAAAGGCAGGTGTTCAACTCATATTCAAGTTTCAAAGTAATAATTAAATTTTGTTTTCTCTTATCTCTGAATTGACCTGTCTGAAAAACAAAGCAAAACAAAAAACACTTTAGGGAATATCTAAATGTTATTTCCTGCAAGATAAATAATATGATGATAACTGAATTACTATACACTTAGCTCATGGAGTTTTGGAAGACTTTCCTCTGTCTTTCCAAATATTTAAGAGAGTGACAAGTCTTTCTAACACCTACAAGTTATTATGTATGTACTGTACTGGGTCTGTCTGGGATGGAGTTTTCTTCATAGCAGCCCATGTGATGCTATGATGCTTGTGGCTGAAACAGTGTTGATAACACACCAGTATTTTTGCTATTGCTGAACAGAGATTGCACAGCATCACAGCCTTCACTCTTCCCCACTCTTCCTTTCCTCTCCTGCAGCAATTAGGCTGGAATCGGTAAAGTCCTGGGGGGGGGAAACAGAGCCAGGACAGCTGACCCAAACTGACCAGAAAGATATTCTATACGATATGGCATTTTACCCAGCAATAAAAGCTCAGGGAAAAGAAGAGGAAGGGGAACATGTTTGCGGTTATAGCAGTTGTCTCCCAAGCAACTGCTACATGTGCTGAAGCCCTCTTTTCCAAGAAGTGGCTAAACATCTGCTTGCCAATGGGAAGTAGTGAGTGAATTCCTCTTATTGCTTTTTCTGCACACACACCTTTTGCTTTCCTTATTGAATTGTCATTACCTCCGCCTATCTGTCTTCTTGCCTTCCTTCTATTTTCTTCCCATCCCATGGGAGAGGGAAGTGAGAGAGGGGCTGGCTGGGTGTTTGGCTGTTGGCCAGAGTCATCCCACATCTTGGGCCAAGGTTGTCGGTAAACCTGTTTTTCACGTGCTCACCTACTCAGTAGAGGACTGACACAGAAACAAACATGTCTCTGGCTCAGCAAGTACAGCACCTTCCTTGCAGAGGAAATACCACAAAATGAAACTAAGCCAAACTAAACTGAACCAGTCTTGGGAGCATGAAGAAGAACCCAGATCTCCCAGCCCACTCTCCCAAACATGAGGCTGGAGGAAGAGGATGTTTGCCCATTTGTTTGTCTTTCTCATTCCGGGGAATGTTTAAGCATATAAATCCTGATCAGAAAGAAATGTCTATTTGTAAAGTAAAGACCCCATGTCCTGTGGGGCACTGTGTTGGCCTGGATTCCACAGATAGGTTTCACCTTGACATTTATTATTGACTAGTCTAAATAAGTCCCTCTTTGGAAGCTCTGTTGTGCCCCATTTTTCAGGGACATAAATCTTTCCATATACTGGGTAAGAGAAGGTGACTAACTCAGAATTGTCTATTTTTACGAGTACCTTCTGTTTATTTATCTAGTTCACATCATGCATTGGAGACTGAAGCAGCCCACGGGCACTTTTCAGTCTACTGTCAATATTTCTCTTGAATGTGTTTTGTCGTGTTATTGTCTTATTTTTATTTATTTATTTTTATAAGAAAAAGGGAGACTAGTATCAAAGTAGTATAAAGGTGTATAAGTATCAATAGACTGTGTTGTAAGAATAAACCATATTGATTGAACATCTTGTCACTAGCATAATGGATCTGTATTTAGGAATTCTAACACTGTAACTGTGGGTTGTCCTGGGCACAGGTCCAGCACTGGAAATGAGAACTGGGGCTCACAATGTCCTTCATGATGGACCATAGAGAACAGTAAGTGTAAAATGTCTCATTAAAACAGAAGAAAAGCCAGACCTATTGGAAGTGAGAACACAACAGATGGTTCTGATGTTAGGAAGGAAAACTGAGACTTAGGAAGGAAAAATGAAACTAGGAAACTGCTTAAGAAAGTTTGATGCGAATGACTGGAGAAATTTTATTTAACTTTTCTGCCCTTCCCAGTGGCTGAAATTCCCAACATGGGCTTAAGTTCTCTTCTGCTTTACAACAGTGTCATTGTTCTAAATTGCTCTTGGCTATGACCTTTACATGTGTTCTACACAATATTTTCTAAATTTTATAAATTGTCAGAAACAAAAGTGGCAATGATAACTCCTATTAAACTTCTCATCAGTAGGCTTCTGTAAGACAGAAACCAGCAAAATCATTAGTGTAGGTGGACAAATAATTAGATTTATGCATTGGAACCATAAGAAACAGTTATGGACAACACCTGACAGATGAGAGACATTAATTAGGAGCTTTAAAAAGAGTTACTGAGTATACAAGGAGAAAGATTACGTACTGGCTGGCTAGCTTCATACTACTTGCTTTCCTTGCATGCAATTACTTAAGCCTGTTACTTGTCTTATTATTTATCCAATTTGTTTTTTTTTTCTATGTCTTTTACCTTCAACTATGGTTGTTTGTCAATTCTACAATGACATTGTTATCAAATGCATGCAGAAAGCAGATTTTTTTTTTTTTTTTTTACTTTAGTAAAAACATGTATTTATTTTAAGGCAAAATTGTTTTTATTATAAGCAATAAAAATAGAAGCCATGTAAAAATACATTAATAACAACATATGAAATCATCTAGTTTGTGCTGATTTGTCATGTACAGTTATTATCTGCAAAAGGGATATATAGAGAAAAATTAAGAGCTGTTTGCATCATTTTAATATTATACCATGAATCGAGAATCTTAATAAACTACAAGTGTGTATACTGCTCTAAAAAGGAAATATTAATGCTCTCTGTTACTAGTAAAGAGGAAAGACTTAATGAAATCACATTTTTTCAAAGAAAGGCTAGTTTTAGTAAGTTACAGTTCATGTGTTGAAGTCTCAACTACAAATTACGTGCTTATAATGTTATAATTCACCTGAGTACAGTTATTATTCCTGATTTCTTCTTCTAGAAATGAATAATCTGTGTTACTGTAAAAGAGACAATTAATTGAAAGATTTGATTATAACTTCTATCCAATACTAATTAGAATTTACTTGGGAAAATAAACAAATTATATATAAGAAATTAATACTTACATAAGGAATTGTGTCCAATGTGTCTGTGTTGACAATTATAGGGGCAGGGCTTGCCTAAAAGGAAAAAAAAGAAAAGAAATGTAAAAATCTGAAATTCTTTAATATTGAAATTTAATTTAATTTAATTTTTTTTTTTTTTCAACTTTTAATTAAGATCAAAGTATAAAAGGCTATCTACCCATTGAATCATAGAATTATAGACCTCTGCATCATTAAGGTTGGAAAAGCTCTCCAAGATCATCTGGTCCAACCATCATGCTACAACCAACGTCATCCACTAAACCATGTCCCTAAGTGCCAGGTTAAACCTTTCATTGAACACCCCCAGGGACAATGATTCCACCACCTCCCTGGGCAACCCTTTCCAATGCTTGAACACTCTTTCTGAGAAGAAATATCTCCTAATTTCCAACCTGAACCTCTCCTGGTGCAACTTGAGGCCATTCCCTCTAGTCCTATCACGAGTTATCTTCAAGAAGGGGCTGATCCCCAGCTACATAAACCTTCCTTTCAGGCAATTGTAGAGAGGAGTAAGGTCTCTCCTGAGCCTCCTCTTCTCCAGAATAAACAGCCCCAGTTCCCTCAGCCTCTCCTCATAGGACTTGTGTTCCAGGCCCTTCACCAGCTTTGTACCCCTTCTCTGGGCACATTCCAGGGCCTCAATGTCCTTATTGTTGTGAGGGGCCCAAAAATGAGCACAGTACTCAAGATGCAGTCTCACCAGAGCAGAGTACAGGGGAATGATCACCTGCCTGGGCCTGCTGGCTACACTATTCCTGATACAAGCCAGGATGCCATTGGCCTTCTTGGCCATCTGGGCATACCCATACAACTCATGTTCAGGTGAGTGTCAACCAGCACCCCCACATTCTTTTCCTCTGCACAACTTTCCAGTCCCAAGCCTATAGCATTGCATGGGGTTGTTGTGACCAAAATGCAGGACTCACATTGTACAACAGTATATAAATTGGATTCTGTTCAATCAATTTAGGATGAAGGAAATAGACTCTCGGCCTCCAAATCATGGTTCACTTTTCTTTTTCAATTTCTTTTGAAGTTCAATAGGCTTTGGATCACATCCATGCTTTTGAGTAGAACTATAAGAAACAATGTATTCAATTTACAATTTAGGCAATCTTGGGGGTGAGGGTTACATCTTCTCTTTCCTTACCAGTCCACTTTTTGTGTTTAAGGACAACCAAGATGATCAGTTGATCTTTATAGAATATAAAACTCAACATTTTGTATGCTTATACTATTTATCTATATCACTATATGGTATACGTATATGCATGTATAATGCGATATTTTTATCAAAACTGTATAACTTGACTATTTCATGTGCACTCAGCTGATGTAGAGTTTTAAGTATAGACCTATTTTAAAAAGATCTGTGAATCTGTAAAGCCGTGAAACCTGATCTTTAGCTTATTGATGAAACCCATATCCATGTTGTTTTCCATTAACCCAAAACGCCCTAACATCTTCCCCGTCCCATGCTGAGGTCTGGTGGTGGTTATCCAAGGCCAAGCTCTGATTTGACCCATCTGCATAACCTTGTCTCAGACTGGAGAAAATTACAGAGCTGTGGTGAAGTATATAGTAGAGCCACACACTTTAATAAAATGTCAGAGGCAGAACTGCTGAGGTGGAGTTGATAACAGCACAAAGACTAAGGAAGAGAAACATCAACATGTTGTCAGCCCACTACAACAAATGATGGAGTGCAACCCTTCTCTACCTGACTGATGCCTGCTTGGTCAGCAAAGACATCAAACTACTCCTATATACTAATGCTTAGCCTAGTTGCTCGTTAGTCCTATTTATCTATTTGTATATTAGCCAATGAAGAACTGCCTATACTTGGTTGCATATTGGAACAGGCTCCCCAGTGAAGTAGCCACTGCATCAAGCCTGTCTGAATTTAAGAAGTGATTGGACTGTGCACTTAGTCACATGGTCTAAAATTTTGGGTAGACCTGTGCGGTGCCAGGAGTTGGATTTGATGATCCTTATGGGTTCCTTCCAACTCGGGATATTCTATGATTATATGATACTTTAAAATTGTATTAACTGCAGGGTCTCTTTGTGCATGGCAGGGATATATTAGCACAGCACTATTGAAGACACTGATCACATTTCTGTTGTTAAATACTCACTGCAGGGTTTTAAATGGCTTTAAACTAAAAGAGGATAGATTCAGTTAGACATTAGAAGGACATTCTTCAACGTAAGGGTAGTGAGGCACTGGAACAGGCTGCCCAGAGAAGCTGTGGATGCCCCATCCCTGGAGGTGTTCAAGGCCAGGCTGGATGGGGCTTTGAGCAATCTGGTCTGGTGCGAGGTGTCCCTGCCCATGGCAGGGGGTTGGAACTCGGTGGTCTTTAAGGTCCCTTACAGCCCAACCTATGATTCTATGATTGTATGATCTCAAAACTAAGTAACATAACCTGAATTAAGAATGTAAAATTAATTATTGCAATAATTTGAATGTTTTGAGGGTGTCACAGTTTCTTTCCAATTTTGTAAGATTCTTTCCAGTTATTGTGAGATAAATCTGTGTTCAAAGAAATTATACATTATTGCACAAAAGTCACTGATAATTAAGGCCATTTTTTCTATACCACTGTGCAACCTGTAAGCAAAAACTGAAAGTAAAATACATATGATATGGTGTGTATATATATCATGCCATCTATCTATTATCATAGTAATGTATAGTTTAATACTAAAGATGCGTAGTATCTGAAAAGTTGTTTCACAAACACACACACACACACACATTTATTCTTGTTGTGCCCCATAACATGGGGCACTTTGAAATAATAAATAAAAGCTGAATGTCATTAGATTATACTATTTTTAGCTTTAGGCATATGGAATGATTTATAACTGTATTATCACTGAAGGTTAAACAAGGTTACTTTTTTATAATCTTAGCCTACACAACTCTGGAGTTCAATATACTTAAACACTGATACCTTTGCTACAGGAAGAAAAAGATTTATTTTGACAATATTCCACTGTCTCTACCAAATTTTGTGTTTCATTGATTTTATCTTTTTTGTATTTTTATACACTGTGAACAGCTCTAATAGTAAATATAAACAAAGTTTTCAATCTTCAGAATGAAAACATCTTTTCACTGCTTTAAAAAATAGTATTTGTTAAATAACAATCTTTCAGAAGTAATTTTCCAAAGCATTCCTGTACTATACTGATTACTTCTAACTCAGTTTAGGAACAAAGCTTTATATCCATATCAGATTTTCATAAAAAATAGCAGTTTTCACAGAATCACAGAACAGTTTGGGTTGGAAGGAACCTTAAAGCCCATCCAGTTCCAACCCCCTGCCATGGGCAGGGACACCTCCCATCAGACCAGATTGACCTAAGGCTCATCCAGCGTGGCCTTGAACACTTCCAGGGATGGGGCATCCACAGCTTCTCTGGGCAACTTGCTGAGTAAAGAATTTCTTCCTAATTACTCACTGATCAGCTGCTTTCAGGACTTTCACAACCTTGCTATGTCCCAGTTTCAGTCCCAAACATTGTCACTAAGAAGAACTTTTTCTTATATCTGGTCAGAATTTCCCCTAATGAAATTTCTGTATGGAGCCTCTTGTCCTTATGAATATCTAAGAAGAGTCTGGCTTTGTCTCCTCTCCAGCCAATTGCTCAATCCCCCTATCCAATCTCCCTTATATGCTTGAAGACAGCAGTTAGATTCCTCACAGAAGCTCTTCTTTTCCAGGATGAACAAACCAAGCTCTCCCACACTTTTCTTGTACAGTCTGTGCACCAGACCCTGCCACTGTTCCGTGCTCCAACACCTTGGTCATCCTCCATCCAACATACTTTGGCATACTGGGGAGCCTGTGAATGGGCACAGTACTCTGGCTGCAGTCTTGAAGGTCTGAGGAAGCAGACAGCCCTAAAACTCCTGGCAAGGTTGTTACTAGCGTGGCCTGGTCTGCTGTCAGCCTTTAGTACTGTGAGGACACATAGCTGACTCATGTGCAACTTGTTGTCCACTCTGAAAAGCTGCTGCCTAGCCAGACTGTGCCTGGCCAGGCCTGCTGCACATTTTATTCTGTCCAGGTGTAGGAACTCCTGCCTACTGTCACTGAACTTTATGAGGTTCCTCTCAGCTCGTTTCTCCTACCTGTTGAGATCCCTCTGAACAGCAACTGTAATGGCTAGTGTACCATCTCCTCTGCCCAGTCAAATGTTATCTAAAAACTTGCTAAAAACTCTACCTGACCATTCTGGTTATTAATGAAGAGATTAGCACTAGCATCAGTGTCAACTCAGCAAAACCACAAGTCAGCAGCCAGATCACATACCACCAAACTGCTGACCACTACCTTTTGGGTCTGGTGGTCCATCCGGTCCCACACATCTTTTAGCACTCCCATCCAGTCACTTTCTCTCTCATTTGGCTACAAGACTGAGAATTTGAGCTGAAAGCTTTGCTAAAATCAAGGCAAAATGCACCTACTTCTTTCCCCTCATCCACAGAGTTGGTCATCTCATCACAGAAAGCTGTCAGATTTGCAAGGCACAATTTACTCTTCATAAAATTATCTGACTTTTTCTAGTCACATCCCTCTGTTCATCATAATTCTTGTTGAGGCTTCCTGGTGGCACCTACCAAGATCTTTCCCTTGTTAGCCTCCTACCTAACCCTGACTCCCAGGTTCTCACCTTGCCCGTCACCCCTTCCACAGCACAAGTCTGAGCATCTAAGCTGCTCCTTTGAATATCTGCGATCGTCCCCTGACCCATCATCTCTCCTACCTAGCCTTCCTATAGCACCTGTAAATAACTGTCTTTCAAACAAGAATACCATTCAGGTATCATTTTAGCACAATGCTTATTGTACTCTTTACTAATTGAAAAGTTAAATTCAGCTTTCAATTATAATTTTCTCCTTCCGAGATGTTCATCCCAATCAGATAGATGAGCATAAGATTCACAGAGCAATACTTTCAGATGGATATAGCAATTATAGCCACTCACTGTGTGTATGCATGCATGCATGCACATGTGTGGGGGATACTGAGTCTGTGTTTGCTGTTTGGATTCTTTTCTTGGTTTTGGACAGGAAAACAACAACAACAACAACAAATTCTGTTCTAGTGACTCTATCATATGGTAATTTTAAGAACACTGACCTCCTGAGCTACAACACTGCATTTAATAGAAGTACAGGAATCAACTCTGATTTTGTTAGTTGTGTCATGTTTGTAGATAACTGCATATAAAGCAGGAGGCTTTAATCATGGGAAGTTGAGAAGACAGTTTGAAAGCACTGGAGAGAGCCCTAAATATAGTGCTAGCCACGGAATACATGAGATCAAAACAGTTTAGTAATCCTAGTGAAGTTACTCAATGGATTGGTCAAGAGACAATCAGAGATGATAAGTAGCAGTCCACAAGAAGGATCTTGTTTTCTGAGATCATGGGCTATATCTACTGTGACTTAAAAACATGCCACATGCTCAAATTCACCGAATGCTCAAAAAAGATACCCAAATATTGCTTCAGTTGTGGAGAATGTTGAGAAATCCAACACAGCAGTTCATCAGCTCATCAAGAATACTTCTAACTGTGCATAAATTAACAAATGCATGCATAAAAGGCTCTAGGCTCTTTCTAGAATCTCAGCCTACTGTGATCTGTCACACTGTATACCTATACATATATAAACTATCCACCCACTTCTGAGACTGGGTGAGAAGAAATGGCCTTCTAGAAGACAATGACAATGAAGTTATTCCTATCTCTGCCCCTTGACCTGCTCTGAAATCTTCAACAAGACATTTAATTACTCTTTTGCTAACTTTTCCCAGCTAAAAAACACTTCTAGCAAAGCTGGCTCAATTTCATCAAAATTTTAAGAGAGATGACGGTTGGCAAGAACTAAATAATCTATCACTATGTAGGGAGTTTTAAAAGTTTTAAATGTCTAATTGACTAACTTGCAGGATTAATTAAAATCCATAATAATTAGTTCATAAGAGACAGCATTCCCTTAAGATAGGTAGCATGCAAAGAGCTTCCAGACTTCACAATCAGATTTTTAAAATGGCCAGAGGCCTTAGTGAATTTACTCACAATTCTTCATTTGCAAAATAAATCCAGACCAATTTCCAAAAGACGGAATTTTACTGAGTGTACTGAATGGAATGATCCTGTTTTCCCATTCCATGTCCACTTTCCTTTCTGCTCTAGTCTCTACCCATACCTAAGTATTATTTTATGCTGATTCTGGACTGTGCAGGCTACCAGCCTTATAACTAGTGTTCCCTTCATAGGCTCTTTTCCTGCCCTTGACTAGAAGCAGTGCTTTCAGCTGAGCCATCTCTGTGCTTTGAAGGAAAGGCATCATGCTGACAGCTGCAGTGACAGATTGGCATAGCTGGGACAAAACTTGAATAACATTGGGGAGAAAAAAAAAGGAGAAAGATCTTATTTTTCTTTTTAAAGGACTCGAGCACAACAGACTTTGCTTCCACAAATATATATGAGATTGTTCTGCTTGCAGCGAGTCAGACAGTCTAGTTGTTTTTCCACCAAAAGCACAGCTTAAAAGAAAGATACAGCAAAAGCACTTGAAGTAGCTAGAAAGAGAACAAAAAGGCACACAGTCTAGTTCATGAACATTTTCTCTGCTACCAAATTCTCTACAAGTATGTGACATGACTCATACCTCAGACGAAATGAACTTTCCTTCTACCTTTCTTGCTTGACTGGTTTTACTTACAGCATTCATGGTTTTACAGACTATCCATCTTATATTGAGTCATTCTTTTTGGACCATGCACAACTCCTTGTTTTAACTGTTGGTACTATGCAATGCTGTATTCAACATCAGACCATGAAACTACTTGCATAGGTACAAGGTAAATGAGGCATTTTAAAAATAATGATTGCAGCATGTTACTCCTTGACCAGAAAACATTAAAACAAGCATGTGACCAATTTTATTTAAAACTATCCACCTAGTTGTGACTTTGAGTCAGAACTCTCAACTGCTTGTTTTCCTATTAAGGAATCACCATCACTCTATATTTTTAAGGAAACTCTACACTCGACATATTTAAGTAAACTCAAAATAAAGAGATGGTGAAATTTTGAGTAATACAATAGTGTATGCATTATCATTTAAAAAGTAAATGGAGTTGCCAGTGACTTATTACCATCTTTTGCAGAAACCTGATTCAATAGACTGTATGCCAGAGTTAAGGACTTGTCTTTCCAGGTAGTCAGCCTTAAATTCTAAAACACCTTGTAGAATATTCCACTGCAACTCCATTTTTCTTCAGAAATGTTAACATGTTGTGTTTTAGTAATGTGAAGTGGAGCAGCCCCCGTATTTTTACAAGAACAGAGCACCTTGCATCTCTCCAATACTATTTCAGACTGTTTGAGGCCTTTAGAAGGTAATACTAATTTATATTTATTTTATATTTTCAGAAGTTTCCTTTCACAACTGTAAGAAATAGATTTACAAAGACACACAATGGGATGAAAGATTAAATGATAATTTAGATGTCAAAACAGTAGTTCTCTGGCATGCTCTGAAGCCTCAAGATCACAGAACACAGAACCTTTGTTGTATTTACAACTGAATTACAAACTATAAGACTAAAAAGAAGAAAAAGTCATTTGCTCTTTGTTAAAAAGAAAATATAAAAGATCAGGAGACTCTTTGATAGTCCAAAGACTGACTTTTCAGTAAACAATCATACCTCTGCTTAGGGACATAAAACAGAAGTCAAAAGCAGCTTTGCTTGAAAGGCTGCGGCTGTCAAGAATAGAAGAAAAATGCCTCAAGAAATCCTTGAGGCCTTTCTCTACCTACATATATAACACAACCTCGTATAAAGCTATTTAAAGGTAAACAGTTCCTTTCAAATAAGGTGGCATTATTTTGGGGCTTGGGGTTTTGTGTTGTTTTTTATTAAAATGTAGGATTAATTTTCAATTTAAAATTGTATTAGCTGTGACATTAACGGAAACGTCTAAAGGATTAAGAAAAAAGCTAACATTTTCATGGGCTTCCACAGGTTGTCAGAAGAATGACAAGAAAGCACCCACTTTACAGTTGTTGAAGTTTTACCTGTACTGACACTGCCCGTTAGCTGTTTGAATTAGCAATAATTAATGTAACAGTAACTTTTTGCCCAAATCTGATCCAGTGAAGGACATAGAAATGTCAATGGAAAAAGCTCTATAGAGAATGAGGGATAATTATGATACATCTGAATTTCCAGTGAATATATCATTCAACTAAATGTTATTACCCATTAAATTTTGAGGTGATAACCTTCCTACCAGCAGACAGAGTGGATCCATCTGTCTCATTCCAGGATGCCAAATGCCATAATAAGACTCACACAGAGGTCCTATTATCACATCTCTTCTGACTCACAAAAGAAATTGATGCAACTTATCTTACACCAGTGCTCTAGCTTTGCACAGAAATTCAGGCCTAAATCCTGTATTTAGAAATACTGCTTCAGCACATGTTCATGGTCTTTGGAAAGTGAATGGGCCATAAAACATTCGTTACCTATATCTCCGTTCTATCCTCTGATCTGATCTCTGCTATACTTCAGAACTTTCCCAAACTCTGTCTTAAATGTGTTCATCCCTTAAAAAAATTAAAAAACAGATTTAACCAATGCAAGCATTGACAGTTTCTGCTATGTTCCTAAGTCTGGATCTGGAAACTTTAGAGCAAAAATAGAGATCCATCCCATATGGTCTTTTTATAAGTATATTATCATAAAAACTCTGACATCTGATAATGCATACATTTTATTCAGATTTTATAGTGTTCTTTACAATTTTAAAAGAAGAGGAAACATTTGAAAAAATCTGCCTTGACACTGCATTCAGTATTAGTGGAAATATGCACTGCAAAAATAAAGGGTTCAGTGATGTTACTGAAAAGCTAAGAGGTAATCTAATTTACTTTCTACGGTGAAATTACCAAAGCATATTGTACCTTCCATTTTAAATGTCTTAATGGGATTCTGCTATATCTATCAGATCTAAAAATTTCTGGGTGAAAGTCCCTGCATAATTGAAGTTAATGGTAAAACATTGATCTGCTTCAACAGAATCAAAATTTAAGCTAGTATGTTTCTACTCAATATTAGTTTTAGTTTTCTCCTGACAGTATTTATAGAGCATGCATGCATTTAGCCAGCTGGTTAATGGAAGCAAGGCAACTCAAGTGCAGGTTTTGAGATACAGGAGGGACTTTTTTGAGCTGTTTTATTTCCTTTTTATTTTTCTATTTTCTTTTTTCTTTTTTCTTTTTCTTTTTTTTTTTCTTTCTTCTTTTTTTCCTATTTCATAATCTTTTCTTTCTCCTCATATATACAAAACGTGTACATACACACGTATATGCATGCACTCACAGACAAAAGTATGCATCCAGTTTTAAGTCATTCTGTTGATACTGCTACCTGCTACAGTGCATGATTGAGCCTTGATGTGAACAAAGATGAAATTCCTTCCAGAGAGAGAAAATAATCCTCCTTTCTCTTTAAAAGCAAAGGCTGCATTGCCGGTGGCATGTCGGTTTACTTTAAAATCATGGCAGACCAAGCTCACAAAGCAGTTATCTCCTATCTTATTTTGTTACCTTCTTACAGCCTGAAGTACCTGCAAGTTAACGTAACATTTATTGCTGCATGGAGAATTTTATAACCAGCCTCAAAAGCACAGAAACAAATAGACTAAAAATTACAACACAGATGAAGACAACAACAACAAAAAAATAACATAAAATTAATGTGAAATAGGAAAACTAACAGAATTCCATATCTATGCCGGAGGTTTATCATGGCATAAAGACAATTCCAAAGAACCAAGAACACTTGCCCTCAGGAGCTGATCAGTGACACTGAGCACTGTACAGCACCCCAAAACTAATGTAATAAGTGAGCAGGCGCCAAAGAGCACCAACCTCTGCTTGGAATGAATAGAAGAGACCGAGGTTTAGTGGTGCTACAGACAAAAAGTGAAGAACGTGAAGAGTAAGAAATACAGAGGAAAGATTCTTTGGAGTTTTACAAATGTTTCCACATAGCACAGGAAAATCAGCAAAATCATCATTGATCCTATTTCAGCACTGAAGTTAACAGGAGAAGGGTTGGACATTACTGTGGTCCATATCATCTTAACTCATTTATTCTGTTTAAACATGTACAGGACCAAAGCTATTTTGCCACATGCTTTCACACAGTTAATGCATATTTAGCAATAATTAAGAACAACTTAAGAGAAGATAAAGAATTAAATTTGACTTTGAATATCTGCAACAAACTCAAGGTCAAATTTGGCTGTGCTAGAGAGCACAGGGTTTTGCTTTTTGTGTCAGCAGAAGTAAAACTTCTAACCTAAAACATCTGAAAATATTTTAATTGCTGTCCCATAGTGTACCTTCATGTCCCAGAATCACTAGGTGATTAATAAAAATAATAATAATAATAAAAAAAATAATCCCATATATGTTGCTTGTCAACAGTTTGTTTCAAAACTGTTAAATAACCCTTAAATAAAACCCTTAAATAATCGATATGAAGGACTAGAACAAGACAATCTAAACGACAAAGTAGATAAAAACCCGTCCCAGTTGGAGGGGGCGCCTAAGACAAGGCGACCTACATGTTGCATTGCCACATCATCCTTCAAAAAAGAAAGAAGGGCTATTGTTATGGGGGGCTCCCTTCTGAAAGGGACAGAGGGACCGATATGCCGACCGGACCCAACCCGCAGAGAAGTCTGTTGCCTCCCTGGGGCTCGGGTGAGAGACTTTGCCAAGAAAGTCAAGCGCCTGGTATGGCCCACTGACTACTACCCGCTACTGGTCTTTCAGGCTGGTAGCGATGAAGTAGCAACGAGAAGTCCGAAGGCGATCAAAAGAGACTTTAGGGATTTGGGGTGACTACTTAGAGGATTAGGGGCACAGGTTGTGTTTGCCTCTGTCCTTCCGATAGGGGGGATCGAAGCTGAAAGGCGTGCTGTTCACATAAACTCGTGGCTTCGAGACTGGTGTGACCGGCAGAATTTTGGGTTCTTTGATCACGGGAAGGTCTATGCTACACAGGGCCTGATGGCACCGGATGGGATGCGCCTCTCTTGGAGAGGGGTAAGGATCTTTGGTCAGGAGTTGGCAGGGCTGATAGATAGGGCTTTAAACTAGAGTCGAAGGGGGAAGGGGCTAAAACCAGGCGCACCGGTGAAGACCTAAGGGATGGTACACTAGAATCAGAGGGGCAGTGTGCCAGTGAGGTCCTTCGGTCAGATCCACAAGTTGCTGAGTGTAAGGAGACACACCTGAAGTGCTTCTACACAAACGCACGCAGTATGAGGAATAAAATGGATGAGCTAGAAGTCCTGGCCCAGTCCCGCAACTACGACATCATCGGCATAAGCGAAACCTGGTGGGATGAGTCCTGTGACTGGGGTGTTGCGATAGATGGTTACAGGCTCTTCAGGAGGGACAGGCAGGGTAGGCGAGGTGGTGGGGTGGCGATGTATGTGAAGCAGGGGCTGGACTGTGTGGAACTTCAGGTCGGCAATGGCAAAGTTGAGAGCTTCTGGGTAAGGATCAAGGGACGAACGAATAAAGGGGATGTCGTTGTGGGAGTCTATTACAGACCGCCTGGCCAGGACAATAGCGCCGATAAATTATTCTTTACAGAACTAAGAGAGGCCTCGAGATTAACTCCCCTTGTCCTTATGGGGGACTTCAACTTGCCGGACGTTAAATGGGAGTGCCACACGGCTGACACGAGCAAGTCCAGGAGGTTCATGAAGCACCTAGATGACAACTTCTAGGTGCAGGTGCTAACGGAGCCAACTAGGAAAGGTGCCTTCCTAGACCTGTTGCTAGAAAACAGAGAGGGTCTGGTGGGAGATGTGGTGATTGGTGGCCGCCTCGGTCATAGCGACCATGAAGTGGTTGAGTTCAAAATTTATGGTGACAGAAGGAAAAGTGCCACCAAAACCTCATCCTTAGATATGGGGAAAGCGGACTTCAGGCTGCTCAGGGAACTAGTCAGCAAGGTCCCCTGGGAAACTGCTCTTGAAGGCCTCGATGTCCACCAGTGCTGGTCATTCTTTAAGCGATGCCTCCTAGAAGCACAAGATCAGGCAATTCCTAAATATCGCAAGTCAGGCAGGTGGGGCAGGAGGCCGGCGTGGCTGACCAGGAACGTTCTAATGGAGATTAGGCGGAAACAGAGAGTGTTTCGCTACTGGAAGGAGGGCCAGGTGTCATGGAAAGAATACAGGGATGCTGCTCGTGTTTGTAGGGAGAAAGTTTGAGTGGCCAAAGCACACCTAGAGTTGAAGCTGGCTGTGTCTGTGAGAGAAAATAAAAAGAGTTTTTTTAGATATGTGAACGGAAAAAGGAGAACTAAAGAATACATAGGGCCGCTCCTTGATAGGGAAGGTCTCCTCACAGACAATGACATAGGCAAAGCAGAGACGCTTAACGCCTTCTTTGCCTCTGTCTTCAATGCTGATGATGGGCTTCGGGACCCAGGGTGCCCTGAGCTGGAGGACCGGGACGGTGGGGATGACAAACTCCCAACCGACCCTGAACGTGTGTGGGATTTGCTACTCCACCTGGATCCCTACAAGTCCATGGGTCCGGATGGGATTCATCCCCGGGTGCTGAAAGAGCTGGCGGACGTCATCGCGGAACCTCTCTCAATTATTTTTCAACGATCCTGGGAATTTGGAGAGGTCCCAGTAGACTGGAAGCTGGCAAATGTTGTGCCAATTTTCAAGAAGGGTCAGAAAGAAGACCCTAGCAATTACAGGCCTGTCAGTCTCACGTCAGTGCCTGGTAAAATCATGGAGAAGATGGTTCTCGAACTTATTGAGGCGCACCTGGGGGGCAAAGCAGTCATTGGTCCCAGCCAGCATGGGTTTGTGCAGGGTAGGTCCTGCCTAACTAACCTGATTTCCTTTTATGATAAGATCACCCGTATGGTGGACCAAGGGAAACCAGCTGATGTGATTTTTTTGGACTTCAGCAAGGCTTTTGACACGGTTTCCCATAGGATCCTACTGGACAAAATGTCCACCATACAGCTAAATAAAAACATCATACGATGGGTGAGCAATTGGCTAACTGGCAGGGCCCAAAGGGTTATGGTAAATGGGGCTGCGTCAGGCTGGCGGGCGGTCACCAGTGGGGTCCCTCAAGGCTCCATTTTAGGGCCGGTACTTTTCAATATTTTTATAAACGATCTGGATGTAGGAATAGAAGGTATTTTGAGCAAGTTTGCTGATGACACCAAACTTGGAGGAGTTGTGGACTCAAATGAGGGTGGAAAGGCCTTGCAGAGGGATCTGGATAGGTTGGAGAGCTGGGCGATCACCAACCACATGAAGTTCAATAAGAGCAAGTGCCGGGTCCTGCACCTGGGACGGGGAAACCCTGGCTGCACGTACAGACTGGGCGACAAGGCGCTGGAGAGCAGCCTAGAAGAGAGGGATCTGGGGGTCATGGTAGACAGCAAGTTGAATATGAGCCAGCAGTGTGACCTGGCAGCCAGGAGGGCCAACCGTGTCCTGGGGTGCATCAAGCACGGCATCGCTAGTAGGTCAAGGGAGGTGATTGTCCCACTCTACTCTGCGCTGGTGCGGCCTCACCTCGAGTACTGTGTGCAGTTCTGGGCACCACAGTATAAAAAGGACATGAAACTGTTGGAAAGTGTCCAGAGGAGGGCTACGAAGATGGTGAAAGGCCTGGAGGGGAAGACGTACGAAGAACGGCTGAGGTCACTGGGCCTGTTCAGCCTGGAGAAGAGGAGGCTGAGGGGAGACCTCATCACAGTCTACAACTTCCTCATAAGGGGGTGTCGAGAGGCAGGAGACCTTTTCTCCATTAACACCAGTGACAGGACCCGCGGGAAGGGGGTTAAGCTGAGGCAGGGGAAATTTAGGCTTGACATCAGGAGGGGGTTCTTCACAGAGAGGGTGGCTGCACACTGGAACAGGCTCCCCAGGGAAGTGGTCACTGCACCGAGCCTGTCTGAATTTAAGAAGAGATTGGACTGTGCACTTAGTCACATGGTCTGAACTTTTGGGTAGACCTGTGCGGTGTCAAGAGTTGGACTTGATGATCCTTAAGGGTCCCTTCCAACTCAGGATATTCTATGATTCTATGATTCTATGAAATCCT
Organism: Aythya fuligula; assembly: GCF_009819795.1. NCBI lineage: Eukaryota > Metazoa > Chordata > Aves > Anseriformes > Anatidae > Aythya > Aythya fuligula. The sequence continues at coordinate 200,130,277 of NC_045559.1, forward strand.
AAATCTGTGCAGGACCACCACACTCACATTATCCGAAAATTAAGAAACATCACTGTAAAAAGCAAAGATACTCAGGGTTCAGATCAATTCAGGCTTTTTACAACACTTTGCCTTAAGTGGCATAAAATACATTTCTCAATGGAGAAATACTATCTTAAATTACAACTATTCCTTTTTTCACTATAGGGCTTGCCAACCATTTTCTGTCTCAGGTTTCTCCCTGTGGCCCTTCTGTCTCAGAGACTGGCTCTGTGGATGACTTGCTGCTCGGTGCATGCTAAAATTGCCGCTTTTCAATCATTTCACAGATTGTAGCACGCAGCTGGAATGAGACAGGCAGCTGAGCAGAGAGGATGCCTCTTATGATGCCATGTAATGCCACATGGTTGTTACTGAAAACCAAAAATGATGCGATCTTGATTCAAAATAGAATGTGGAAACACATTCATACTTCTTTTAGTTTTTAGGTCCAATTCCCCTCATAGCTAAAATAAAATAAAATGCATTATATAGCTCCAAGGGGAATAAGATGTCCAATTTCTTTGGACCTAGTTTAACTTAATCTTCTACCTCACAGTGGCTCTTTTAAGGAATATGTTCTACTGAAGCATGACACGTGTATTACACCTGCCCTCCACCTTGCACGAGGCAAGGTGATGGCAGCAGGAGGCAACAAGGCTGGGCTTTGTGAGGAGAGGCCAAGGCTGCCCAGTTCCCAAAGGGAAACTGCTGAGGCTGGGCCACAACCTTCTGCACTGCCATCACCTTACTGAAGAGGCTGAGTGTGACCTGTGGTTTTAACCAGGGGAGAGGCATTGGGAGTGATGCTGAAATGGGGAAGAGAAAGGAGAGGTGTCTTCCCTGGGTGTTACATCCACTGTTTGTCTTGTTTCTCAATAGCCATCTCTGAAATTAAATGTTTTAATTAATTGGCAATAAAGTTGAATTCAACCAATTTGAGTCTGCTTTGCCTGCAACATCCCTATTGTTCCAAAATTTCATTTTAGAATAGATATTTGTTTAGTGTCTTTTATTTATTCATCCTAATTCCTGATAAATCTATCAGTCATGTATTGGAGGTGAGACTGGAACAGCAGAAGAAAGTAAAAGAACAAAAGTCGTACTAATAAAATGTCTTGAGTAGCAAAGAAAACAAAGAGAAAGTGGAAGGAATACACAGCCACAAGGAAAGTTAAAGTCCCATGTACAGACAGAAACACATAAAGTAGCAACCAACTATTTTTCATTGAGGACCTTTCCCCAAAGAAGAAAAGCTACACCTTGTTCTGCTAACTTATAGGCCATGAAGATGCTATTGCTGTCAACCTCTTAATTCTTAGAAATAGTGTTTACCAAAAATTTTCAAAACACAAAATCAGCAGAGCAAGGTACCACAGGTTTGTAGAATAATGGAACCATATTAAGGGAGTGAACGTGAGATAAGTACTAGGAGTGCCATAAAAGGGGTATGGCATTGCTTAAGTAAAGAAAGTACTGGGGGCCATTATAAGTCTAAGAAGCACAAACAACATGACGGGAGGGTGCAGCATGACTGACAGTCTTTCAAAGAAGTTATAAAGGACCATAGAAATACACCTTATTTAAATCAAAATTATAGGCCAACCAAAAACTGAACACAATTCTTGTCAAGAAATAATCAAGGGAAGAGCATCCTTGTGAACCTGACAAGATTACATTAGGGTGCAAATACACGTCAATACCAGAGAGACAGACTTAAGAAGCTGGACTAAAAACAAAAGGAAGAAATGACAAAAATTCTCAGATAAGAACGATAATGAAACACTTAAAAACACTTAAAATCAGCACAATCATACTTTCCTGTTTTTCAACAAACATTTTTAACATTGGACTATTTTTCAATTTCATGCCAAGGACAGGCAAGCAGATTTTACACACTGATGCAACTATGTGGCAATTTCATCAAACTACAGTGTAATTTCCCCAGAGGAGAAATAAAAGCCTTATTGCCTAAAACTCTTTGTATAAACTCAGACTAAGCACTAAAATGCATACTGTAGGCAGTACTCACATTTCAGCAGATGGGCAATATGACCTATGAGGTCTTTCCCTGTCTTTACATTTTAACATTCTGTCATTTCTAAACAGTGTTGTTTTGGCTAGAATGGATGCAGAAACACAGAGTGAAAACTGATTATCTAAAATTGAATTAAAATAGATGGAGGCAATTATAACAGTGACTTATGTAGCAGCAAGTAACATGGTATTTTACTGATGAAGTAGTCACAAAAAAACAGCATAAGGCACCACTTTGAAATATGACTCTTCCTTGAATGTAGGCTATCTTTTAGTTCCTGATTTGAAGACATATTTTTTTCTTTGTGAGACTCAAAAGCCTAGGATGCTACTATTCTTACACATTAATTACAGTGATCTGGGCAGGACTTGGAGAGCTCTGTGTTCTCTGGATTTACTGTTTGAACGTGTGTAACTAAAAGCCACTTACTCAGAAAATGAAAAAACCTTTCTTGTACACAGAGACAACATTGACCTCTCACTGTCACTGTATCAAACAATGAATGTAACAATCACAGAGACATAAAACCTAACAACTGTCATAGCTGATTTACCAAGATTGAGAATTGAGTTTGCAAATCAATTAGAGGAACTTCAAATGTCACAACAACCTTTCATGCATTTACATGATCTCCCCAAATCACTGGAATATTAAATGGTTCATAATGTCAAGGCAGATTTGTTACAAAATAATAATAATAATAATAATAATAATAATAATAATAATAATAATAATAATAATAATAATAATAAATGCCTCCGGGTGTCTGACATTTTGGAGTATTGTTTCTTTGTTTTTAATAACTGGAAAAGCTCTAGGAAAAGACCTTCAAAAACAAGCTTTGATTACTGTTAGGAATGAAAAAGAAAACATGTCCTGACAAAGAATGCAGTGGAAGTTTTGCACTATACATCAAGTGATAGGAGAGAACACCCTGGAAGAGGATTAAGCATACATTTAGAAACATAAAAGGAACTGGCTGCTTAAGGCAGAATGTAGGTAGAATGCAGGCATCCAAATCCACAAGCGCAGTCCTCAAAATATTCAGCTTTAGGAACTTAAATTTTTTTTTTTTTTTGTGTCTACAAAACAGTGCTTCAAACTCAGCTGTGAAAAACAACATCTATCTCATATGACTCAGCAGACATGAGGTAGCCTTCTACTAAAGAACACTTTGGACAGATGCTGTCTCTCCTCCTACCCTATCTTTTTAGGTACCAATTCCACCCTCCAATTTGAAGAGAAAAATTTTAACATATCCCTCTCACCCTTCCCCCCTTTCCCGCCCCCCAGTAAATCATGATGCCTAGCAAAAATATCACCCTCACCACTCTCAGCCTGTTGTAAATCCTGACTTTCGCCATAGGAGGTCTGGGAATAATTAACACCTAATCTGATGGTCCTTTCGAAAAGGTAACCAACTTCACAGGCAGGTGTACCAATTCTGAGCACTAACATATAAAATCCCTGCTGCAGACCTGACCCTGATACTAAATAAATGTTTGGTTGAGAGGACAAGAAATGGGAACATTGTGTGCTTCAGAGAAATGGGAGAAAAATGGCATAGAAAATATTACAGCAAGAAGAACACAGAATCTGCAGGAGGCACCAATTTCTTTTTAGGGCAGCTGTAACAAGGAGAAATCAAGAGACTCCAAAGTTAAAGTCAGCCCATCCTTCACATGCTGCTATATGCTTTGTGACACATTCTGAAATGTCTTTCAATTATAGTTTAAGCTCTCTACTCATACACAAACAGGGATCCAAGCAGCTTTTGTTACCAGCCCATAAGGTAGTGAAGGCACTGAGTTGATATAATTACTAGCTACATAATTCTTCAGACAGATGATAATATACTTAATCATTCAGATATATGTCTATTCTGCACAATATACATGGATTTTCTTATAGAGATACCCCATGAAATTTACATTTCACATGAAATGAAAATACACAGAAGAAATAAAAATAGTATTTTCTTTCCTTTACAGCATGCCCTATCTTGCTCACCTAACCCAGCCACAGAAAGTCTCATCCTGCATCTGCTGCTACATATAGGAAAATAAATAATTCCAGAGCACATTGCATGAATATAAAGTAAAATATGATTGAAATTATTAACCCATATTGATATAAACATAGATCAGTCAACTTAATTATTTTATTTCATACACAACACACACTAGCATATTACTGTATGCCATTCAGTGATAAGCAGTAATACCCATTTATATTTTTATATGCAGATGATAAATTTATTCTTTTAAAAGCTTTACTTCTATTACATAATTCCAGAAATAAGAATTATATTTAATATAAGCTATCTCTCCAAGGAAACCTTAAAATTATAAAATAAAAATGTCAGCACCATATTTTAACTCCAGACATACAGAACTGTGCATTTTCTTCCCAGAAATTGCCAGCTTTTATTAAAGGCTGTTCTTTCCCACTCACACATGCATCAGTTGGAAACACAACCATCCAGAAGACCTGAGGTCAGAGATCCAAGTTTTTTCAACTCAACAGAGAAGTTCAATTTAGCCATTTTCCCCCGCTGAAAGAAACCTAATGCTCAGAATTTCAATTTAACAACATGTCTTACTTTAGAGGTATGTTACAGTTTTCCTTACCGAGACAAAAGAATGAAATGAATCTTGCTCACGGTTCTCAATAGCTGAAATTGTTTTCAACCAGAAGAGGTAGCTTGAAATATCAGACATTTCAGAATGCTTCATACCGAAAGCTGCAATGTTAGGGGTACTGAGGTGAGACAGACTTGCAAAAGGAGGACTTTGGATGTGTTACATAAAGTTCTTAATTAGATCTCTGGTACAAATTACTAACCTAAGAATAAAAAGTTAATCAGAAAGCGTCACTGGAAGGATAGGAGGGCAAGATTAGAACTGAGACAGATGTTTCACTTTGGGATAATCACACAACTGCCTAGCTAGATGTTGTTACACTATTCAGAAGTGAAAACACACATGAAAATTAGAATGTTCCTCTTGTATAATTTAGGACTAAACTGTTCACTGCTGGTTCTCCCCAGAAGAAATCAAAACAAATAAACAAAAACCTAAAGATAACTGCATATATTCGGTTGCAGCAGTCACTTAACTCTCAGACCCCTTTTAAGATCCGAGCCAAAATGTATTCATATAAATGGGAAAATTTGGAAGATAGGCATTGAAAATAGAACTGGCATGAGAAAAATCATTGCAAGGATTTTGGTGACAAAACATAAGAATCAAGCAACAGAGTTTTGCTTTGTTTTGTTTTAATGTGACTAAACTAAAAAAACTATCCTAAAAAATAAAAACCATGGGATGTGAAGGATTTCTTGTGTCTCCCAAAGGATGCCATTCCACTCCACTGCCAAAGGGATGTTGTACAATTGAGTTATCTCTTCACCTGTTTGGGTATATTTTCCCTGCACTTATGGGAGGTGTTATCATGCTGCAGAAATGATAGGACTTCCACCCATCAGAGAACAGACGTGTTTGTTATGATAAAATACAGAGCCCACAGAAAACTTAAAGATTTCAGTAAGGTCAGGATTTTAGTGACAGCATCTTTTGGGGAGGAGGATGTAGCAAACGTGTGGGCTGTCTACTCAGACAATTCACACAAAGACTGACATTGCACTGAATTTCTGGAACTGGATGTCACCCTATACCAAAGAAGCTTTAACACAGATCTGAATCTCAGAGTTGCTAGGAAATCATGACGAAATGGAAATATCAGATATAGAAGATGAAATACCAGAATGAACAACATTTATACTCTTCGATTCCTCACCTTCTCTTAAAAATGGATTCCTAAAAGGAAGTAGTATAATTAGTATTTGTGGAGAGAGGTGAGAGGAGAGAGAGACTGAAACTTACACGGTACTAGGGACAAGAGTAGGAAACACATGGCCTTAAACAGTATGTCCTTTACTGTGTTGCAATCTTTTTCTTTTTGTCTACTACTAACAATTAATTTTAAGACCCCAAATAGTTGTAATCAAAGTTAACTGAAAAATAATAATAGAAAGGCCCAAAATAATTGAAAAAATCAATTCAAGTTTAGTAATTAATGCTGATAGAAAATAAAATAAAGGCAAAACATTAAAAATCATAAAGATTTGACTGTTTTAGTACAAAACATTTTATTTCAAAAAAAGCACAAAAACCTACACAGTATACCCTGGGTACATTTTTGACCAACTTTCTTAAAAACATTGATGTAAAATTTTTCAAAGAAAACAAAATGTTAAACAGCCTAAGGCAAAAATTGCCGCCCCCCCCCGCCCCCCCGCAAAAAAAAAAGGCAAAAAAGGCCTTCTGAAAAGAGAGTTGAGTTTTGCAGAGTGAAGGTGAAGGAAGAGAGCTTGAGAGCTTCTCCCTCCCATGTCCCTAATACTGTTTTGATTGATGAGAAAATTGTATATCAATTTAAATGCTCAAAAAAACCCACAACCACCTAAGAATTAACTAAAGTGCAATAACTCTTCAAAGGCATATTTCAGAAAATATCTCAACTGACCAAATGAACAGGTTCATTTAGTGCAAATTCTGAAATCTATTAGCTGTATATAACAAGGAACAGGTAACTCTTCCTTTCCTTGAAAACTCTATCCACAGGCATTCACTACTGTCCACCATCGTATTTAGTGTAATGGTTTGAGTCGACCTTTGGTTTGACCCAGAACAGCTGCTTGTATTTTCTCGCAACATGCTCAACACCATCTGCTTCACTGAAAAGTGGAAGACTTAAAGTGGGAGGATAAATAAAGTAATTAGCCAATTCTTCATCAACTCGAATAGCTAATGATTACCCCCTTATGTTTTAGGACATAAAATGGATTCCTGGCTGTGAAAATGGTTACAGCTAGAATAGCTGCAATAGGCTTCTACTTTCCCTCATGCATTAGGTGCCTGTGGGGAAGGTTTGGAAGTGGGGGGCTGCAGGGCTGCTGTGGGGGGAGGTCAGGGGCTGCACTGTGCCAGCCACAGATGTTTCCATCAGGCCCCACAACAGCCCCACAGAAAGACACAGCTGAACCCAGCGGCCACATTGGAGGCACCTGTGAAAATATTTCATACTGGGCAGAAAATGCCAAGGAAGGGGAAAGGAGGGATCACGAGGGAAAGAATAGCAGGAAGTACCCATGGAAAAGTATGCTCATCACCCGAAAGGACTGCAGGCTGTGGACAAGCCCACGCTGAAGCAGCTCCTCCCCCAGAGGGCCTGCAGCCCATGGAGGACCAATGCTGGAGATGAGGAAATGAGAAAGAAGGACACAGCAATAGTAAAAAAGAGTGAAAAAGAAGGAAGAACAGAGAGAAAACACTAAGCCCTGACCCCAAGCTCCCATGCCACCCCCATCAGCTCACTGAAAGGACTGCACGTAACCTGTGCTGACAGCAAGGAGAGAAGTGAGGTGCCTGGAATGAAGCTGAGCCAGGGAAAAGCGAGGTCCCTAACTCTTTTTTTGTTTCTCAATATCCAACTCAGTAAGTAAATGCTTACAAAGCTAGGAGGAGTGGCTAATACATGTATCACAGAGCTGTGCTTTCATTCAGAGGGGCATCAGCAGGTTGGAGGGTTGGGCTGAGAGGAACCTCACGAAACTCAGCAAGGGCAAGTGCAGGGTCCTGAACCTACAGAGAAATAACCCCAAACACCAGTACAGGCTGGGGGCTGATCTGCTGGAGTGCAACTTTGCAGAGAAAGACCTGGGAGTCCTGGTGGACAACAAGCTGACCATGAACCAGCTATGTGCCCTTGTGGCCAAGAAGTCCAATGGTATCCAAAGGATTCAGAAGAGTGTTGCCAGCAGGTCAAGGGAGGTGATCCCCTCTGCTCAGCCCTGGTGAGATCTCACCCGGAATACTGTGTCCAGTTCTGGGCTGGAAGGACATAAAGCTACTAGAGCGAGTTCAGAGGAGGACTACGAAGATGATTAGAGGGTTGGAGCACCTGTAGTACGAGGACAGGCTGAGAGAACTGGGCCTGTTTAACCTGGAAAAGAGAAGACTGAGGGGAGACCTCATCAATGAATATATAAATATCTGAGAGGCAGGTGTTGAGAGGATGGAGCCAGTCTCTTTTCAGTTGAGCCCAGCAACAGGTCGAGAGGCAATGGTCACTGACTGTAGCACAGAAGGTTCTGGTTGAACATGAAGGGGCACTTCTGTGCTGTGAGGGTGACAGAGCACTGGGACAGGTTGCCTAGAGAGGTTGTGGAGTCTCCTTCTCTGGAGATAGACAAAAACTGCCTGAATGCCATCCTGCGCAATGTGCTCTAGGTAATTCTGCTTGGCAGAGGGGTTGGGCTAGATGATCTTCAGTGGTCCCTTCCAACCTTAGCCATTCTGTGATTTTGTGATTCTGTGATTGACAGTAAATTAAATTAAATTCCCCAAGTTGAGCCTATTTTGCCCATGACAGTAATTGGTGATCGACTTCCTTATTTTTCTTTCAAGCCATGAGCTTTCTCACTCCCATTCTTCCTATATTCTCCCCCGTCCTGCCAAGGGGCAGTAAGCGAGTGGTTGTGTGGGTGTCTGGCTGCCATCTGGGCCCAACCCACCACACCTTGATATATTACAGCTTCAATCAAAGCCCACTGCAGAAGACCTTCCATCATATTAAAAAATATATATATATAATAATAAAAATAGACTTTATGTAATACCTAGAATTAACTTTTCCATTATTTCTGAAAAAACACTGAGAACATGTACACACTGTGTACGTGTACTAAGACTTGTACTAAGACTTCAGGTCAAGACAATAATGACAAAGCGTGAATAAAGAACTCTTAATGAATTTCATGAATGAATTTCAAAGTTTCATGAATACTGGTGCAATTACATCAAATAAATATTTATACAGTTTATATACAAAGGTAGAGCTGCCCCAGGTACCCCCTTATGTTTTATAGGAAAAATAGCATTCCAGGTCTTTATGCCTTACATGTGTAGCTCCATTTATAATGCATATTTATTTCTATGAAAATAAGTACTGCTATCAATCAAGTAAATGTTAAATAATTCAACCAGTAAGATTACATTTTATAATTCGATATTACAGATCAGCTGGGAATATCCCACTATGTCTCCAGCAGAGAATTTTAGAATTACTTAACTGTACATCACCCTTTTACATCTATCCAACTTGATTACTGCCTTCCTATGAAACATTAAAATATTTAATATTTTAAATAATTTTTAGTACAGAATAGCTTCTATAAAGCTTTGTTGGAACTTTGCCAATGGGTTGTTTAAAAACCTCTAATACATTAACAGCAAATGACTGAGATAACTGAGCAGTTCCGTTTAAAAGTATCTTATATTAGAAGAATAAGAACAATATAGACATGCAATTTTACAGACAGGTCTATGTATTTATGGTTGTACAAATGTGTGTGCTGTTAAATCCAGAGAGCTTTAGTGGCTATTAGTGTATTTTCAGCATAATGGAAATAAGAATAGTATAGTGATTGCTAAATTCCAGTCCAAAACTCCTACATGATGATGGCTTAACTTTGCATCTAAAAGTCAGATGCAGCAATATTGCTGTAAAATTGTTTCAGACCAATTGAAATTCTACTCCACTAGTGTTTCCTACTAGTGCTGCTGTAGTTAAAGATCAGTTGTTGTAGCAACTAAACCTGGATTTTGTGGCCTTTGAACTCATTTGGTAGATTGAATCTGAATGCAAGCTGTCTACAAAAATATAATTTTCTTCCCTTCTCTTGTGTGCCAATTTTCTTACTGTGGTTTCCAGATAAGTAAATAAAAATCTGAGAAATATTTTGTATGCATTTGATATAATCAGTATTGAAAAAATACTTTTTATTTAAAAATCCTTGCAATTTGCATATCAAACTTTTAAAAATATTTTTTATTTTTTATTTACTTTTACATAGAAACAACAAGAACAAAAAAGACACTAGCATGAAATACAAAATACTTTAACAGTCTATCTAACTGCAGGTGACTGTACTACTTTGGTCCCAGTTCAGCAGGGTACTTAACTTTTGGGTAGACTTCAGCATTCAAAATACAGTAACAAAGACTGTTTCACTGTACTTAGGGAACAGTCTTAAGCACTGTGCTGAACTGAGGTCCACACAGTTTTCACTTTCCTTGCTGTTGACATTGCTTCTTAGTGAACTCTTTTTCTGATGTCCACAAAAGAAAATATTGCTTAAGAAGTTTTAACTATCTTTAATGACTTCATTTAGTCGTGGTTTTGTTCTTAAATTTTCAAGTCATTTCTTGTCTTACTCCATCTTTACTACTCATCTTCATTGATGATTTGGATGAGGTAATTGAGTGCACCCTCAGTAAGTTTGCAGACAACATCAAGTTGGGGGGTAGTGTCAATCTGCTGGAGGGTAAGAAGGCCATGTAGAGGGACCTGGATAGGTTGGTCAATGAGCAGAGGCTGATGGGATGAGGTTCAGCATGGATAAGTGCTAGGTCCTGCACTTTGGTCACAACAACCCCATGCAGCACTACAGGCTAGGGACAGAGTGGCTGGAAACCTGTGCAGGGGAAAAGCATCTGGAGGTGCTGACTGATGCTCACCTGAACATGAGCCAGCAGTGTGCCCAGGTGGCCAAGAAGGGCAACGGCATCCTGGCTTGGATCAGGAATAGTGTAGCCAGCAGGGCCAGGGAGGTGATTGTCCCCCAGTGCTCTGCTCTGGTGAGGCTTCACCTCGAGTACTGTGTTCAGTTTTGGGCCCCTCACCAGAAGAAGGACATTGAGGCCCTGGAGTGTGTCCAGAGAAGGGTTATGAAGCTGGTGAAGGGTCTGGAACACAAATCCTATGAGGAGCAGCTAATGGAACTGGGGTTGTTCAGTCTGGAGAAGAGGAGGCTCAGGGAACACCTTATTGCTCTCTATAACTACCTGAAAGGAAGTTGTGGAAGTAGTGGGGATCTGGGGGTTGGCCTCTTCTCTGAGATAACTAGCGATAGGACAAGAGCAAGTGGCTTCAAGTTGTGCCTGGGGGGCTGGGGTGGGGGGAGAGGTATGTTGGAAATTAGGATAAATTTATTCTCAGAAAGAGTGGCCAGGCATTGGAATGGGTTGCCCAGGGAAGTAGTGGAGTCACCGTCCCTGGGGATGCTTAAGAAAAGTTTGGACATGATGCTTAGGGACATGGTTTAGTGGGTGATATTTGTGGGTGGGGGATGGTTGGACCAGATGATCTTGGAGGTGTTTTCCAACCTTAATGATTCTAGGATTCTAAGGTCATCTCAAACTGCTGAAATGACCATCCTGTATTGATCATAGAATCATAGGATGGTTTGGGATGGAAGGGACCTTAAAGCCCATCCAGTTCCATCCCCATGAGACCAGGTTGCTCAAAGCCCCATCCAACCTGGACTTTTACACCTCCAGGGATGGGGCATCCACAGCTTCTCTGGGCAACCTGTTCCAGTGCCTCACCACCCTCTGAGTGAAGAATTTCTTCCTTATATCTAATTTAAACTTATCCTCTTTTAATTTAAAGCCATTACTCCTTATCCCTAACAAAGAGACCCTCCCCAGCTTTCCTGTAGGCCCCTGTATGTACTCAAAGGCCGTTATAAGGTCTCCCTGGAGCCTTCTGTTCTCCAGGATGAACAATCCCAACTTTCTTAAAGTTTCATCATAAGAGAGGTGCTCCAGATATTTGATCATCTTTGTGGCCCTCTTCTGGACCCACTCCAACAGATACCTGGCCTTCTGGTGCTGGGGGCCCCAGAGCTGAACACTGGGCTGCAGGTAGGGTCTCAGGAGAGCAGAGTAGAGAGAGAGAATCACCTTAATGGCAAGGCTTGAAGTACAAGAACTAGCTGAGTGATTATCTTGTACCTCCAGCCAACATGTCCATCATCCTAAGAGTACACCCTTCTTTTAGCTGGAGGACGGTACAAGTTTCTCACAGACTGAATGAACTCATGCGAATTGTCCCACTTCAGCAAAGCCCTCACTACCCACTGCAAAGAATTCTCCAGTAACATGAAGAATGACTAACCTCAAAAAGATAAAAATCCTATCAGGATGCCCGTGGAGCCAGGAAGTTACTAAGATTCCCAGCAAGGGGACTGGGCTTGATGCTGCACCTCCATGGTGGCCAAATGCAGCAAATTCCTGTTAAGGTTTGTGGAGATCATATTCCAGATACGCTTACACATAGCTGGGTTAGCCAAAAGCCTGCATGAAACAGCTGAAAGTTTGTTTGGACTCAACAAATAGCACAGCTTGGCCTAGTCTAGATGATAAAAGCTGCTTTATGATAAAAGAATCGAAAATGCAAAGCTCCCCATCTGTTTTATGTGAAATGCACAAAATATTTGATAATCTCCCTGCCTCAGCCTTCACAGTCTGAAATCAAATGAACATTGACATGACTCCCAAATATCTTGGATAACAAAAGAATCATAAAGCTGTTGTTTCTGAGGCGCTTTAAGAAATGTCAGACATCAGGCAGTAATGACATCTGGAGACAACACAAACAGGATCAATTTTGCTTGATCACCTTTTCTGCCTCTGGTCATTTGTTGAACGTCAACTAATACTTCAGACTTAACAAAAATAAAATAAAATAATTTGTCTTTGGGGCTTTGGAATTTTATTATTGCTATTATTAGTAACAAAGAAACAAACAAAACACAAGCTCCTTTACCCCTTCTCCCTCTGCCACCAAATGTTTCTGACATGGCAATTCTGTTTCCTTATTTATTTATTTATTTATCTTTAGATTTGTTGAACCCTCAAGCACAAGAGGTAACATGATGAAATAGAAACTGGCAGAAAGTACATTAAAGTTATTATCACCTGAGGACAAATCCTGGCAAGTGAACCACAAGAAGAAAGACTTCCATCTGGAAATAAGACAAAGCATACAGGTAAACCTAGTAATGCGACTACTGCTTTGGCAGCCATTCAACAATGTGAAAATACAGATGAGGTATGAAAAAAGTGGTGTAGAAGTAATGGGGTTCTTCAAAGAGAAGACAGAAAGGGCTAAAGGTGGGAATGAAAACATTTTCTTATTTTCTCCGGTACCAAAAGTTGTTTTGAAAGTGCATTACATAAAAAGTGCAAAAGGCAACCTCTGGGTGAGAGAAGACAATAGCTATGATCAGAAGAGACAAGGACCAAAAAATGATGAATCTGAAGATCTTTTTTGGTTTTGACCACTCAGCAGAATATTTACACAATTCTGCATTTTCATCCGCTACAAAGAGCTGATTCATTCCTTTCTGTGTTTTCATTATGATTAACGTAATGTTGTATTTCTTGGTATGTGGACTAGTTTAGCTGATAGACAGCAACCAGTGCTTAATGCCAAAACAACTAGGCGTGATAACCTCAATTTTCAGCACAAACTATTTAAAGAGTAATGTATCTGTTCCAAATTTGTGCTGGCTACATGGACTTAAATGCATCTCAGTACAAACAGAAGATCCACTGAGAATACTGCTATGACAACTCAGAGAAAAAAAATAACTACAAAAGGCTTTTTTTTTTCTTTTTTTTTTTTTTTCAGATTTATACCCACAGAAGTGATCAGAATGCTACCACTTTTATACCTGCAATGTCTGAACACGCTAATAACTGTCCCAGAGGCAACTGCAATATATCGTGATTCTGCTCATTACATACACTACACGTACATGTGCTGTGTTACAGTTCATTATAGAAAAAGTATGTTACAGTCATAGTGAATTGCAACAAACTGGTACTGCCCCTCATTATACTTCTGTAGGGTTTCACTATCTTAAAATCTTTAACACATTAGGTAATAGCGATAAAAAGAAAAAATATATAATAATAATGATCACAGCAACCTCTACGTGTTTTCAGAGTTGTTGAAAATCCTGTTGGCTAGGATTTTCAGAAATACTCTATGATTAATGTGTTCAGTGGATGCTCTGATAAGTGAATATTTCCAAAAATTAGACTTCCTGAAACTATGAAGAGATGACATCTCCTTTCCCCATCAACTTTACCTCTCCCCAAACTTTGCCTGGCTACATTTTTAGCCAGTTGCTGCTGCTTATTCACCTGTAGCCAAGTTCTACCCTTAACAAATGCCCTCATACTGCTATTCTGCTCTGAAAACACAATGCCAAAAAAAAGCCATTCTTGAAAAATTAAATAAATGAGCACAGAGTATATAAAACTGTCAATAAGTGAATGAACTTTTACCACAAAAATTTTCATGTATTTCATACACAAATACATACACATTAGCAGGATAAATAGGCAAAAAAAAAATAATAAGCTGCAGTGGAACCGAGATTTCATTCACAGCTGCACAAGACATTATCATTTGCCTGTAAACATATTAAAACATGAATGTGTGAACGGCTTGTACACTAAAAATGCAAATACTCACTATTATGTTTTTTTCAATTTTTAGACAGGATTAGGAAAAAACAGAAAAAAAAAAAGGAAATACCAGCAGGCTAGAAAAAACTGCTGTACAGAGTCACAGCTGTATTCATGGAAGAAGTATATTTCAGTTCTACAAAGTACAAGTGTTAACATTTTTGTTTTGCTTGTTTTCTGCTCTTCCCCCCCCCCCCCCCCCAAAAAAAAAAATAAAAAAAATTATGTCTTACTAACATCACATGGAAAAGTTGTGTTTTAGAAGCCTTAAGCTGGTGGCTTACAGAGAGTAAAGACTGTTCAGAACACACCAGTGTGAGACAGCATCTGCCCCAGAGAGGAGAGCCCAGGGCTCTGATTTTTTTACTGCCTTCTTATTGAATAACTAGATAAGAATTTTTGGTACTTCTCTGCCAAAGTGTGATTTGTCTGTACAAGTCCATCTGCCTGACTGCAGTCTCACAGAGCTAAATTCAGCTGCAACAACTGGCTGCGACAAGTGAATTCCATATTCATAACTGCGAGATGGACAGATTTTGAGGGAACCCAGATAAGTCTGCAGAAGAGAATAATAGAAAGAGCAAGGGAACAAGGTGTCCCCCAAACTCTCTATTTCCTAAGTGAAACATGATTTTTTTGAGTTCCTGGAGGTAGCAAAGTGCTTGATACATGTTTCTGCACTTAGCACAGGGAGGCCCTCAAGTGCTCTGCTGTTGTCAAAACCAAAATGCACACATCAAATTGCACATTAAGTGACTACCATTGAAAGAGGTGGCTGTGTGCTATCTTCTGGGACAGCTTGTCTCCCATCCCTTGTCACATGCTTCTGCTCTCAGACTTGTGCTGGCACTAGGCGCTGTGCTGGTGGACATCAAGCTGGGCCCTGAAATAGGTCTCTCATAAAACCTTTTTTTTCCTCTTTTTTCCTGTTTTTAGCTTTGTGGAGTATCAGTTCTCTGACAGAGCTCACTACTTGACTGTAAAAAGCAGCACAATGAAGGAAGCAAAGCGTAGGGCCAGGACCCCACTCCTCCGGCAGCCACTCTTCAGTGGATCAGCTTAGAGGACCATGGGAGCATGGCTGTGTTTTTCCTTGACAAAGCTGTCAAAATCACATTTCTCATAAGATAGACCCTACAGGATGAAGAAAGGGAAAACCAGAGTTTAGACCTTATTCACATTTTCAATAAATATTTAATGTGCTCAGCTATCAGATGAGTGATTACCGCAACGTACAAACTGGGACAAACCAGCACACAGATAAATAGCAAAGGTTTCTGTGAGCATGAATGCAATGCATGCTAGTACAGCCCAAAGGAAGCATTTATCACAATTCAAAAGAAAAACAAATGTAAAGAAGGAGCCTTAAAAGCCTCTGTTTAACTTTTTTCATATCTGAGTGCAGCATAGCTGCTCTACAATGTCAGTTACTGGAAACCTACAGCACTACTCCATCCAGCTGTCATTTTAAATGTGTAATGAAAATCATTTGTCTGATGTTCTGTTTGACCAATTATATAAGCAATTTCAGCTGCTGAAGTAACCTGCTTCTCCTTGTACAAATACTTAATCGGAAAGGTAAAACTCAATATTAAAAGTACAATATATCTACAACAATACCAGATGTAATTTTGCTAAATTGGATTTTGTACTACATTCATAACTGGCTCCTGTGTCTTGAAAGAAAGCTTATACCAGAACTGGAATTTACAAAAAGGATTATCATGTTTGTTTTTCTGATTTTAATTTTAGATATTACAAAACCTGCATTTTTTTGAACACATAAAAAGTTTATTTGATCCCTGTATTTCTAACTCTCAAAACAATGGAAGTTTTTGAAATTCAGTGATTATTTAGTTGATTCATCTAACTGCAATATTTATAAAAAACACTGGTATATATATAAAAAAAAAAAAGAACACGTTACTTAATTTATAAACTATTGTAAAAATCTATGGCTTACTTCAAAGCAAACACAGTTCTTAAAAGCAAAGTCATTTCAGCCATATATTTATTATTATTATTAATTATTATTATTATTATATATTTTTAACTGTTATTTCTATTTTCTTTCATCCAAAAGCCACATGCAGACATTAGGAAATAGAGAGCTAAATTGACAGACTCTGCAAATCCTGTCATTACTGCAGCAAGGAACTCCCCTTAGCTTTTTTTTTTTTGTACAGAAGTCTGACATTTTTGTAGTTGTTTCATATACCCCAGAACAGCAGAGATAGCCACTTACAAAACAGAAATTAATTTTCAAGTTTACCTTCAAGTTGTATCCAAATAGCTGAAACAAATTCCATCTCAATTTTAGTGATTGCTCAGCATACAGCTATGAAAAGTTGTGCATCATCCTTCACGTATTTTGATTTGGAAAAAAAAAAAAAACACAAAACAAAACAAAACAAAAACAAAACTTTTTATGTTGACATAAGAGGTTTGCGTCTTTGAACGTCTGAATTAAATTTAGTGGAACATTAGACAGAAAACACAACCAGGGCTATCATGTCTTATTTCTATCATCTTAGGCAAGCCATAAGGCAAATCTTTTTTTAACTTTGGTCTGGAGAGCAATCAGTCTGTCCGTCCTATGGACATGCCACAAAACAGTTCCAGCAACCTACAACCTGATGAGTCACCATAAGAGAATAGAAGACTGAAACCATGTTGTGTGTCACGTGCCACCAGAGTAATGCAGGGCAGATTAAAGACACTGCTGCACTGCAAGTTCCTGTGACAGTAAGGAGCTTATTATGTGAATCTGCCTGGGTGTTCCTAGGAGTGGACTGCATTGCATGTTATAGAAAAGTTAAAAAAAAAAAAAAAAAAAAAAAGTTTTGAATCTCTGATTCTAGGGAAACGCCTTTTTATTCTCAAATACGGTGAACAATTTATCCATGAGTGAATACCCAAGCCAAATATTAGAGAAATTTAGCAATAGCAGGGTGACTACCACAGAGCTTGTGCAGTTCTGGCCAATTACCAGTGTTACAAACAGCCTCCTCCTCCCCTCCAAATTCCACAATTCCCTTCCTATGCCCCCTTGCATCTCCCTGAAAATCCCAGAAGCCAAATTATATGTCAAGGGGAGAAAATGTTCTTGGCTTCTCCAGGCATCTAGGAGAGGCTTTGAAGCATGGGATTAATTAAATACAAGTCTAAATATGGTGCCACAAATCATGCAAATCAAGCACTGACATATTTATGGCTGAACAATCAGCAGGAGACAGCATGTGTGTAGATAAACTACAAATCATTACAATCATTGGTTAGTACACTATGTAGCATATATTTTCCCTTTTCAGTATTTATATGAAAACATACAGAACATCTTGTGCAGAAATACTTCCATGATCCGTGTAGCTGTGTCTATTTCCCAACTGCTTTTTCTGCTCCATAAAGTTACGTATCATTAAAAATATTAACACTTGTAAAAGACCTAACACATTAATAGGAGACAGAAATTTTACTAGAAAAGTAATACCTGCTTTTCTTTTAAACACAATCCTTTTGCAAAGTAATAATATGTTAACAATGCAGGCAGAAGAGGCTGAATGCCCTCTTGAGACACAGCAGAAAATGTGGGATAAATGGCATATCCCCAGGTTCCTGACTCTTGAGAGAACAGAGCCTCATGGTTTGTGCTGTTCTTTTGTTTTGTTTTGTCTTCTTTTTCCTTTTTTTTTTTTTTTTTTTTTAATAAATGTATGTTAAAGTCTAAAAATGTCTCAGCATATTTTGTTTCTCTCTTTTCAAGATGCAACGTGTCCATACTGAACACAAGCCAGAAGCATGCCAAGGTGGCCAAGAAGTCATCCTGGCCTGCATCAGAACCAGCAGGACCAGGGAGGTGATTGTCCCCTTGTGCATGGCACTGGTGAGGTTGCACCAAGAGACCTATGTTCATTTTTGGGCCCTTCACCACAGGAAGGAAGTGGAGTTGATCCTGCATGTTCAGAGAAGTTCAGTGAAGCTGGTGAAGGGACTGGAAAACAAGACTTATGAGGAACTGATGAAGGATCTGGGGCTGTTTATTCTTGGGAAAAGGAGGCCAAGTAGGGACCATATTGTGCTCTACAACTACCTGAAATGAGGCTGCATTGAGGTGGGTGCTGATCTCTTTCCTCAGGTGCCAAGTGATGCAACGAAACAGCTTCAAATTGCACCACTGGAGGTTTAGATTGGATATCAGTAAGACATTCTTCATGGAAAGGGTGGGTAGACATCAGAACAGGCTGAGCATGGAAGTGCTGGAGTGCCCATCCCTGAAGGCATTTAAGAGATGTGTGGACATGGCCTTAAGGGACACAGTTTAGTGGTGGGCTTGGTAATTAGGTGCGTGCTTGGACTTGATGTACTTAAGGGTCTTTTCCAACCTAAATAATTCTATGGTCTTTCAAACCAGAATCATATGTACAGTCATTATGCTAAGGAACCCATATTTGCCAGAAAATATTTTGTGATGATTCGTGTTATTGTGGACCCAGAACATTCCCTACACTGCTAACATGATTGCTAACTTTAGTGCTGGGAACAAAAAAGTCACCACTTGCTAATCCAAATATACAAATACAATGAACATAAAGGAATGTTGTTCTCTAAGGCAGCTGGACTGGGAGAGTGTCTGTCGGATCTGACCCAGAATGTTGTAGACTTCTCAAAGTCCTTTGTCAGTCAATAGGACTGGATAGGGAATGCTTATAACAATATTACTTGTCTTTCAAAATAGCATATTAACATATTCTGCATTTCTGCTTTGAAATATTGCCAATAACCTGTGCAACTGTCACTTAAAAGATGTACAAATTAGTATACTCATTTGCTGCAAATGCAGCACGATTCATTTACTCAGTTGCTGCAAATGCAGCACAATGATCCATCAAGGCAAGATGCTGAATTAAGACACATTTTCCTGAACCTCACAAATTAGGAGCTGTTGCTTAAATACACTCTTAAGAGCACAGCAGCCCAAGGATGGGACAGCAACTTCTTTCTGCACATGCACTCTGTGTTATCCTTCCTAACAGTGTAAGCAGTAAGTGATATCTTGGCTCACAACACCTAGCTTCCTCAATAGCCTTGAAGAATAAAAGAAGAAAATGAAGAAAATGAAGTTTGCAAGCTAAATAAGCACAATTATTTGGTTTCCCCTTAACTGCCATTTTACTGGCACTCAAAGGTACTAGCTGAGTGAAAAGATTTGCCTTAGGTAGCTAAAATGGCTCTGGGTACTTCCACAGCCATGAGTAACTTAACAGAAGAATGGCCAGTTGCATTTGGGACTCCAGGAACCTGAAAGGAGCAATCTTCTCTATCAAAACCACATCCAATGACAAATCATTTCTTTGTACTGCTAGGAGAGCCAGTATCTCTCGGAATAGACCTTCTGCTTTAGCACCACAGCAGAATGCCTCAAAGCTAGCTCTCACCTTGTGTCACCGTGCAAAAAGCTCTCAAATGATACGCTGCAATTTCAGCAACAGTGCCAAGGGCCTTCAAAGAGCACTTGCAGCTCATACTTAAGAATTTGGTTGCTCACTGCCATTTTTGAAGCCATGACCCATCTATAATATTGGGTTTAACTAACAAGCCTCTCTAGCACTAGTAAGGAAACAGCTCAGTGATGCTATTTCTTTTAGAAGACACTGACTGTGAAAAACTCTTTTCTGGTATTGTTTGAAAAAACAACTGAAAATAGTTTATTGATGCTGACAATAAACTGTTTAGAAAATATGTGAAAATTTCCACTTTTATGTAAGTTTTTAAAACAAAATACCTGTATGCATTTTTGCAGATAATATATCCAGGATACTTCCTGAGATTATATGTTTTTTCTTGAAAACATTTCCAGACAGAAGACCCGAAAATTTAATAGCAAATAGAGATGAATTAAAGTGAGTTCGGTATTGTCTTCTGAGCTAGGAAATTACCAAAGGTGGGAATCCACTTGTGCTGCTTCTCCCTTTCAACAGAACAATAGAAAACTCACAATCACACACTTATTGGAGAGGTGTTTAGAGGCCCTCTTTCATACAGACTGCTCTTGAAGTAAAATTTGTACCTTGGACTTCTTAAAGCAACAGCTCAACCCACTCTCCCTCCATGTCTCCTTCCCCAGCCACGGCACAAGGAAAAGCTGTTTATTGTGCTCCAGCTGTTAGCATTAGTGTGTGCCTCTGATCTGAACAAGCAGGTGACTGTAGGTGCCAGCAGTCTTTGTCTGTTGGCCAGAAAATTACCTCCAGTGTTACAAACTGCCTCCATCCATGGAATGGCTCATGGAAAGCCTCAGGTCACTGCCTTTACTCCAACTCCTGCCTCCAACAGATCTCTTACAGATAGCATAACACTGGGACCATAGGTACAAAATCACTGAATGAATCAAAAAAAAATCATTTTGTGATGTTAAAAGTGATAGAGATAGCCAGTGCACTGCAGAAAGGCAAGAAGCCTTTACAAAGGCAACAGGGACATAAAAAAACTTGCCTATTAGCGTTTATTTTATTTTATTTTATTTTATTTTATTTTATTTTATTTTATTTTATTTTATTTTATTTTATTTTATGTCATTTAATGTAATTTCATTTCATGTCATTTCATTTCATGTCATTTCATTTCATTTTATTTTATTATTTTTTTTTCCTGATAAACAGAATCATAAATGAAAGTGTCAAAAAAGAACTCAATGTACTGGAGCCAGTTCTTTGCTCTGACATACTAAAGAAGGACAAACTGTGAATTTTTTTTTTGCCAGATCATGGCAAAAAACAAAATAAAAATCAGATCTATCAGAATCAGGATGACAATAAATTAATAAATGCTGTCTAGTACATGCTCTAGGAATCAGGGATCTGTGCACTGAATTTGGTACTGGAGTACTAACTAAGTAGTATTTTTTTCAAGATGCTCTGTGTCTACATTATGTCTGAAGACAATTGTTTCTCCCAAAAGTATCAAGCAGAGCAAAAGTTTGCTCAGAACTTTATATAAAGAAAGCTCCACCTTTGAAGCTGTTGCTGACTTATTTACCATCACATCTATACATAAGACTGAATTTTCAAATAAACTTTTTTTTTTTTTTTTTTTTTTTTTTTTTTACAGGTTAGCAAATATAACTGTTTCACTACTGTTGCTCCTTTTATTTTTTATTTGCAAAGATGACTATTTTCCAAATCAACATAGACTTCAAAACACCTCATGGACTTCGACTTGTATCCCCACATTAAGGGCCACCACTAAGGCCAGCTCTGAAACATTTTCCTCTATTATCCATCTATTATGATTTCCTGTATTGTGTCTATGCAATATAAATGACAAAATGCTTCTCTATGTGGATGTACATACAAATAACATACATAAACACCCAATTCCTTCTCATAGCCCACTCAATGCTCACTTTAGGCCAAGAAAAAAGAGGTGATTCTCTGAAGCACACCATCTCACCATAGTATGGCAAAAAAAACACCAAGTGTTGGCCAAGGCCAGTGCCTTGGGCACCCCTCATACAGGGAATCAGTCCAACTGATGTAGGTTGATTCATTATGGGCACGGCACAAGATGGGGACTTTCCTAAACAGTGCCATTGGAATTATGTGTAATAAAGGAGTTTAAGGTGCAGAGTTCAAAATTAAATATACGGAAGGACATACACAGGAAAAACCTGAACAACTTCACATTATCTAAACAGAAGTGGATGTTATTGCAAAGACATTGAAAATACTGAAGTAACTTTCCAGTGCATCCATAACTTAGAATCGAAGTAACTGAACTAGGCTTAGAAGTGGCCTTTAATTTTATTTATTTATTTTTTAAAAAAACACTATTTCATTTTCTCTTTATAAATTCTACACCTTCAGAAGCCAAGAAACTCTTTGCTTTATATATATATTTTATTTTATTTTATTTTATTTTATTTTATTTTATTTTATTTTATTTTATTTTATTTTATTTTATTTTATTTTATTTTATTTTATTTTTAGATACAATAAACTTCAGCTCCTTAGAAAATATTTATAGCTTTTTGTGATTAAAATTAAAAGACAGCCTAGGTAGCATAGCTTCATACATTATTTTAACACTGGCTTTATTCTGGCATCAATAGTCATATGTATCTTGTATATAGGAGAAAATGTATAATACATCAGAAACTTTTTTTTTTTTCCATTTGATAACAGATTTGATTATTGATTCAAAAAATGAAGCTTTTTTATATATAGCAATCACCTTCAGTCAACAGAGCATCACTTTTTTGGACCAAAATACAAGATAAAGTATAGCTACACTATCTGACAATACTGTGCCTTATTGCTTCTCTGTTCAGTGGAAAGATATTAAAACCATTTCCATCAAAGAATTGATTCAGTTTCTAGAGAGAGTGCCCATGTTCAGTGTAAGCTAAAGCTGGTTAAACTCTAGTCTATACTGATTCAGTTAAGTAAAAATATATTTCAAAAATCTATTTCAACATTTTTTTTTCATTGTGAAAGTATGACAAAAGAATTTGGCATTGACATAATACAAAGCTTTTGGATGAGATTAAAGGGTTTTTTTTTTGTTGTTGTTGTTGTTGTTGGTTTTTTTTTTTTTTTTTCCAAGAGAGAAATGAAAACATATGCATCAGTTGAGGAAGGGTGAATAATTTTTAATAGTAAAACCATACAAGTGTCACTGTGATTTCCATTTCACAGTACTGGGTTACATGCACTGTAATCATCACTAATTGCTTATAGGCACCTGTACACATCCTGGTTGCTTTACGCTTTGTTGGCAGCTCCCTTGCCAATAAGTAAAAATCTACAGATTTATTGACAGCTAAGGAGGTGTTGCAGATTTATTAAAGATTTCAATTACACCTGGAGTTCAAAAAAAGAGAAAAGCAGGTCACGTTTTCTCTCAGTAATAAATGTAACTAATTGAACTAACCCCCCTCCCTCCCTATTCTCTCTACTAAAATCTCCCCATTCAACTCCATGCAAGATGAGAAAACGACCCAGTTACAGAAGCAGGCAAAGTCCGTTATATGGGTTGAGGGGACAGTAAATAAACACATTCCTTTGTCCCACACCGGGATGGAGTTCAAAGGCTGCAGGACCCAGAGACAGGACCCAAACCATCTTAACAGGAAAACTCTTCTGGGAGGACACCGCGATTTCCAGAGGCCACCAAGCAGCGGCAATTCGCTTCCCGGACCTTCCCCACCGACCCCACGCGTGGCAGCTCTCAGGGATGCGCCGCCAAGCAGCGCAGACCCCAGGCAGAGCACACGAGCGCTCGCCACCTCCAAACCTCGCTTTTTCTTGCCCTGCAGCATCCCCAGGGGAGGGTGCGAGATTGGCTCACCTGCAGCGGGGAGGGGGCCCAGCCGTGGCTGGGGGCTGCCTCAGACCACCACTCCCCCGCTGTGCCCTGCGGCTCGCCGGGGGCTTTGTGGGGGCTCCTCCGCTCGGCGTCCCGCACAGCGATGAACTTGCTCCCGCTCCGCTTCGCAAGCGTCTGGGATGTAGCTGGGGGGCCGCTTTGGGGCTGGGGGTGGCCGCAGGAGCAGCGGGACCCCCTGGCTGTGGGATGCCCGCTGCTGACCGCCCCCGGCCCCGCAACCCCACTGTGCAGGTGCCCGTGCATGGGCGCTGCGATGCCCGACCCCGCGCTGCAGCACTCCCCGCTGCGGGAGGGAGCGCCTAGCGCCCGCATCCCCTTCTGGATGACAAGCCACAGGAGGAAAAGAGGGGGAGAAAAAGAAAAAAAGAAAAAAAAAAAAAAAAAACAACAACCCACAGCACAACACTCTTGCAATTTGGAGATTTAGTCTTTTCTAGCTGGCCCTAACACAAGTCAGAGGCATCCTGCTGGAGCTGATGCATACGTGATTCCTTGTGGATACAGCATTGAGACAAAATAGTGGAAAAGTGGAAAAGATCCCCCCTTTTGCCAATGATCACAACAAAAACACTTTTTTTTTTTTTTTTTTTTTCCCTGCATGCCTGAAAAGACCTTGTCAACAAAATTGCATCAGAAGAGGCAAACAAGCTCAGGAAGAATGTTATCTGCCCTACATGCTAAACCGTGGTGTAAGCTCTGGTAGGTACCAGCATACTCAGACACAGTGGAAAGAGAACAAGAAGCTGGTTTTAAAAATAAGGGCACTTGGAAAAGATCTGTACAACAACACATCAGCAACAGCTCATATCTATATAAATGTGAATATATTAGTTAGGGCTAAGATCTTCAAAGTTATGACTGACATATAATTTTCTCAGCCTGCACAAATTCATGCTTGTCAATAACCTTCTGTACAGGGTTTTCAGTAAATCCCCTCTGGGGGGCTCCTTACTGACATAAGCTACTCCAAATTTTCCCACAGTCTTTATTTGCCAGCATTTGCTTTTCATTGTTCTCATGGAGTGATGGTGGTTTATGTATGAAATCTGGGGTGATTCTTTCACACACCTAAGGAGATCTGGGGACATGCTCATCTTGCGTGACCAACTCTTTAGCTCCTTAAGACTTAGTGGTCTTGGACCCTCATATATCTACACTTACTAGAGGCTTTAGATTTCTTTCAACAGCCTATCTCAGCTACTTTTAGCCATTGGACATAATTGTTTTTAATAATAAATATTAATATTAATTATAAAATTAATTATAATTAATTATAAAATTAATTATAAAATTATAAAATATTAAATTAATATGTGTCACAGAATGATTTTACTTCCATTTTAAACCCATCTAGGATTTAAGTAAATAAAAAATTAAATGGTTTATAAGCAATATTTACAATTTCAACATTCAAAGACTAAAGTAAGTTTACATTCAATGATTTTAAAAAGAAAGAGACAACTATGACCATGTGCAAATATACTTTCAAGAAAGATAATTTTTTTATTTTATTTTATTTTTACAAATGATGTGGTGCATTAAAACTTGAATTCAGTTATTTAATTCCTTCTGAATTATAATCTAAATAATCTAAAATTTAAAAAATAAGTTTAGCTCTTGCTAAAATACATGATACAACCTGGTGGTAATCCTTGATGACAAACTATGGCAATGCTCTAACACTGGAGAAAATATTTTGACAACATTCATTCAAATTGTCCTATATGAAACTAAGATCAGTTTTAAGTGTATTTTCATTCCAGATGCCAGTCCCAAATTATACTACAATAGCATTATAATGCAAAGGTATCATAGAATCACAGAATGATTTGGGTTGAAAGGGACTGTAAAGCCCATCCAGTTCCAATCCCCTGCCATGGGCAGGGACACCTTCCAGTAGATCAGGTTGCTCAAAGCCCCATACAGCCCCCCATACAGCCTGGCTTTATTTAGTTTTATAAAGTTTATTCAGAACTTTGCTGAAAAGCCAAGATCATGCATGTAGTCATATCTTCTCACATACCAAGTGCCCAGCTGCAAGTGCTCTCACAGCTCTGCACTCAGGTAAGGTCACTTCATGTTTGAAAAATAAATATTAATGCACTTCTGAACTGCAGGTGCAGATATGGAAGCCAGCAGTTAAAAACCTGATTTAAGGGAGTCTACAGGGTAATCATTGCTAGAAGTAAGGTAAATGTAAAGATAATGAAAATGAACCTGGTTTTGCAGTTCTGCATACAGAGTGGAGGTGGTCAAGCTGCTGAGGCAGCTGCTCTAGTGCTTATGGGTAACTCAGCTCCCAACAACTTTTGGATGACAATCTACATTGTTTCTGCATTGTTTCCAACAGGACTACCCCTATGCAAGAACCACTAATCAATGTTATAAATTGTATATATAATAGCTTATTTTATAATCATAATAATACCGTATGTGTATATAAAGAAATATATGTCTATATAAAGACATATGCATATATGAACAGAAAACTAGCAATGCCTTATGTGGATTTCATTCTCATCATGGTAAGCCTGTATGAGCCATGAACATTAATATCAGCTTAAGAAAAAAAGAACTAGTTCATATTTTTGGGGGCCTTTTTCTTTTGGCTACACAGAAAACTACCCAGTCTGCTCCACGATATACTGCTGCTATTTCAGCTTCTTCACACACCTGTTTTGAGTGGCCAGAACCTAAAAAACAGATTAAATATTTATTTCAAAGCTATTTGGTGAAATCTGGCTAATTGAAGAAGTCAGAAAAAGTTCACTTATTAATTTTAAAAGAGTTACTCAAAAAACGAAAAGATGCTATCCACCGTGTGACCAACAACACACCTGCACTCATAAATAATGGATAAAACCACTCGCACCAGAGAACTAAAATGTCTGTTACCAACACCATAGTCTTACGTTTTAAAACATCAGGTCACCCTTTAGTGACCTTCCTACACCCGTCCAAATGAGGCAGACCTGCAAAGGCATCCTCTTGGCTGCAATGTGAATTCATACTCTGCTACTATACTACATTTGAAATGGACTCTTATCAGAATGTGAGAAAGATTTTTTTTTTTTTCCCCAAAAAGAATTTGACACCACTGAACTTGCCCTGAACCTACACTATACCTCTAAAGTATTTCACACTTAGAAAATACCTAAATAATAAAAAACATATCCTATTAATAAAAGATTTAACAGTCCAAAAGAAACAAGTCCACTTTTATTATTATTTTTTTCCCTTTTTGAAACAAAAACACTTGAATATGGGATGTACATGTGCAGCTAATTGCTAGACAACAGGATAAGATGGATTCAAAAGATAATGTGATTTCATCTGCTTTTAGCTGAACCACCGTATTAGGTATAGGGTGGCATGCACTTCTGGCTCAACTTGGATTAACACATGGCTAAAATCCTCATGCTCAACTATCCTCCTAATTTGATAACTGGTACACAAAGCAAAACTGAATATATTGTGCAGTACACTGCATGAACTGTGTTTGACCCACTATTGTTATGGAAAAATCTCACTAAATTTCTTTTAAAAATATTAACTAGGCATGACAAAATGGAGCAAGTAGATTTAGCTGATATTCTACCAGCACAAATAACTGTAACTGGATTACAGTAATGCTGGACACACACCAAAAATAAACACTGAGAAGAGTTTGCTTCAGGCAAAAATGTACATATGGGAAACAAAAAGTGCATATGGGAAAGAAAAATGATTAATAGAGTTCTGAAGGGAAGCTAGAAGCATGGGAGAAGATGATTTAGATGTAGTAACAGATTTTTCCCTCTGAACAAGAAAGCAATATTATGCAATCATAAAAAAAACACAGGATGAAGAAACAGTAATAACCATGGAGTAGACCATTGCTTATCCAATGGTCTTAAAATTTCCACAGATGTTTTGCTAGAAAGAAAAATAACAAGGAGAACAATTATTAATATGACAGCAAGGCACAGAAAATCATATGCAAATTCCTTGCAACTTATATATATATGTAGTTGAAAAGTGATAATGGCTTGCAGAGAAATAATAGTCTTAGTGGTGATACAGGCTAGAAGAAATGGTTGCAATTAGTCCAAGAATCAGCCAGGAGTCAAGTGATCTGGCACAACTCATTACTCTCACAGGATACCTTGGAAATCTTGGGCAAATCACTTGATTTCAGGGACTATCCCATATGTAACATGGAAAAAAAGAAAAAAGAAAAAAAAAAAGGAAAAAACAAAAAAACACTTAATTTAATGAAGCCAGAACACAAGAGGCAAGGGAAAAGAGATGTCTGAAACCAGCCCAGTTTCTGTTTCAGGCATTACCACCCCTCGCTTCCTCCTGGTGCATGAGGAAAGAGAGGCACACAAGACTGTGACACCAACAAATAAGCAGTAAAAAAAGGGGAAATATAATAAATAGTGGCTACTTTAAATTTTCACTATTAAGGAAATGTCACAGGAAATCTTGCCACGGAGCAATATTTTGTTTACTAAAAAGGTTGTGGGATCCCCATATCCTTTCAATAAAAAGATGAAGCTCAAACTTTGAAGTTTGATATATAAATATCACAGTACTATCTGAGACATGGCTCCTGCATAACACATCTGCCTGCATGATAGATCAAGGGCATGTAGCTTTGATTTCTATGAGAGGGCAGGAAAGCTTAAGGAGTTACAAACACAAACATATCCATTCTCACTGTTAGCTGCATATACTAAGGTTAACATAAGGACAGCAATTTAGGAATCAAGATACAAGGAAGACAAAAATGACAAGAGTTTGGAAGGGAACTGTATCAACAGAAAAAAAAAAAAAAAAAAAAAAAAACAACCCTCAGCTGGGAATATTAAGTCACAGTCAATCATGTCAAAACTGGTGGAGAACAGAGCAGTACGTTTACCAATTTCACATACAAGTGAATGAAACTCATGAAATTGCAGTGGAAAGACTGAAATACAAGTGCCATGCCAACATGTAAATATCCCTTACAGAACCTGCCAATTTCAGGTGGAGATGTGTAATAAATTGTGAAATTCTCTCCTCTTGAGAATTCATTATTTCTGTGCTTTAGTTTACTTTAAACTAAATTCATATAAAGCCATTAGAGAAAGTAACTTAGATGGAACTGCAAAAAGATCTGTTTAGAAAAGGCAGATTAAATGCAGAGGGCAGAAAGGACAAATAGGGTTGTTGCAAGTGTAATTTTCATTATGTGGGGAATTCGTACTGACACCTCTGTTCCACATGCGCTTTAGGACAAAGAGGGCCAGGTTCAAGACTTCCCAAAACACTTAAATATAATTTTCAACCTCCACCCATTATCATGTGGCAAGCACTGCTGAGTCCAAGGACTTTAACCTCTTTAGCAACCCTTCACTTTACAGTCTAATACTTGCACTTTGGGGCAAATTTAAGACAGCTTTTGTAAGACTTGATTCTGCATTTTCAATTCTTTTGGGAATTGTGCTTCAGAACTGCAGGATCAGCTTAATGCTCCAAGACTGTTTTGCACATAGTAGAAAAGGATACAAAGAAATGCTCATGGATAATAGTTATTTAAAATTCATATCCCCAAGGTCTGTTGCATGAAGATGTTGAGAACCTTAATTCTTATTTGTGACTCTGTTAATTTAGAAATAAAACAGCATGTTATTTTCTATGGGTGATTTTTGATTTTGAAAGAGAAATTTAAGTATGTTGGGTCTCCATTCAGATACTAACCTAAACAGTAAATGTATACCATAAATACCCATGAGATATACACAGTAATTTAATTAGGAGTTTTATTACTGAGTCACATTACATTAAGATATAAGCACTGCATGCATTGCATAATGAAAGAGTACAATACAACCAAGTTAGTCTTTCTGCAGGATTATATTTTTATTCTTCTGCTGACAATCCAGGTAGAAAATAAAGAAAGTAAATTAGTCAGCTCAGGCAATCTTTTCTAGGTGTAGTACCTATTACAGCATCCCATTTCTAACCAATTGCTTAACATTAAAATTATTTTGAAAGAACCTAGCTCAAAATCATTTGCAGACAATGAGACATTTTTTCTCCCTTATGAAGATATTTGGGTTATCATAGAATCACAGAATATCCTGAGTTAGAAGGACCACAAGGACCACTGAGTCCAACTCCTTGGTCCATGCAGCACCACCCAAAAATCAGACCCTATGTCTGACAGCATTGTCCAAATGCTTCTTGAATTCCAGCAGTCTTGGTGCCATGACCACTGTCCTGCGCAGCCCGTCCCTGTGCCCAACCACCCTCTTAGTGAAGAACCTTTTTCTAACACCCATCCTGACACTCCCCTGTCCCAGCTCCATGCTATTACCTTGGGTCCTAATTTTACATTATGTGCCATAATACACAATATTTTAAAATAGTTTGGCATAGTTCTGGGACTGTCTTCTTATGGGCCAGTAGTAAGCTTTCACAGCAGATGAGTGGAAAATAGATGGATGTGATCACATTGCACAGCCAGAAGGGACAAGGTTTATAGCATTTGTTACTGAGAATTCAAGTAGCTAAGCTAATTCTTCAGCCTTATTCTTTAGGAAAATAAGGACAAAATAAAACCAAATAAAAACAGCTAACACATTTGACTGGAACACAACTGATTCAATATTAAAAGAATAATGAAAATCTGTCTTGTTTTTCTATAGATAAAAATCAATCCATACCTGGCCAAACTGAGATTTCATTTCAGTAGCAGACAATGGCTAAAAAGATTTCCCAAACAGAAAAATCCTAGCATGTTTTTTGTAATGGAATTGCATACGGAACAAGAAGTAAGAAAGAGAGACACAGGAGCAAGATGAACCCTCCATCTTATAATGGCTTCACATTTAGATGAACTTTACCCGTAATCACAGTCCTTCTGGACATAGGAGGTGTATATACATTTCATGTATTTTTTCTTCTCAGGACCAGTTGCTTTTTGCTGTAAATCAGCAAGAAGCCACTGAGAACTGATAAGGTAAAATTCTAGGGTTGGTGTTATGCTGGTCAAACCAGATCATCTCAATAGTGTAGACAGCACTTGAACGTATGAATAAAACCACACTAATAAGTAGTAGTTTCTCTGTATTAGTAGATGTAAAGGCAGCCTGCTATTCAGGACTCCATTCAGTTTTAGGGAGAGAAAACAAAAGTAGATAGGCTTCCCAAAGTGCCACTTTGGAGAAAGATCCCCTGGATGCACATGGTGAGGGACTGACCATGTGCCTGAGCAATCTACAGCTGCATTGGTCATGTGGGTGATAAAGGAGAGCACTTTTTGTCCTTTAAACTGCGAGGATAATTTTTATTTTAAAAACATCCAGGAAAGTTAACCATCTAACAAAATATAGGGCTTTGCTTGGAACCACTTGCTGTCTTAGAAAAACAATCTGGTCCCTCTATCAAGATCACATGGAAAGCACATTAGCTTGTGAGGGAAATAGAGATGTTGTATATTGTCAAGTAGCAAATTACATTTAGGTAATTCAAACTAGTCTGGTCTGTTTCTCCTCTCATTAGAAGTCATTGACATTTTGTTTTTCTACTGTGTGATGGTAAACAGTATTGGAAGGATCAAGGCCAGAAGAAACATGCAGCCTGAAACTGAAGCCACAACCACCTTTTGATTTCATAGATTTACAATCTATGTTCCTAAAGGAGACTTCAGAATAAATCAAACAACAGTTCAGAAGTTACATACTAAAAACTAGGTAATGATGTGTATTGCAAGGCCTTTGCTTTATTTTGCATCACTTATTGTAATGAATTCAAACATTTATCTAGGAAATCTTCAGTGAAATATCTCTTACTCTGAGAAACGTTTGCTTGAGTGAGTTTCAACATCCATCTCCTTGGTTTCATTAGATTATTTCTGTTCTCTCATTTTACTCTAAATCATTCTTTTTCCTCTCAGTAATCACTACTTTCAAATGAAAAGATCAGCATAGCTGCCATGGTTTGTTAGTTTGTATCTATCCCATTTTTAAACTGGTTTCTCATGCCAGCTCTTCCATTCCTGTAAGCATTTACTGCTGTTCTTTAACCTTCATCCAGTCTGAAGAAGATTACACCTCTGCAGCCTTGGGTGACAGTGAGTTAGTGAAAGCTTAGCGACCAAAGCACCTTCAAACAGCAACAACAACAAAACCCCAAGCAGTCCCTGAAAAACTGATAAAACAGGTTTATTAAAAAAACAGTCCATATATTTGGGGAGTTCTTGTAAGACAGTTCTTGGCAAACTGTAATAGTTACCTTGATGTCCTGGACAATGTGTACAAATACAGCACACAATCTAAATACTAAAAGAATTATGAATACAAAAAACAAAAACAAAAAAAAAAGCAGTCTATGTACTACTGATCTCAGTAAATGCAAATCCTTAAATTTCAATGTAGTTATATTTTTTACAGTTTATGAAGATTAAGGGTGATTCACCTCAGCACCTATGGGCTCGCCAGCTGGGTCAGTAGCTTCTGCAACTTCTCAGTCAGCTGTAGTGTAGGTTATTTCATCTAATGTTGCACTCTCATTCAGTTCTGTTGCCTTGCCAGATTCTTACACGTTAAGCAATCACATATCCTCTGTGATCCTTTGTTCATACTCTACAGTTTATTGCAGTTTTGTCAGATGCATTTTTCTGACCTTTGTAAAAAGTTCTTGAAAATACAATTCCATTATATCGATATTTTTTTCTTTCTACACACAGAGTTATTCCTCCAAGGAATTTGTGCAGACTTTTGACAAAACTTTTGCATTACAAAAGATTTGTTTAGTCTTCTTTTGTAAGAATGCTTTATATTTTCAACCATGTTAGGTGATGTAAAGGCAGATTTCCTGGTCTGTATTTCTTTGAATCAACTTTAAAATCTGGTTTTAGAAATTTGCATTTTTCATTATTATTATTATTATTTTCATTCTTGTATTTACAGAACTATCCTAAAAGATAAGATACTCATTGTTTTAGTGTTTTCCTAATAATGTAATTCCTCTTTTACTGGCACTTTGATTTTAGGCACTGTTCCTGACTTCTTACTGTAATAAATAAATAAATAAATCGATCAATCAATCTGCAGAGTAGACAGTGAAGCAAATATCTAAATAGTTGTTTTGTTTTGTTTTGCTTTGTTTTAAATCATTTTCCAGTGGTCTCTTTTGTAGTTTGTTCAACTATTCACCCTTCCCAATGACTGTACGTGCTTCTGATGTGCTTAAAAGTATGATGCATAGTGTCTTCATTTGTACTCAGGATTCCAGTTTATCCAAGTAAATCATTCATATGTAAATGTTACCTGAATTCCATAAACAGAATAAATTATTTGCCTCAAAGACAGACAATTTATATATATATATATATATATATATATGGTAATCAATTAAATATAGTTGAAATGTCCCACTAAAATGCATTGTTAACTTATGGAACTCACTGTCAGTATACAAAACTGTGCACAAGCTATGGTTATAGTTTATTTAGATAAATTTTAATTTAGATATAATTACATTCCAGGGCATCAGCATAAATCAATAAATATTGACCAGAATCCCGAGAAAAGCATACAGTATTATTGGCAGGTACCTCTGGACTACACTTGTGAAGTTCTGCCTTCCCACCACCAAGCACAGAGCCCTAGCACTTTTTAAAGAGCAAATCTGAAACTAAGTTACACAATTAAAACTTCATAGAAACGTGAAAGTTCAAAAGTATATTTTTAACTACTTCAGAGCAAAACATGATGACACTTTCATCTACCATTTCAATCAAACATAATTTTGTTCTTTCATGACTAATGACTGATTAGTGAATTGCTTTTATGCCAAAATAACAGTTTCTAAATATGTTCTTAAATAGATATAATGATTGCAAAAAATTACAACAGGAAAAAGGGAGCATACATCAACAACTGTTCCAGATTTGTTTCAGCCCATGTATACAGGGCTGTTTTATGGAGGCAAAACATAAAGTTTTAGAGGAAGAGTTCAATGACAAATTTGTAGCTGTGGAGAAAAAAAATTAAATAATTACTTGAAATTTCTAATATTTAGTGCTTCTCAGAAAATATTTTGGAACAGTAAATCTCAGCAGATAGCATTACTTGCAAAGATGCTTCCCCAGTTCTTTTTTGTTATAATCCACATGTATTAAATTCTGTAGAGCTACTGAGCTACTGGAATACAGCTGAAGTTAAAACTGGAGATGGACATGACAGGCAACAAGAAGGTTTTCATAGGTACACCAGCAACAAAATGAAGATGAAGGAAAATGTGGGGATGTAGTGACAAAGACATGGTTGGGACAGTCAGTGATTTTGTTGCCTCTTCATGGCTAAGGTCAAGGTCTGTCCTCAGGCCTCTCAAGTCCCTGTAAGGAGAAGCATAGTCCAGGGGTGGAAATGCCACCTACAATAGAGGAATATGGAGCTAGAAACTACTCAAGTAAACTGGATAGACACAAGTCAATGGAACTGGATGGAATACATCCAAAAGCCTGCCAACATTGTAGCCAGACCTCTCTCACCTTTGAAAGGCTGCAGTATCTGGAGAAATCCTGATGACGGGAAAAGGCAGATGTCACATCTGTCTTCAAGAAGGGCAGGAGGATCTGGTCTTCCTAATCTCAGCCCATGAAAGTTACAGAGGAAATTTTAAAAGTTCACAGATGACAGACACCAAATTGCAGGGAGCATCTAATCCACTAACAGGCATGGCTGCTATTCAGAGGCAACCTGACAGAATGGAGAACTAGGCAGACAAAAACATCATGAAGTTCAACAAAGGCAATGTGAACTCTGGCACCTTGAGAGGAATTATTCCATGCCAAGGAACTGCTCAGGGACCAACTGGTTGAGAGCAGTTGGGGGTCCTGGCGATGAAGGTGAACAGGAGTCAGCAGTGTGCCCTTACAGCAATGAAGGCAGACCACGCTGGTTGGCATTATTAGGATTGTAGATAAGAGGTCAAGGAAAGTGATCCTTCACTTCCACTGAGTGTTATGAAAGCAGATCTAAAGTACTGTGTCTGTCAGGCTAAACAGCAAAAGACAGATGAACGAACTGAAGTGAGTTCAGTGCAGGGTCAATGAGGTGATCAGGGGTCTGGAACATGTGATGTATATAAAGACAGAATGAGAAAGGCCACGTTTGTTCAGGCCAGGAAAGTAGCTACAGGGAAAACCTAGCTGGACCCTCTTAAATGATGGCTTCAGAAAAGCCAGAGCCAAACACTTCCCAGAGCTGTACAGCAAAATGCAAGGGACAGTCAACACAAGCTGCAGCGAAGGAAATGTGAGTAGATGTCAGGAAAAAAAATTACTATGAACGTGATTAAGTACAGGAACAGGTTGCCCAGAATATAAAAAAGCACTAATGCTTATACAAGTGTTGCAAATGCTTCCTTTACTCAAGAAATGTGCCTTAGTGTAGAGCACATTTTTTGATGTTTCACTGGTCAGTCAAAGTTTGGTGCCTCTTCTTGAAACACCCAGCTAGTATGAAACCCATTAAAAGGTTACATTAATTTAAATTCAAGCTAATTATCTGAGAGAAGTGGCATTGTTTCATATTTCCAAAGACGACTAGTTGGCAGAAGTTACAGCACAGCCTCATTTTTACCCTATTTTCCCTCCCAAATATATATATATATACAATTATATATATATATAATTAATATATATAAAATACTGAGTGTAGATCTTGGCAGGTGAAGACAAACTGTTTCAGCATGGAAAATTCATATTGCCAAAGAGCTGACGGAATGTGAGAAAGATGAAGAAAGTATTAAAAAGAAATTCTGTACTGAATCAACTTTGCATTAATTATTCAAGGACATTCAACATGGCAAAGGAGGACAAGCTTGTACTAAATACTAAAAACCCATTATCTTTTAGAAAAGAAATAATGCTTTTTTTTCTTTCTTTTTTTTTTTTTTTTTTTTTTTCTTTTTCAACATCTTTTGACAGCTGTTAGTTGATTACCAATGGATTGGATTGGATTTTCAAAGTTTGTTAATAGTATGTTTCACAGAGTGAAAGATTTATGAAGGTTTAATTGCACATCCTTTGTCTTCTAAATCCTTTATTATTTCCACAGTGGTTTTCAGAACAATTGAAGAAAACTATACCTATGAACAGCAATCAGAAGATGGTGGTGGCAGGGCACTGAGGGTGTAGTCAGGCTGCCTGTCCCACGTTGCCTACAATCCAGGGCCCCATTTCAGCCCTTGGTACCAGTTCCTGCCCCAGCAAGGCCACAGGAAGAAGTCTCCAGCTCTGGCCTGCCCAGCTTCTCTGGACTGATGTCCTAGCCTAGCCCCATCCCAATTTTGGAAGCAAAATTCAAAAACCCATTATCTTCATAAAGCCATGAAAATTACTTCTGTATTCAGTCTTCTATGTCCTTCACCATCTTCACTATTTTGCTCTTCCAATGCATTTAAGATTCACTTGATTTCCCTGGACTGAAGGCTTCTGTAAAAATTCACAATCATTGTTTTTCCAATATGTCTGTATTTGCCATTCAAAAGCAATCTACCCACACAATTAAAACAGAGGTGCATACTAAATCAATATTAGAAGTTAGTATTTTGCTCTTACTGAAGTAATCAACCTTCTGCTTCAACTAACTCAAAACATACACCATGAGTCTGACTGGCATTGAAATACCTATTCAAAAAATGAAAGCAAAATAAAAGCTATAAACTATCTACTGGAAACATGAACTCATTTTCCACAACAGCTTCTGAGACACCCAATTGTCAGGGTGTCTAACAAAGCCTTGAATTTACAGCAGACATGACTCAGATTTATTTTGACCTAAAACTAAGTCTTTGCACTCTTCATTTTATCTCAGCTTTGGATTGTACTCAAGTTGCCAGGAAAAAAACAGATAATCCCAGTCAGTAACAATGAGACCCTCTGTACCGGGATGGTTGCTCCCAAAGCATAGCGGACAGAGCACAGCCCCAAAATTGCAACCTCACCACAAGCGGGAAAAGCCTGAAAGTGAAGCGTGTCCAGAGTAATCTGAGCTCATCTTGGTCCAAGCTGACTTTAGCTTGTTTGTCAGTGGCAGCAATTGCCTAGCAGTTGGGTGTTTGAATTAAATCTACCTTCATTTTAGCTGTTAACAAGTGGTTATTCAGCATGGACTAAACTGTCTTTTACTCTAAAATAAAATGTGGTATGGAAGAGAATGGATAGAGAATGATACCAGAGCTCCCAGACTGCAAATGCAAATGTGTAAAAAACTATATCCTCAAACTGAAATTTAATCATCTTGGTCACTTTTATGGGAAACCTGAACATACTTCATATTGATTGTCCTCTTCCCTAAGCACACAACTTTTGGAATCTGACTCCTATCATACCTATCATAATTAGCTAAAAGACAGACTGAAATTTGCTGTTTCGTGTTCATCCTTTCTCTAAGCAACAAAACATGCACAAATAAACACTGCAGGATACATTTCAGTTTTGACAGAAACAAAATAACAAAACACAATCCCACTAATCATTAAGTTGATTCGTGATTTGATTATTATTATTATTATTATTTTTAAATGCCACAACAAAACATCTGGAATCTACAATGCTACTTCAGATACAACATACAGTGACAGTTCATGGCATTTATATTGTACTTCACCACCAAACTGAAGCAACCAACTTGCCTCTTCCTTACCCTAGACTGAGAAATGTTTGGGCACATCCCTGTTCTCCATGTGTGTACATGGACAGGCGACTAGCAATGTACATGTATACATAGAGTGTGCTATTGTCTCATTTTTTTGCACTTCTTTCATTGCAGTGAACTGAGCAATTTCCAGTATATTTTCCAGATTAAAAATCTTTCAGCAAAATCTAATGAAATCAGTAAATAATTCAAAGGCAGTCAAAAATATGTTTTGTGGGAACTTCAGTAGTTACCAAACAAATAAAACATTCTCAGCTGCAGGTGATCTGTTGTGTTTTTCTATTTTACTTACATCAGCAACCCAAGACAGTGCATGTAGATCCAGTTCAGAGAATCACTGAATAGTTGCGAAGGGAAGGAACCAGGGCTGAGCAGAGGGGAAGGATCACCTCCCTCCACCTGCTGGCAGTGTTCTGCTGCATGAAGCTCCAGAGGCTGCCGGCCTCCTTTTCCACAAGGAGGACCCATCATGGATGGGTTACTTGGTGTTCACCAGGACCACTAGGTCCTTTTCTTCAAAGATGCTTTCCAGACTGTTCATGAAAGGCATTCACCTCCCATGTAATTACTTGAATACTTTCATGGCAGACCTCTGCTGTCTGTGTGAGTTCAGAATTAAACTAAAAGACCACAGCATAGGACTGCTGAGTGATGAAGGTAACCTCCTGCTGAGGGCAGGATATGGGTGCCAGTGTAGCTTAAAAGAAGCTATTATTTTATAAATACCGTTTGCAATACTTAACTCTGTTTGCTTTGCCTATTGTACATCTGAAAGTCTTTGAAAGAAATAACTCAAAACTGGGGAATGGTTTATATTAGGATGCATAAGAAATTGTGATAATTGGACCTTAACGGCAGGTCTCAGTCATCAGAAAAAAAAAAAAAAAAAAAAAAAGTTAGGAAGAAAACCTTACTCAGAAGTAGCTTAGAGGGCTCATCATAAACCAATGGGCTCAAACACTACAAACAGGTGAGTAAATAGCATATAGAGTTAACCCAGTGCCATGATTTTTTTTTCTCATGGAAATACACCTGCAGGAAAAGTGCTGCTCACTACAATGTAGCCATCATCATTGGCAATGTGGAAATACTTTTCAATTACACTCATTCTCTTCAAAGCTGTTAATTTATGGTTCAAAAGGGTGACATATCATAGCATTCATGGCAACACTTCAGATACCATATAGTCCCAATTAATATCATCTAATTTTTATATCTGCAAGCTTGGTGGGACATTAATGCCCACCTAGTCAATTTATAATAAACAAAACTTGTTCAGTGAGGAAAGGCCCCAGTTCACTTGGGCTTGTAACTGTAAGCCTGACTCACAAAGGGCTGAATGACATCATGACCAGAATAGCACTGGGATGAGCACTGATTAAGGCTCTGAACTACACCTTCACATATTTGTGATGTATGTGTAAAACTGATTGAGACGATGCAGAGGAATTAAATGTCTGTCTCTCTCCTTGTGCACAACAAATACCATATTTAAACAGCCACAAGCAGTACAGAATCTGGCCCATAGCATTTCTATCTTCATTACAGTCACATGTCTGCTTCTAAAGCCAGATCTCATCAGATTCTAAATCATTCTGATTATAGTAATTTCCATATTTTACAAGACCTTTTGCAATTCTGTAGTTATTGATGTTAACTAGAAAAAGAATAACCCTCAGTTTCTCCAGTAATGAACCACTGAGTTATCCCACGATATTATCTCCCCAGACCCTGAGGGTGACTTTGAAAAGAATGTTAGTTATCTCTAATGGAGATATGTAAACAGATGTTATATTTGCCATCTGATTAAGCTTTTTAGAATGATCATTAAAGTCACTTACCCATATGGAACATCACATACCCATATGTACCTACTGTTTAACTAGGCAAAGCACATTCATTGGTCTGAAGAAAATATATCATTTGTGGTAGCTTAGAAGAGACTATGAATCTGAACTTCTGTTTTCTTCATTCTCCTCTGGAAATAAATTAGGGTTATGTACTGCATGAGCTGTTTTCAAGCCCTCTCATCTCAGCTGCACCAAATAATCAAGATCTTATGGTTAAGATAACTAAATCATTCCCTTGACTGCTGTATTTGACCCCCCTCTTCCACCAAAGTGTCTCTGTGTAACTCAGGGGAAGCTATTTAAAACAACATGTGGTCACCGCATATGCCTCATTTTCTTGCTATTTAATTTGAAAGCATTGGGTCTAATTTGTAGCAGGATTAAGAAATAAAAATGCAGCTGATGTCAACATGAAATGTTTTATATGCTTCATGTGCTTCATAAAACTGAATGAATCCTGAATTATCAGGTGTGAATAAATCCAGAGTCCAAGATTAGTGTGAAGGTGGGTTTGGGGGGTGGTGGTTGTTTTTGTTTGGATAATTCTCTGTGCTGTAGTTTGCCCTGAGTTTGTTAGAGTGACCATGCTGGTTCTCCCCTACTGGCTCCCAGCTGCATTCTCCTTACCCTTTCATTCTCTGAATCCATCTTGACAGATGGATTCATATGCCAGGTTTCTAAGCTACACAGACTCAAAATATAGCTGTGTTAACATAGTGCTGTCCCCAAGCTAATACAGTTTTCTCAGCTTGGCTTATTATTCTGGGGCACAAAAAAAAAAAAAAAAAAAAAAAAAAAAAAAAAAAAAAGCTGAAAAAGGCTGTGTGCTTTCAGTTCCAGTGCACACACATGGAAGGATGAAGTAGTTGTTACAGGGAAAGGCTAACTTCATCTTGAGCTAATCACACTTAATCCCTGGGAAAACAATAGCCATATACTTTGCTTAGCTTAAGGAGCAGAGAGAACCTTCAGGATGCACAAGAAAAATTAGCTCTTTGAAGACTTAATTATTATCTCTATCAAATACAGAGAGAACCTGTGTTATAACTCAGCCAGATTTGTTTGCATTTTCAGAAGGAACACCCTTAAAAAAAGTCATCTTGCTCTACTAGAAATGCTGGACTATCAGAAATACAGAAAATGATTTCCAGGTTAGTTACTTTTTAAAATAGATAATACTTCACAGAATCATACAGTCATAGAATTTTCACTCCCTAACACCAATCCATAAACAACTAAACCATTTTGGCTAAAACACAGAAACAAAAAATCAAATCAATCAGTCTGAAACACAGAAGCAGAACATGGAAAATTTTAGCTTTACATGAAAACTTTGTCAAAGTTATAGACTGTAAAAAGATAATCTCTTCCAATAGTAGTAGGAATGCTATGCACCACACTCAGGTACTACAGTTGTCATAGCTACAACAAAATAATTATAACAACTTTCTTCAGTTAAATAACTTTCCTTTGTACTAAATCTCTACTTTACCCCAACCGGGCTTTTTCCCTGGATGTATGCTTATAATAAATGTTTCCAGTATAAAATATATCATTTGTTTCTTATAGCATCAGTAATATAAAAAATACATGTTGTCTTTTGTGTAAATCCACTTGATCCAGATTCCTGGGGAGCGTTTTACATTGAGTGCAGGTTTCTCCATCTTTGATGCAGCTGCTCCTCCTTTTTTTTTTTTCTCCCTTCCCTCCTTCCCTCTCCATAGCAGCTTGTTTCTGCCTCTGTCCCTCAGGGCTGTGATCATACTCCCATTCCCTCTGGCATCTCTACACTCACATCTTACTCTATCCCTGCTATTATAACCATTTCTGTCGTAATAGAAAGACATTTCCCCAACACTCCTCTTTGCTCACATTTAGAAGATATTGCAGATACTGAAAAATACATTATCATACCTTCACTGAGACATTCTCTAATGAAAATGAAGTTATTTCTCCTGTTAAAGGATGCTTCAGCATGCAGTGGAGAGTTACTAAACACATTAAAATGAAGATATGCTAGCCAAGACACTTTTAAACACAGCTTGGATGGTGCTGTAAAGGGGAAACAGGCCATCAGTCCCTAGTGTATCTATGACTGGATCAAGCAAATTCATGTTAATTAATTTTGGTACTTCATTAAAGATGCTAGGATTTGCAATTTAACAGGCCTTGGATATCACTTCTCAGCCTTGTCCTGTGGCAGGCCAGAGCCTAAGTATCTTAATGACAGTATGCAACCAATTAGTACAGAATCTCATTTATTACACTCATGTTGATATTAAAAGTAATGAGATGAAGTGCATAATAATAAAAACAGCAAATAAACAAACATGGTTTAGATATAAAGCTACTTGTTTTAGCATCTTAAACATTTTATAACTTGATTTGAAGCATACCTTCCAATATGGCCAAAGAATGATTACCATTAAATATACATTACCTACTGCTCCATGACATTTGTTTTTTGACCAGAAAGTTGACAACATAACTCATTTTAAGCTTGTGTTATTGTAATTGGTACACTTGACTGAAGATAATTTTGCCCCTACTGAATATTCTTAACGACAACATCAGATTTCATTTTATTGTGCTGCTAGTAACAAATAAAAACAATAAACAAGGGAATATGAGTTTCCAAGCAAAAAAAAAAGCTGTTTTGTTTAGTGACTGGCAAAGTCTCTGCAGCAGTAGGTGTTAAGAACTGAACTTCAGCACACACAGAACAAAACAAGAAATGAAATTCTGTGCTGTACCTCTGAGAGATTGCCTACACAGCACAGGCATCATTAAAAGGAACTAACGCTCCAATCTGAAGCACGATAATTGCCTGGTGTTATTCTGCTCTGAGTTATTCTGCCCTGAGTGCCTTTGTGCACCCCAGCCAAGAGGAAACCGTAAAAAGCAGTGGGAAGGTGACATGATGTTGTTCGTGTAAGCAGCCTTGCAGCCTGCGGGAGCTACTTTGAGCTGTTTTCCAGCTCTTTGAGCTACGATCCGTAGCTCTCAGCTGGAGGGGCAGCTTCAGTCAAATTTAGTCTCTCACAGACAGACTAAAAAATCTGTGGAAGTTGCAATAATGTCCCTGCCTGTCCGTGGACAGTGACATTTCATGGAATACCTGAAGCCCACAGCAATGCTGTGTTTATGATAATAGAGGGTGCTGAGGCCCTGGCACAGGTTGCCCAGAGAAGCTGTGGATGCCCCATCCCTGGAGGAGTTCAAGGCCAGGCTGTATGGGGCTTTGGGCAGCCTGGTCTGGTGGGAGGTGTCCCTGCCCATGGCAGGGGGCTGGAACTGGGTGAGCTTTAAGGTCTCTTCCAATCCAAGCTGTTCTATGATTCTGTGATAGCATACTTCAATATACCATTACCACCAGCAGCCTTGATTGCAGCAAGATTCCTTATGCCAACATTTGCAAGCATCTCCCAACACTAGGACCTTTCAGATTTTCTAGCTCAGTGAAATTCTGTCTATTTTCACTCCCTCCAAAGTGATTTGTGAGTCTCAATATATATAGACCCTTGGTTAGAGGTAAGGAACCCAGAAGCGATGTAAGTGTATCACTTCAATTAATCTCTTTGGAAAATGGTCTAGGGCAATCAGGAACTGGGAAGTGGTGCTGCAAATGTATGGGAATTAAAAATAAAATCTTGGTACCTAACGTAATGAAACAAGACTCTTTTAGCCTATATGTGCCTAAACCACATTGGGTAATTTTCTCCAGCTCCAAATTGTCTCATGAAATAAGAGAGAGAAGAGGGAAGGGGAGGAAGGAGAGAACACATTCTCATTGTCAGGGATGTATGAAACAAACAACAAAAAACTTTGTATAAAGAACTTATAGCAGTGGAAAGCAATCTCAAACAGGGTAAAAATACAGGTTAAATTCATTATAGCCAGTGTCTTGTTTTAATTGTTTACTCCACACACAGTATAAATAGACATAAGCTCTTGCAAACTATTTCTTCACACACACACACATATTTAAATAAACCTTTAAGATAAGAAAATAATTGTTTTGCAAGGAGTAAAGTACATTCAATGCTTAAACAAATTATTCATGCAAAATTAAAAAGAAAAACAATCAGCTATGAAAACAAAGAGGAGGGAAATCATATATAGCAAAATCAAGCAGTCATTTTATGCTTTGCACAGCTATACACAAAATGGATTTGAAATAGAAGAGCTTAGCTTATATGCTAT
Organism: Aythya fuligula; assembly: GCF_009819795.1. Lineage (NCBI taxonomy): Eukaryota > Metazoa > Chordata > Aves > Anseriformes > Anatidae > Aythya > Aythya fuligula. The sequence continues at coordinate 200,173,853 of NC_045559.1, forward strand.
AAAGTCATGAGGATTAGTTGTCAACCAAGAATCAGGGGCTATTAAAGCCATATGGAAAATCTAACCTACTGCACTTGTAGTACAAAAAATTTAGTTTTTCCATAATATAAAGCAAGCTTTTACATAAAAGGAATTTAAGAATACCTTTAAGACCAGATTTCTCGAAGAAGAGTTTTTTTTCCTTGCTTATACTTAACACCTGATGTTAGTCATCTTTTAATTCTTTTAATCCCAGTCAATGAATTATGGCAGATTATTAAAAACGGTTATATTTACACAAAGTGCATTTACATTTACATTTAAATTGACCTTATTTAAATGCAATGTTTATTATTTTGATGGTAATATGCCTATTTTAAATTTCCTTATTAATTCCTTTTATCATCAAATGCATTTTAAAAAGGCAGCCCTGAAGTAGTTTTAAAAATTATGAATATAATAATTCTGAATCTTTTTTTCTACATTTTTTTCCCCAAAATACTAATCAAATATAATGATTCATTAAGAGTAGCTTCAGACGATTAAAAATACAAAACCTGATGCTGCTTGTAAAATGGTCTTAGTAAATATTATTTTTGCTATAAATTTATTTTTGAAGTGACTTTAACGAACAACCTTTTTCCATCCCTCATCTGAAGAGTGTTGCTACCACTAGTTGCCTACATGATCTGTGAACACAAAAGTACACACTAATCTATCAGCCTTCTGAAACTGTTTTGATGAATACACAGAATGCCTTGTGATAAAAACTTCCCAAATTTCAAAAATAACATTGAAAATGCAATAATTTTATCAAGCTAATTTTACATATAGCTACCTGTATACTCTAGCTTGTCTCCTCTTAGTTAATGTTCACTGATTGTACAGACACTCAACTCAGACCAACATAGATAAATTATTAAAAATGTATCTTCAAGTGACTGCATACTTCAAAAGGTCACTGTACAAACTACAAAGCTCTACATGAACCACACACATGCACACACACACAAAGGATTAAATATTAACTTGTATTAAAAAAACAACTTGTATTTTTCAATATTTTACACTTGGTCTAGAAATATATTTGTCTGCAAATTTGTTACACCTGCTGTAGTAAGTAACAGAAAGGTTTTCAAAAACATTTACGAAATTTAGAAGCCAAAATCACATTCCTAAAAGTTTCCTTAAATAAACAATAAATTGTTGATTTGTTTCATGCATTTCCTCACTTGACTTCAACATTTTCTATATTAAAAGATATTTACTTTCTGCTCTTCCATACATTGTGTCTAAAAGAAAAATCGGTGTTGACCCAGCTTTAAGCTGGAGCTTGGACTCTAAAATCTAAACAGGGTGCTGTGAATCTTAATTACTATTATATCTGTCTGAAACCTTTACATCTCTATCTATAAAGACAATAATATCAAAAATATTAGAGGTGACTTCTATAGAATACATAAACAAATAAATAGTACATTTCTATTAAGATAATCCCCATCCAGCTTGCTGCATTTTTTTTTTTTTTCCCATAGTCCTTTATACTCACAGAGATATTTATCCTTATGGCTTCTTTCCACTTCATGAGGCTGATCTGGACTACAAATTCCTGAACTGGATCTCAAATACTTTCTAATTCTGCACAAATTCATTCCATACACTTTTTTGTGTATGTGGTTTGTAGTTTTGAGCTCTTTGTATAAGAAAGTTTGCCCTTCTGTTGCCCAGTAGTTGTGTGAATTCCCTTTTAAATTTTCAAAAGTGACCACCGGGTCAGAGTATTTTTCCAAGTATTAAGTATCACACTGAAGCAAGCATATGTTGCAAATGGTCTGTATTTCAGTTCAATACAGAGATTAAAGAGAAATTGCATTTGCTCATAAAGGCCAAATCATGCTGCTGGTTTTCCAAGATTAATATCTGAAAGCTCACAACCTTCTTGTTCAGCAATAACGAAGTGATATCTGATTAGAAACATGTGCAAAACTAATCTAGTTGAAGAAATGAGTCACACAAAGGTGTCAAATCATCAGAGAGTGTCAAGTAATCCAGTGCCAAATTCTGGCTGAAACCAAGATAGATCCAACTGTGCTCTGACTTGGCCAGCTCTTGCAGAATAGTTTGAGTGACTGGAAATGCACAACATGCCTCACACACAAGACAGACATATGAAGTCCAAAAAGTGTTTGTGCAGACAGAAAGTATTTCTTTATTATCCTGCTCTTTCTTAGTTCTGATCTGACATAACAGGATCACTCTCAGAAGTATGACTATATTTAAATCTTCAGTTCTCATTCAATATTTTGTATATTTTCCACACAAGACTCTAAACTTGCTGCAGAGTCGAGGACGTGTGAACTCTCCATACCCTGCCAGAGCTGTTCCATCATAAACCTGCCAGGCAACCTCCTCATAAAAAGAAATTCAGAAGACGGTAAATATTTAGCGAGATAGTGAAAGTCTATATTTCAAGACTTAGAGGTGTTTCTTCAAGAAAGTTGGTTGAAGTATGAATTTCAAACTTCCCCAAACACTCAAACAAGAGAGGATGTATCTTTAGAAAACAGGAAGGTTAATGACTTCATCTGAATAAACCTTAGAAACATCTAAAAGTACCCCTTTTTGATGAGGTTTTAACATACAGTTAAATTTGAACAAGCAGGGTTTGGTTAGATATTTTAAAACAAAGAAAAATATGCCATTTTGGTGTCCTGTAGGTGAAGAAAGTAAGAGTAAACGTTAATATAGAAATAAATTATTGTAAGTTGCAGACGTTTGAAGGGTCAATAATCCTATAGCTTGTGCTGGAATTCTGGGTCTTGCTGTCCAGAGTGCAGTTATTTCCCTGTCCTCTATAGTGCTTGTTAATTTTTACACTGAAGAATGGATGAATGACCTGGTCAAACATGGTTTACATTGCTTGTCTATGAGTCAAGTTAATCTGTACAGGTGAAACCTAAAGTGAGATTGTGCAGACAGGAAAAATAATATTTGCTGATGCTGTACAAAAGGCATAAAATATCATTACTAAGTCCTTCTGGACAGTTGACACTACAGCCTGTGATTTTAGCACTATTATCCCTCAGACACCTGATGCGCATTGTTTTTATTCATCTCAAAATGGAAAAATACTAACTCCAGATATCCCAGTTCTTTTAAAAGTAAGGGAAATGCTTTAAATTATATGAGGTGGTCTTCCAGAACTGCTGTATCATCACCATGGTTCTGGTCATGTAGTGCTTCCTTCCATAGATCTATCTTCCCCTTTTGCTTTTTTATGCTAGGCTCTCTGCAAAACTCACTCCCACTGCAGAGGGCATCACAGTGAAGGTAGCCTTCTTGGCTCATTCCTTCTCCTACAAACAGCACGTCACTCTGCAGAGAGCTTGTACAGAAGTCATCTGTCATGTATTTCCATACATAAACTCATCTGTCAGCTGGCTCCTGCCCACACAAATACCCCATTCGTTGCCACATTTTCTGGCTTGGAGATATCCTTCCTGACACTGCAGTAGAACCTTGCTGACTGTTTCTGGTTAAAGATGTTTAACTTCATGAAAGATTTTGATTCACAGTTTTGCATAAATAAACTGTATATAAAACCACTAAATGAAGGACAAGGAAGACAAAGGTTTTCAGTATAACATGGCTGAGGGCTGCAAAATTATTGGGGTCTGTGTTTTGGCTTGTATTACATTGCCTTTCTCCATATTCCAGGTAAAACCTGGTCATTGCCACATTGTTTGCAATAGAAAAATAATACACTTGATTTTCTGTATTGAAGCTAGTCAAGTAAAACGATGTACCCAGTTAAGCCATGACCTTCTGTTTATACCCTGCTACAAGCTTCTATCTAAAAGACACAGCAGTCAGCAAGTTAATTGTTTTAATTACGGAGTACAAGTAGAATACAAAAACAGAAGCCAACTTCACCACTGCAAAGAGCATTACATTTAGATGAGTGAAGAACAATTACAGCAAATTGCTTCCATGATGACATTGTCTAGCAGAAAAATAAGGAGAAAAAAAAATCAAAATACCCCAAATCTTATGCTTTGCCTCAATTCCTCTCCAACAAGAGCCCCATTTTTCCCATTTATTCTCTCAGCTAAAGACTACATGTAACTTATCGATTAGAAAAAAAAAAGGGGCGGGGGGGGGGAAGGATATGAAAAAATATTTTAGCTAACATGACCATTCTGTATTAAACTAACTGCAGTGGCTACAGAAGCCACAAGATGGCACATTGTTTGTTCCCTGTTTCTCACAGTAGAAACAAGATTATGTTAGGAATCAGAATGATAAACTACTGCAGCTTTATTAGCCCCATTATCTTTTCAACAAGAAGCACTTTCCTCTGTGTGCATCATCTAAGATTTTAGCTGCAGTAAGTATTGAAGATTCAGGAGAAAAGAAAAAATCAGAATTACCATGTTTGCATCCAAGAGCATTGCTCCGATTTCCAAAGAGCATACACATACCCTGGTAGTGAAATATTACTGCTTTTACCTAAAAGCCTGCAGCAGTGTGATCACAGACATACTTCAGTTAATATAATATGTTTTCAGGAAACAAAACAGATTTTTAAAATTATATGAATTATCAAAACAGCAGGACAGCATGCAAATTCCAGTGCACACAGCATATAGTTTTCTTCTGCTTCCTCAAATTCTTTTATCAAATGCCTTCATGCATCAGGCAACATTTAGGAATCCTACACATCTCCATCATTACTGCAGCACCGCTGATGTCCACAACATTATGTGAACACATTTTCTTCGCTGTGGAAATCAGCTGAAATGATATGAACAATTCCACAGAAGCTCTACATGAGGAAAGATGGCCATGCCCATTCCCACAATGTCAGTCTCAAATCCTACTCAGTGTTTGAAGTTACCACAAAGAATTGTATTTCATGAAAACTTTAAGGGTTTGATTCAGAGCTTTAGTTTGTACTGGAATGAAACAGATACCTCTGAACCTTAGGGGAAGGAGAAATTAAAATTAGGAGAGTGAATGCTTTTTGGCTGAGAACATCTCTGTGATTCCATCTGCCATCCTTAGTATGAACTCCTCATTCAGCCTTTCTGGACAGACTTTCCGGTATCATATGTTTTTTATATCACACGTGTCCTGTTATGCACTGAAAACTGGGTTCTGAAGACAGGTATCAGAAACTTGAAAGCAAATACCAGCTTTTCTTCTACCACAGTTTGCACTAGGCTGGGAAGTCTGCAAAGATAGGCTTTTAGACAAATAATCATGGACTATAAAACTCTAACTGTCTCTTCCAAGTGTTTTGCAGTCTAATTTTACTTTCAACACAAAGAATGTAATTACGAAATGCATCTCTAAACCCTTTTCAAGTAAGCTAGTAAAGCAACACTCCAACTCCCTTAATAAAACTCTTTGAGCTGCAATGTTTCTAGGTTTCAAATATTAAAGCTACATTTTATGTGGTGCTTATCTACCACAGTGACAGGATTCTAAAAGACAGTTTCCAATTCAAACCACAGCAGTCCCATCTACTGTTTATTGATGTTTCTAAGCTTGTGTAAAATTATATCATGTTTTCTTTCCAGTCTGGGAATATTTCTCTGCTTTGGATTTTATTAAACCTAGTAATCTAAAAAACTAAAGTTGTTTTATAGAAGTTAGACTGTAGTCAAATACTATAGGACAGCTTCATGAGGTGAAATGATGTTCACTAGCCCTACCCCTTTTGGTCTCTTGAGCAAAACTCTTGCACCATAAAAGGACAAGGGCACAGCTAAAAGTTCTTACCTTTATTATGTTGTTTTCTAGTACCAGTTCTTAAAAGTCATCAACAACTTGTATGTGATGAAGTACAGGAACATAAACATATTTAGAAAATAATTTGGTGCATATTAGCCACAATTATTAAATGTTTTGCATTATTCATCACAGTGCTAGCCAAGGTCTCTTGTAATTTTGGCTTACATGCATCTAATGTTGCAGTTGTTCCAGGGAGTTGCAGTTTCTGCCTTCAGAAGACAGTTGCTTTGTATGTGTGAAACAAAATATCTTCATTGTCTCTGTTTCTTTGCTTTTTACGTGTCCTAATTTGGCACTTCAAAAAACAAACCAGAAGGGAAAATGAAGACAATGAAAGCAGAAGACTTGGAGAAGAAGGGGAAGAAAAACTGTATTTCTTCCTACAAAGTTTGTTGTGTATATGAAGGACTAATGCAGCAGAACAATTATACATGGTAGTTTCCTCTCCCTATCTAATTATAGTAAAATTACATAGAGATATTGAACACATTTTTATTCCATTTAGGTATGTAATATGGGACATTCAAAAAACTGTAAAAGCTAGAAAGAATGCTCAAACTAAGAAAACTCAAACTAAGTAGCCTCAAAACAACATTTGGTGGCACAGCACATTGCATGCAGCTATGTGCGTTTTTTTTTGTTTGTTTGTTTGTTTGTTTGTTTGTTTTCCCTGTTAAGATTACACTTTGCAAGATTTTTATGGCAAGTACTCAGCTTAAACTGATGCTAAATACATAAAGATCTCTGTGGTTAATACTGACCCCTCAGGGGAGCTAAAGACTGGAAAAAATGAACATAAAGAAATGTTCATTATACATTGTGCTCATTATACATAATGGATATACATTATACAGCATTTGGCCTTCAAGTCAAAATTGCTGCTGTCATGATAGAATATATGAAACAAAACAAAACAAAACAAAAAACCTTTAGTTCACCAGTAAAAGGGTTTAGGAGAGACCTTAGTTGATCAATGAAGGACTTCCCGGAATCCTTAGCATTCAAAGCACTTCAAGCATCAGATTTTGAACATGCCCTGTCATAAAGTCCTATAGAGATAGTATGAAGCATAATTAAAAGCAATTTCATTTGACTGAGAATAACAGTCATTTCTCTTGCTTTGAGAAAAGGGAAAGAAAAAAAAAAAAAGTGTGGGGGGGAAGGTGCCTAAAAGGTTGTCTCAGGAATCCCTGCTGCTGCTAATCCAGAAAGCATTACAAGCAGCAGAAAGCAGCAGTCTGAATCTTGGTAACACAGACTGTACTTAACTGCAAGAAGGCAATTTGATTCAGTGTTCTTTAACCAAGGTTCCAAGGCAACAAATCCAATCTCCAACTCATATACGTTCATACCCCAAACAATTAATTTCTATTTAAGTAGAAACCTTTAAAAAAGACTGCTCTGCATACCTCCTCTAAGGTCTGATGAGCCTGCTTGTATCTTTCAGTTTCTTTTTTCACCTGACACTTTTCTCATTGTTTTTTTGCCTCTTACAAGCTCTTAAAATGTACTGAAAACCAAATAAAATTATGGGTTTTGATCAAACTTTATTTAAACTTGAGTAAATTTTTTCATTTTCCATTCTCAAGTATTGTAAGGCATGACAAAATTCAAGGTCTCTTAAAAATGAAAAAAAAAAAAAGTGTCAAAGATGCCATTTCCTAATCAAATGCAAAAATGTAAAAAAGCTGTTCTGGTTGAACCAAGTGTTTATCTCACAAATATCCCATGTCCCACAGTAGCCAGGAGGGGAAAAAGGACAATTCCTACCCAGTTTCTGTAGCCAGATGTGCTGAGTCCTGCACTTGGACTTCATCTTCCACTCTGTACCCACTTCACCAAAAATTTACACCACTTTAGACACCTGCACTAAATGCTGGAAATGTGGTCTTCCTCCACCCCACATAGCATGGGAATAGCCATATTTACTTTGGTGCTGTTTAACCCACCCCATTCCATGACCTAGCACCCTAATCTTATCTACATGGCACAGCTGCTCCATCCAGGTAGGCAGCTCTGTCACCAGTCCCTCTCCAGCAGCTAACTTGTATGAGATGGAGTGTGTGTAGTTGTAGACTTCGTAGCTTTTGCTGTAGCACCTGGAGACTTTCTTGATTGGTTTTAAACAAGCTTAGAAACCTTCTGGATTATAGCCTGCTGGGACTATCACCATGCACCATCCTCAAGATGGACTATATGCTGCATCTCCCCAACATTTCTCCCAGATGTGATCCCTGCCCTTCTCACCTACCCTCCCCAACCCTATTTCTTCTTGCCTCAAGGCTAGCACATGAAGGGGCCACTCCTGGCTGTCCCAAAGATCTGCCTCTTTTCTGCTGCAAACGTCCCTGTTTGCCTGCATGCATCACATTACATGGAAACATGATGTTCATCCCATTTACCTCCACACTGCCACTGAAATGTGCATTCTGCCTTGTGTCCCAGTTGCTCCATTTCCATGCCCCAGTGTCCCATCTGGATGCCAAGTGGTAGGACCTCTCACCAGCAGGAGATGGTCAGGGAGGCAACTGGACCCAAGTGCCCCAAGCTAACGCCATGGCCCGCAGGGGACATTTGTACAAAAATCTGGGGAACAAGTGTATATGTAATACAGATCACAGCTTTGCCTCACTCATGTCCTCTCCATGATTGAAAAAGAGACACAGACATTCTGCCAATGCTCTCACACATCTTAACATGCTTTGTTTTCCCTTTCACCTTCTCTAAAGTTTCTCCAATAGGTTTTAGCAGCATTTTTCATTTCTGGCTATTTTGGCCTTTGTTTTGTGCTCTATTCTTTTCTTAATAATTTCTAACATAAGAGAAGGGTTTAGGGCTGTTAGCGGTGTTGGGTTGTTTTTTTGTTTGTTGGTTTGGTTTATCACTACTGAGGTGATCCTACCTGGGAACTATTGTACTCTAAAATCTGTGTCCTAAGTACCGAGGCCCTCCATGTTAAAAATGCTTGTCCTCTCTCTACCACCATATGCACCACTTTGTAATCATTCATGCTAAATTTCATAAGCCATTTTATTTCTGTCTTTTAAGATTCTTTTGCAATTCATCATTCAGACTGTCTTTACTACCTAAGCTTGCAATTTATCATAACCTAATAAGCTTAATTCTTGACTATTCACCCCAAACTCAAATTAGGCAATACATAAACCCAATCTATCTTGCATTTTTTCTTCTCCTAAGTCTCCACTATGTAAACCTCTAACCACCTAAAATAAATGTTAATACCAAGCTACTACAGAGATCCTGCAAATCATTTAATACATATGAAAATTCACACAGTGTCATAAAGTTTGTCATCTCGTTAATAAGAATGGCAGATCTACCTGTATTCCAGTATATACATTTTAAGTATGAAAGTATTTTAGATCTATTTTAAATTTCACAGAGTTGCCTCCTTCAAGAACTATTACTTGTTCTGGGAATTTTTACCTCTGCTAGCAAACACTAATAATGGAAAGATAAAACTTTATATGTTTGTTTTAATCAAAATCATGCATTTTATGAAATATTTAAACAGACTTGTTTTACTCTATTTTTTATTTCAAGAGAGGGAGACAGATTTTACAATATAGCTAGAATGTGTTGATTTTTTTTTTTTTTTTTTTTAAAGAAAAGGAAGTTCAAGAAAATTAAAAAAAAAGTGCTGAAGGTTGTGTGGTTTTTTTTTTTTTTTTAATTTCCTTCTTAACACCATTAAATGAGTACAACACAGATAATTCTGTGATTATTCTAAATATGAACAGAACAAGAATCTTTTAAAAACAATCCTCTATTACAGTCTGCACTGTATGTAATTTTAAAAAGAGAAGCTTCTGAAAAGAACAGAATTGTGAATGATTCACTATCCCATTCACTATTATCACTCAAGAACCAGAACTATAACATAATCCACTCCTCGTTAAAACTGTTTTATACTGTTTTGCATGGTTAAGTTTTGCCTTCTGAAATTTACTAGGATTTTTGCTTGAAGGTTAACTTAGAACATGATACCACTATATCCATAAATTATAATTGTCCATCTATGAGTAATAACACTGAAGAGAATACATTTGTTAAGTATGAGAAACACTGTAATAGGAGAAACTAAGTACTATAGTACTACATCAATATCGTAAAAACTGTTATACATAGTATTATATAGTCTTTTATGCTCATCTCTAACACTGCCATAATAAATGTTAGTGTTGTATTTAAGATTATTTTTGAAATTCTGCTGCTTTGAAATCAGCAGAAGACTTCAAGCTCGAACAACCTCTTAGTGAGTCATACTGAGGTACCATTTTTATTCCACTTTTACTTTTTCTGAATATATATTTATTTCACGCAGTTTACTGTGGGACTCCCAACTGTGAAACATGGTGAGAACTTCCACACACTTCTGAACATTACGGTGACTATCAGCATTCTTTTATTATTACTAAATCTACAACAAACTTTTTTTTTTTCCTCTCAATTTGCTTTTAATTAAATATGGAAAAGAAATAATGCAATCCAGAGTGAACGAGACTTCATTTGTAATCTCTGAAATATAATACTGCATTACATTCATTATATGCACTGCAAAATTACTATAGCCATAATTACATCCAAAATGAATTACTCCTTACTTCAGAACTCACATCTGAGATGTTACAAAGAAGACCCATAACTTTCAATAAAACCTACCATTTGCCATTTGCTGACACTTCACATAGCATTAGTAAGAACTTAGCCATTTAAAATAACATATACTTACTTGGTTGTGCACTTATCAAAATTCTGAAAACATATTCATAACAAGTTTCCAAACCATTAGTCCAAATTAGTAATGATATATGACATGCATATCTAACATCTTCTAGACACAACCACATACAGTTGATTATGTTTAATCATATTACTAACAACAATCGAGATAATCTTTGAATGACATATTACCTGAAAACAATTCAATCGAGTTTTGTGTTTCTTCAGTAAGCGCTCTTCCAAACTTTGTCTCCATTTAAAAACAGTAAGAAGAGATGGCCACTTCAGCTGGCTTGATGCTTGGGTTTTTCCTTTCTGCCCGTCCAAGGAACACCTTTTTTGGTAATGTGGGCACAAAACCTCTTGAGCTGCTGCTTTTACACTAGGTACACTTCCCCTGTGGTTTATCAGGGTTGAGTTATTTACCGCTAGAAAGTTCATTTTGAACCCCACCTGATAACTGTTTTTTCACTTTTCTTTTTTTTTTTTTTTTTTTAAATATATATTAAAAAAACACTTTTCCCTTACACATCTGTTTTCAAAACCTTACAGAAGTTTTCGTTTCCCATATACAATAGTATTCCGTACTCTAAGAACCCTATAGGAAGTTATACAAGCATAACTTTTGCTGTAATTTATGGAATCTTCTGCTATTAATAGCACAATCCCAAACTGATTTTGTCATGCACGCACCAAAAAAATAGTTTATTGTTTTTATCTGACCTATCCCACAGCCTCAGAGACAATCCAAATCCATTGTTAATAACTCTCATATGAGATGGGGAATCTGCACTCAAGTTGTGAGTCCTGTGCTGTTCCTCTTCTATTGTACTAATGTTACCGTTTTCAATTTTAGAGTTGCCAAAAGCAGATCACAGCATCAGCGCAATCATGCAGCATAAAAAACAACTCCATTGACACATATACTATGTGGCCAATAGAAATGTAGTAGCTTTATGAAAAAGCTGTGAAAAACACAGAAAAAATAAAAAGCTTCCTGAATGTAGTTTGCAGAGCCAGATAATTAAATGCCAGAGGGCTATGAATTGTACTGGATGAGCTGAACTAGTTTTTTGGGTGTTTTGTTTGGTCGTTTTTTTAAATCAATCATGCAAGTCTGAGCTCATGCAAGGACACACATCTCTCCCCACACCAAAACAATAATAGGAAAATAATGCCTGAAGCAGAAGCTATAGTTAGCAAAGCTGCAATTGTGAAACGCTTTCTGAGCTTTCCCTGCCGCTCTGCCCCCTCCTCAAACACACTGGAAATAGAAAGAATTGTCTGCAAATTTCTCAGCCTCTGACAATTTTCTATAAACCAAGCATTTTTGTCTTTAATCTGAAGATGTTCTTGCTACTAGTACAGATTTATCTTTGCTTTGGTAACACTGAGAGACAAGTTTTCTATGAGTATTAATGCTAAACATAAAATCAATGCACAGAAAACCTTCCCCTCATTCTTTTCTAGAAGCATGACTCAAAAGTCCAATCATCTCCACTATTATTGCACAATGATTTCAATAATTATTGGGATATTTATCAGCAAATCTGGATGACTCTAAAAGTTCCTGACATGTAAACAGTGGGAAAGCTGGAAGAATGAGAACATGTTACTGGTTCTAGTGAAGGCTGCAGCAGATGAAAGATTACATGTTTTAACAACAAGTAGACAATATGGAAGAAAGAAAACTGGGGTAAAACTGCAATGAGAACATGCACTCAATATATTTAAGAGTTAAATCAGGAGATAGAGGGCTATCAGAAATCCAGCTCTGCTATTTCTTGAACTTTTTTTCTATTATTAGAAGTGAAGAACCAGAAAAGGAAACAATTTTGCGATACTTTTATGAAATATTTAAGGTGCATGAATGGAAGCATCAAAAGCAGAGAGGTTCCTGCATTTTGCAATACAAGGTAAGGCTTCTGGGGCAGGGGACACCAGATTTGGGACTGTCAGGTCTGAATGTCATTTACTTTGCAGCACCACCACTAACTCCCCAAACTATTAGAAAGGAAATGTAAGCAAGCCAAAAAGATTCTACCTATCACTCAAAGCAAAGCATAATTTTCAGCTGGAAGCTCTCTGCCACATCTAGACAGATGAAATGAAATCATGACTGTCAAGTAGCACAAGATGACTTCATCATTATTATCAGAAGGAAAGCAAAACAGTCCAAAGGAAAACCAATTTTGTTGCTCAGCTGATTTTTTTCATGACTTGCACAGCACTGGGCTTGATTAAAGTATTTTAACATCTTTATTATTTTCCACACTTGTATAATTGATTTCTTGTTACAATCTCTAAAATAATCTTCTGCTGAGTTTTACCAGTACATTCACATGCTAGTTGCAAAATATTGTGTTAAGACAATTCTGTGATTTCTCCAGCTTTTGGCTAAGAAATCATATTTTCACTTTAAAGCACGGAGAACAAGGACAACATCATCAGAGGATTATTTTGATCAGAATCAGACTTGAAAAGGTTGCCTCCTATTTCTTTTTTTCCCTTCCAAACAGTAAGTGAAGTAAATGAAATAAAAGAAAAAAAAAAATCTTCAGACTTTCACAAACCTTCTTTCAGCTTTTACACAAAGTTTAACATGATATTTTATAGGACCAGTGGATGGGGATAACATAAGAAAAAAAAGGGGGGGTTGGAAGGGAAGGGGCAGTCTTTCCTTGCCAACAGAAAATAATTCAACTGTAAACTGAGTCTTCAAATTAAAACTGCAAGAAAACTGTGAAGTTACTACTTGGAGTCCAGGACAAAGAAAAGTTAATGATCAGAGATCTTGAAAATGTGATATACAGAGGATTTTTTTTTCTTTAGTTTATAGGGGGAAGGAGTCATAAAGAGGCATAGTTGTCTTTAAAAGTGAAAAAATCACTACTTACTATGTACTTAATATGAGAAGGTAAAGTTCTTAAATTTCAAGAAGACATCTTGAGGGGAAACAGTCATACATGCAATGTGTGCTGGACTAAATTGCCTGAAATAATCATAGATTTTATTTTATTTTATTTTATTTTATTTTATTTTATTTTATTTTATTTTATTTTATTTTATTTTATTTTATTTTGTCTTTAGAAAGACATCTATCTGGAAGAGATCTTTTTGTCTTGAATCAGAGGGATGCCTAAGTGACCTCTTTTGCTATTCTGTCTTATTTATTTTAACTTCTATTTACTAGTGACTTCACAGAATCACAGAACTGTAAGGGTTGGAAGGGATCTCGAAAGATCATCGGGTCCAACCTCCCTGCCAAAGCAGGTTCCTCAGAGCAGGCTGCCCAGGTAGGCGTCCAGACTTACTTTCTTTTGGGATTTTTAGCATCTACTTTTAATGTTGAATAGCTCAGAAGATGTGAAGAACTTCCCCTAGTAAAGAAATGAAGACTAAAGGAAATTTTGCTATTAGTTATTTGGAATGAACCTTACAAATTTTGCATATATATTCACTGACTTTAAAAGGGTAATAAAAATAAGACAGCCCCGTGGTCAGGAGAAATTTTTATAACATAAAAATATCAAATATTTATTTAATGAAACAGCTGAAAAATTTAGTCTCCCACTCCTTCAGTGGGAGGTTAAACAGCAAAGTCTTAAGATAGTTGACAAAAGCAGTGGGGAACCCAAGATCACACTCCTTTTCTGAAATAGGTGTTACTATTTACATTTATAATTAGCTGGAAAAACAGAAAGACACCAATGTTCGGTATGCCTAACTACATGTATTCAATATGTATTTGAAAATTCAAATTACTATTATTTAAAAAAAAAATACAACTGGCAGTACCACATCCCTTCCCTGGTAATGGCTGAGACAATGCATACATGCTGCAAAAACCACGCTCAAGGCAAACAAGATCATCCAACATAATCCCAGCTGTTGGGTGCACTGGGAGATGCTGACAGAGCACAACAGAATATTTTCCAAAATCCAGGTTTTGGTGCACACCATTGCATATGCTGCAGGTAAGACTGTACATCAAAGTGTTAGCTACAGCATGTTAAGAACATAAAATACAAGATCTGGAATGTAATTCAGCTGGCTATGTACGCAAGTCCAGTAGCAGACACCCCAGAGAATCCTGCCAAGCCTAGAGCTCTAGAAAAGCTCAGATTTTCTAAAGGTCCTGTGTCATATCTGCCACCTCATACAGATGTCTCACACTCTCACACTCTGTAAGGTACCTAAAATGCACAGGAGACTGATGCCTAGGCACCTAAATCCTGCCAATTATTTTCTGAGACCCTTTAAGCAGTTTATGTCTGCTAGTGTATTACAAACACAGAACTGTGTTCAAGTCATTCGTTTGCCCAGCAGCTTTTGCAACAAGATGACATATACCTTAGCGAGTTGCTGAGTCCCTGCTGAAACAGAACGTGCTGAAATGTTAGTAGCAGAAATCACTTTTATGCAGGTTAGTGTCACCAGAAATTTCAAATGCCAAGTGAAATGAAAATAACCAAGGACAAAGAGATGAGGGGGAAAGGACAGATACACCTCTTGTGTCTAATGAGCAAAATAATAAATTCACCTTCCAACACTAACTGGAAACCAGTTCCTACCAGTTCTTCAAGAAAGCATGAAGATCAAAGAAATGTAAATAAAATCCAGCTACAGTAAGTATGCTAATTTTTGCCTAATTTAGGAGAAGAGTAATCAATAAAAGGGATAGAGAGATATAAAGTGGAAAAAGCCATTGGAGAGCTGAATAAAAAGGGACATTCTGTGCAGCATTCTGGAAAATGTCATATGGTAATATGGTCATATGTAAATCATAAAAAGAAAAGGTGGGTGTGTGCAATAATAATGAATACAACATAACATTGTTTATAACCATAGTGATTTTTTTATATGAAAAACTGGATACTGGGACAATACTATCATACATGTTCTCAGTTCATGTCTAATATGCACACACTACAGGTATTCTTCTAATTAAAATACAAATAATAAATTGTGGTTGTAACCGTCACCTTCTTTCCTCAATTTTCCAAGAGAAAACAGACACACAAAAAGGCAGAAGAGCCTCATATAATAGGGTGGACATGGATGCTCTTCAAATTTGTCCAGTTGTTGTCCCTTCCTCAGGCCTCAGAGAGGAATTCCTTTCTTCACTTTTCAGGCTCTACCTTTCTGCTTCCAGAGGATTCAAGATAACATTTTCTGAAGTTAGTAACATTTCTGGAACACATTTCAAAGTTCCTTCAGAGCTTTTCCATACCCACACATAGACTTTAATCATGTCACCCACCATTTCATCTTGCCAGTGATCACAGCCAAGATGACAGTCAAGTTTTTTTCCTTGCTTAACTTTATTCCACAGATGCTTCCTAAACAACTGTAGATTAAAGTATTCACAAAGAACCACATAAAATGAGTGGTCTTTCTCAATGCTATTTTAAAGAATATTAACTGAACAACACAAAATTAAGATTATGTTTTACATAGCTATATTTTTCATCCGCCAGTAAAATAAAACACTTTTGTTCTTTTTTTTTTTCCCCCTCTTTCTGAAAAGTAAACATACTGTAAGCTGCATGCTGGCTGATATGCTTACCACTATTATTTCATGTCAATTTACGTATCACCATGGTAATGAAACGAAAATGCTTAGTAGATATGGCACTTGAAGGCTACTCCAGCCTTGAGTTATCCTTACGATTTTTCAGAAAGCAGATAGAAATTATTCTGTCAGATATTATCAGTAGCAAAACTGGGATTTCACAACCTCCTGAATACTTCACTACAACCTAAATGAAGATTGCACCAGAGAAGATAAGAGTTTCAAAGGTACAAATTCTCTCTGTAGATCATGACTGAGGGCCTCATCCCCACAAGATTTTAATTACATGATTATTTCAAGTGCATTATATTAGTCTTTAGAAATTTTTATAGTGCTCATCACTGTCATAATTAAGCATCTGTATTACAATATAACTTAAATAATCCATCTATATTCAATTCACAAATTATTCGCAATCTAAGTGTTTTTATTCTTGACAACCCTTTTGTTTATAATGGTTTAAAATGTTTAAAAAGTTAGTAAAGCAGACAGTTTTATCCTTTGGAATTTCCCACAACTCTTTTCATTGGAATCAGCTGTGAAATATAATCAACACCATTTTGATAACTGACATTTTTGTGCTTTGTGAAATCAGAATATTAACACGTTGCTCTTCATGTCATATCAAGCTTCAAAGTTCCTTTGATTTCGTAGGTACATCAGTCTCCTAACAAAGCAATCCTATATAGACCTTCTAATTTGAACTGAGATGCCAACTCTAAGTATTCAAATCTTGCATCTTCTGCCTTACTTCCTTCATCTGTTTACAAGAGACTGTGGATAATACAGAAACATTCTTAACATTGCATTTAAGGTAGCCCATTTTCTCTCTTGAGCTATGTGCACAGGTTTTCAAGTATGTTCACATCTATACATCCAGACAGGAAAAGTAAGAACAGGGGAGAAGTGCCAGACTTCCTTTATTTCCTATTGCTGCTGGGGGAGTAAAAGTAAAATGGAAAGAGCAGGAGGACTGCAGTTAACACAGTTGCTTTGCAAAATCAAGACGATGCTAATTATCACAATGGGTATCTTCAAAACAAGGTATTTGATAAAAGACTACAAATCATAGTCACAAACTACCCTTTGATTTCAAGTCATTCTTCAGACAAGCAGAATGAGTAAAGGAAAAGCTCGAATCAAACATTTGTGTTCTGAAATGCCTATAAGCCTGTGTTAGTAATCACACAATAATCTTTCATTTAAAAAAAGTTTACTCTAGCTTGAAACAGGGTCTCTCATTAAAGGATAAATGAAAAGGTCTAGGGAAGGATGTCAAATTTTTCTTTTTAAGTTATTATCTTGTATTTCCATTATAGAATGGAAATACTACACTGTAGTATGCTCTCTGCAGCCTCAGGACTTTGAAACACAGAAATATTTGAAAACTACTTTCTAATTTATAAAAACAAGCTATAATATACAGTCTTTCATTTGCAGTAGCACATGGTTCCTGTAAAGCTGACAGGCAGAACTCAGTTGCAGTTGCGATACTGGAACATTTTGGAGCACATTTTTCCTCTAGGATAAACACTTAAAATGCCAGTGTCAAGCAGGTACCAGAACCTGCAGCCCTACTGCCAATGGGGAATGCAGGCATGATAGTTCCCTGGTAGAAGTGACACATATGAGAGAAGTTGTGAATTACTGAACGAGGCCCACGCAGCCATCTCAAACTGAATGAGCCTTAAGAACTGTTTGTCCTTTACTCTTTTATGAGGATTACAGATTAAAATCTTATTAGTATGATAGTCAGAGTTGTAGAAATGCTTATACAATGGAACAGCTGCATTTTTGCTCAGAGCTTCATTTACATTCTTCTGGATAAATGGTAGCTTCAACTTTTATTTTCTTGGGTTAAAAAATGTGTGCATATGTGTTGGGTTTTCTATTAGCTTTTGGCCCCAAAGGCTTTGTTCCTTTTCTGCCTGATTATAGAAAAATATCAAAGAAATTTTTCAAGCTTTGAATTTCTGAACATCTCTTGTATCATGAATTATTTTAGCATGCAAGAATGGAAGAGAAAACGTTTGATGCAGCATTTGTTCTGGTAAGCTCCCAAGTCTGGAGGGACACTCTTAACCTTGTCAATAGGGCATTAGTTAAGCAACTTACACTACCACTAGGAGGTGTGGCCCATCTACAGCTCTCCACATCAACTTCATATTATGACCATGTCAATAAAGCTTAATCATCACTCTTGATGGAGCCATGAACTGGGCAGAAAATTCACCAGGAAAACAATCCAGCCTGTAATAGCATGATGTGCAATATTTAAAAAAATGTGATATTCAAAGTTGAATATCAGTAATAAAACCAGACTGTCAATGTCAGTTTCATTCAATACTGAAGTTAGAGGAGTTACTTTACACCCTTTCCTTGAGGAGAATTTCTCTCTGAACCATAGCTGAGATTTTTATCCAAATGTGATGAATTTTATGCATTTTGCTGTTTCTCAGAAGTTTTTCTAACTATTAACATAAAATGCAAGTTGTTTTTCATATGCCTGAATCCTCCCTCTTTTATTTTCATTTGACACTTCAGAGAGGAGTCCAAATCAAGCTTGCAGAATCACTGCACTATATAGTGTATTAAAATGAAACAATTCCTAACTTCAAGAGAGTGAACAGTAAAAATATCTACATGCGCATGAAAAGGAGAAATAAAGAAAAACATGAGACATCTTGCAAAAGCAGGTCAGTGGCAGAATCTGGGAACTCTCTAAGTCTCTTGGCTTCCAATGCAATTCTCCATTAGGGACCAAGGTGACCTTGCAAAGCTAGAATTAAGACTTTCAATTATAACAATCTTGTATGCACTGATGAATAAGCTCAATTACACAGCATGAAATATTTTTGTCTACCAAGAGGCAATAGTGTGTTTTCTTCCTCATTTGGGCAGCATTCAGCTTTCAGATAGGCATGATTTCTTCTTTTCCAAGGAGAGATTGCAGGGCAGTTCTAAGGGTAATATTTGGCCTTTGCTGCCATGTATTCTTCAGGATCAGCTACCCCAGGGCAGCTGCCCTTGTCCTCCAGGAGCTCAGAGAGCTGCAGAGAAATTAAAATTCTCAGTATACAGAGGGATATTTTCTGCATTTTTAAAAGATGAACAAAGCGTTCCCTCATAGTTCTTTACTTTAAGGTCCAGTAATAATATAACCACATCTTTCTTCCTTGAAAAAAAAAAAAAAAAACAGGAAAATACTTTGACTCTACTGGCGATGAGATCACCAACAAGGAAGGTGACAAGTAAATCCAAAATTAATTGTACATTCTGTGTTGCTCAGCGCCAGTTTGAGGCCATATTACTGTTCACTTTAGCAGGATTGGCACTCACTGACAGTATTAAAAAATAAGAACACTTTTTATGTAATCTCTGATATAAACACTACGTAGCTATTTAAAGTTAAAAAGAGAATTCATTAGCCTGTGGGATGCAGAATTCAAAGTTGAATAATAAAAATCTAAGCAGATCATATTCACAGAAATGACAGTTTTTTCCATGACATTTATATAATGAAATGCTCTTATGTCAGAATGGGCTGTTCTTACAGCTTGTCCCAAAGCACTTACAGACAGTATATCTGTGCTGGTGCAATTGGTGCTCCTGCTAGGAGACAGCTGAGGGATTAAGTAACTAATAGCAACTTTTTTTCTCCTTCTTCTTTTGGTAGTAACTGTTAAGATTAATCAAATTAAGTGAAATGTGGTAATTCTAGGAAAGAGTTTTAAATAAAAATTCCAGGTTTGTATGCATGTGCACATTGCTTTTATGGAAGATTGTCTTCATGTGCAATCAAATGTGAAATGTAAACAAGCAGAATTTCAGAAGTAGGTGAACCTGTATGTAGAGGTCATCTTAAACAAAACACAGTGGAAATGCTTATCCAGTTAAGAATTCTCTGTGATCTCAGCACTAAATTACTCTAAGAACTGCAAGCATCAGCTTTACTGCAGTTTTCTGATTTTCCTTTTTTTTTTTCCTGTCAGTGCAGGAAGTTCAACAAACAAACAACAAAAAATAATTTTCTAAAGTTTTTCACATACTTCATATCCTACAAGACAAACAAATAGATCGATATCTAAGTTTTACATCTTAGACATCACAAAAATCCCAAAGGAGGTATTTTTCACAAACGTGGGCTCTATACATACAATAGAAAACTTAAAAAACAAAACAAAACAAAAAAATCACCTCTGCAAATGACATCATTTACATCACCTACATGGAGGAACCAAGGAGAAACATAACTAACAAGGTATGTTGAATAATTCAAGACATCTTTCATACATCACTGCAAGATTCACAGAGCATCAAGGGGAACACCTCAATTACTGATATGCTTTCCCCTTCAGGGAGCAGTGAAAGTTAACTTTCACCATTAGCACAGTAGAATATCACTTTAATAAATTTATTTTAGAAGCACTTAATACTAATCCTTAGATACAAACAAGAATAGAGTAAAAAGACAAGGTGAGGAACAGGCTCTCAGCTCAAAAGCCAGCTGTGGCAAGGCAGTCTTCAGAAGGAGGTAAGCTTTCTTTCCAAGGTTATTGGGAAATTACCAATGATTCTTTCCAGTTATCTGGAGACATTGAATACTGTTAAAATTACAACGTAAGTTTTAATTTATGACATTTCGCTACTTGGATGCAGGTTAGTTAATATGAAGGAAGGCATGTAAGGGATTACTGAACTAGAGTGACATTTTTGAGTATTAAAGATTTAGGTGGGCTTAGAATGGGAGGGAAAAAAACTTGGTCATTTTCTGCCTTCCAGTCTTCATGCTTCCATGAACCATGCTTCATTGCTAACAAAACAGCACTAAACCATAACAAAGTTTGCCTATCTTTTCATTTCCAACCACATATTACAGGATTTTAGAGAGAGACCAGAAAACCAGTGTAAAGGAAACATTCTCTTAGGCACCGATATATGTGATGGAAATATGTTCAATTCATATACCTTGCTGGGTTCAAACTATCTCATCTTCTGGATTTGAGGTATCCAGCCCTGTTCTGAAAACTGGTTACCTCCTCATTTGTTCTTAATAACAAGAATTGTATCTGGGAATAAATATTTTCAGAATCATTCTGGGCAAGGACTAGCTGATCTCTTATAAACACCAAAACCAAGTTAATCTGTTCTAGATTAGATGATGTTCTATCACGCACCAGGGAACAGCAAACTATTTGTTAACAAAGAATCCTGATTTACTTTATGTAACTTCTCCTCTCTTAAAAAACAGAATAAAACAAACAAAGCCTTACCATATCAAAATTTCTATATGTATTAACGATGAGTAAGTATATCTGAGAAACAATCCCATAATTCATTTACATTTTCAACCTAATCTGACAGTATTTTAAATTTGCGAAGTTTTCAACTGTCTCCTATGCTTTCCATTCGATTATACATATAATATAGCATTCCTTAGGTAAAACAAGGAGCATTGCCAAATTGTATTATGCTTCTATGGAAAAATGATAAAATATGATTTCGTAATTTGAGCTTAGACTTGTCTTTTCTTTCTGATATTTCACCAAATGATTTGGAGAAGAGATGCAGCTAAAAACCCAGCAAATAAAACATATGCAGTACACTTATAAATTCAATGAAAATTTAGATGTTGACAAGAAGTTCTGAAAACCAACAGTATCACAAATCTTAACCATAAGAAGAAACAGCAGCAGACAGACAAAGAAAATAATATTTTAAAATGTTCTGGGTCTCTCAGAAGGAGGAAGAGGAAGACATCAAAGGACCCCAATAAGTGAAAAATACCATCAGGAACTGAACATTTGGCACCACAGAAATGTTATGTTGTGCTAACTTGAGAACCAGTTTTGACTTTTTGATTCAACCTTGAGAATGCCAGTTTTGCACCACGGGTTGGACATGATTGTCCATATTTATATTGCCAAAGCCAACATATACAACCATACTCAGAGTACAATATTACAATGATTCAAGGAATTACCATCAAGAAACAATAGAAAAATATACTGAAGAGATATAAGGCAAAATTGTACCTGTCTGGGTGGTGCACCAGCTACCAAAAATTCATATTCCTTCAATAATGGTCATAAATTATCAGATGTTTTCTTGCTTGTTTTTTGTTTTGATAGCAAAACCAAACCAAACCAAGACAAAGCAAAACAAAACAAACAAACAACAACAACAACAACAAAAAACAACATATAATCAAAACAATCAACACAGAAAAAATGATTATATTCTATTTCCAATTGTATTGTATAGTTATAGCCAGAGAATTTAATGCTGGAATTGATTCCAGCTGTAAGAGGCATAACAATTAAAAGACAAGCTAGAAGCCAAGTAATCTACAGAGAAATTTCAGAACTACAACTTCTCTTCTACATAACAATTAGCACTCTGAAGGTAAAGGAATATGAAAATCAGGAAAGGCTAACATGCAGCTAGTCAGAGAATAGTTGAGGTTGGAAGGCACCTCTGTGTCCATCTGGTCTCATCCCTGCTCCAGCAGGATCACCCAGAGCAGGCTGCACTGCCCAACGTCCATGAAGCTGCTGAAGATCTCCAAGGACAAGACCACACAGCCTCTCCAGGCAGCTTATGCTCGTGCTCTGTCACCTGTACAGTACAGAAGTGCTTCCTGACAGTTAGAGGGAACATCCTGTGTTCCAGTTTGTGCCCATTGCCTCTTGTACTGGCACTGGGCACAACTGAACAGAGCTTGGCTCCATCCTCTTTGCAACATCTTTTCAGGTGTTTATAGACAGATGAGTTCCCTCCTGAGCATCTTCTTCTGCAAGCTGAACAGTCCCAGCCTTTCTCCAAAGCAGAGATGCTCCAGTCCCTTGATCATCTTGGTGGCCCTCCACTGGACTCTATTATGTCCATGTCTCTCTCATACCTGGGGACAGAGAACTGGACCCAGCACTCCAGGTGTGGCCTCACCAATGCTGAGGGGAAGGATCATCTCCCTCAACCTGCTGGTGATACTTTGCCTCATACAGCCCAGAATACCATTGGCCTTCTTTGCAGCAAGGGTCCGTTGCTGGCTCATGTTCAGCCTGGTGCATTCTTGGCATTTTCTTACAGGTTGCTGTCAGTTGGGTGGCCCCCGGCATACACTGGGGCTATTCCTTTGCAGGTGCAGGATTTTACATTTCTCCTCACTGAATTTCACGTGGTTCTTATTGGTCCATCTATCCAGCCTGTCCAGGTCCCTCTGCATAGCACCACTATCCTCTGGTTTTTAACCAGTCCTCTAAGTTTTGTGCCACCAGTAACCTTGCAAAGGGCACAATCTGACCTACATCAGCCAGAATGTTAATGAAGACATTAATCAGAACTGCACCCAGTACTGACCCTTGTGGTACACTACTTGTTACTGATCTCCAACCAAACTTTGGGCCACTGCTTGCCATCCTCGGACTCAACCACTCAGCCAGCCATTGGAACCATGATGGGATGCAGCCACGAGTTCTGATGGAGCTGGCAGATGTCACTGCCATGCTATTCTTGAGTAGTCAGCACCAGTTAACTTGATAAGCTTCTACGATGAAATGACCAACCTGGTAGGAGAGGGGAGGGTAGTGGATTTGTCTACCTGTACTTCAGGACTTTGATACTTCCTCCTCCAGGATCCTCACAGACAAGATAGTGATGTGTGGACTGGATGGGCAGATGGCAAGGTGGATCTAAAACTGGCTGGATGGCTGAGCCCAGAGGGTGGTGATCAATAGCATATCAGAAAGAAACTTCAAGGGCTATTTCTATGCATTGCTCAAAACAGACTTACAAGATGGGTTTGCAAATGACAGCTGGGTGCCAGCACCAGCAGTGGTGGCAGACAGCACTGTAAGCCTGGTGCTGGTTGACAGCTGCTGGCCCTTCCTCTGTGCCCTGTCAAATAGGAAGTGTCTGTACCTTGAACAGCTTGGCTCTCCCTCAATAGGGCCCATTCCAGTAGTATTCAAAGTTCCTCTTCAAACTCCAAGGCTGGGAGAAGAACGTCTGGCCAGAGGCCAGAAGAGACTACAGGATATCCCAGTCAACAAGATGATGTTGTATTAACTAAACATTTTGCTACGTGTTCTTTACCCTAAATATAAGAACAATCCTTCCCCCTTCCCCAGAAAATACAGGACACTAGTTGAATCTATTCTGAAGCGTGTAAAATTAAACTGTTTGTCTAGATGCTGTAATGCAAGTACTTTATAAAAACATTTGCAGTGTGCTTTTTTTCTTCTATCTAACAGTGGGAAATAGCTACTAGCAAAAGAAACAAAGACCGTAAACTACTGCAATCCATAGATTAACAACTATTCCAATATATTCAGTACAGTACTTTTAATGACTTTTGCTTTCAGCTTTTGTATCTTCCACATAACTATAATATGGATGGATTTAGAGATATAATTTCATATGTTACCTCCCCCAGTTATATTCTTAATAATTCAGTATGTTTATACTTTAGGAAAAAAAAGTAATAATTACATTCTTTCATATTCTGTATTATTCCACCCTTTGCGATTTCCATATTTATTCTATTACCATTCATAAAAAGTTTTCTTTAACAGTTAACAGGTCCAGCCTTATGCTCAAAATTGAATATCCATTCTATATGCCCACATAATTGCTTGGAAACCCTTCAAGATCATTACATCAATAGTGTGTACTTTGAGCTTTCTTGTCAATTACCAATCCAATCCAATCACCAATCTTGAAATCAGAAACCATTGCAGTGGGAGTAATTCAAAACCAAGACAGAGTAGAATTAAGGATTTTGTCTTCTATAAGTACAGCAGTCTGTCCTATGGTAAATTTAAGAAGTCAGTGTCTAATATTCACTTAAGCTCTGTATACATTGAAGCACTACTTCCAATCATGGTATTTTTAAAGTAATTCATTCAAACTTATATAGTGTTTTTATAAGACACTTTGTATCGCACATTATGGAAGTCATTTAAATGAAAAATACTCCACAATCACACAATATTAGAACTTTATTAAAAAGATTAATCAGAAAAGCAGCATTGGTAGATATATCAAGCAAGCCAGCTTTGCTAGAACAGAATTCTAAGAAGTAGGCTTCAGCTCACTGATGAATTACTTGGTAGACTGCTATGGACTGCCGACCAAATTTTTCAACTCAAAATCATAATCAGCTTTATTCACATAAAATAAATGCAATCCCTGATATGCTTATTTATTTATTTTTTCAATTTAATGACTACAAGATACCATTTCATATAAACACAAATATATCTGAAAAAAAAATCCTTCAGTGAAAATCACCTGGACAATCACTTTTAAATACAGAATTGGGATGTCTGAAGAATAAAACATTGTTTTCAAGACCTCAGAAGTTAACATGCTTCAAAGTTGATATAAAACTGTTTTAGTAGACATTTCAGGAGTTTATGAAAAGAATGGGAAATTCCAAAACACTTAAAATTAATCAGTACATAATAACAATCATATATAGTTAGAAAAAAGCCAGATTGTCACTGGAAGAAATTCTAGTGATTCCACTGTTGTTAGTTCTGCCATTTTCTTGAACTTTCAAGATAAGTCAGAGATAGGAGAAAAATTATATACCATTCTTTTTTGAAATGAGAGAGCATTTTTTTTTTTCTTTATATCACAACCCCAACTAATCCTTATTTTAATACTGCATTTGTGCTGCCCAGGAAGTCTTCAAGATGGTCATTTAGTAAGTGTAAACCTAACTTTTTACTGGAATATTTAACGATACCATTTTTTATTTTTATTTTTATTTTTTTTTTTTAGTAAAGATCAGCTTCTTTGTTCTAATTAGAAAGCTCCTGAAAAGCTTCTAAAAAAGAAAATACTCTTTATTATTAAGTACCAAGTGTACATCATCTTTCTTCATCTCATTTAGAAATGTCATCAGCATGTGATGACATTTCCAAAAAAGGAAGCAGGATAGAAAAGGAGGAAGTGAGGAATGGTACATGCTTACTTTTAATATAAAAGTATGTCCAGGAACATATTTGTATCGGTTACCTGTATACATTGTTTTAAAAGTACTCTAATAGTTATTACAATTTAACTCTGGGTGACTATGTAATGTCACATACTTTTTTTTCCTTTCTTAAATTATAGAAACAAGATGGGAGAAAGCTGTTGACAGCACAACAAGAGGGGAAAAGAAGCCCCCTCCTTTGGTGATGTACCAAAATAAATAAATAAATAAATAAAAATAAAAGCAACCTCTGACATAAAAGTGGAATGCTATATAGGCAGCTTAGAATTTGTATTCCTATTTTATGTTCTCCCAGGACAAAAAAAATATGCTGATTTTAAAACCTTTGACAAAAGCAGAATATAGGAATTAATATTAATCAGTTGTTTTGGTATTAGCAAGCCTGCTATTTGTGCTGGCTTTTGTGATATGCATATAAGGTCTCCAGGGAACTGCAGCATATTATCTACCCAGGAAATGAGTCTTAAATAGGCATGTGCCTGCCTACAAATGATTAAGGTATATCACACGTGTGAATGAGCAGCTAAATTCTGCCAGATACAATTAAAATCAATAGCTCAGTCATATATAACAGTCTAAGATGTGGAATAAATTTTCTATTAAACACAGACACCTTGCTCACTAGTAATTATGATTCCTATTTCTGAACAGCTGAAGAAGCACTGAATGCCGTGACTGAGGCTTACAACCTTACCAAATCCGAAATTCAAAATATATATTTTTCTGAATTCATGTATTGTGGATACCACTGGACTGGAAATGCAGCAACGTATTAAAAATGTCCATATGCACTTCATAATACTGTTAACTTTTCTATCAAGATTTTAACTTTCTGCCAACCAGTTCCTGGGTTTTCCTTGCCTAATTTTAGGAAAATTGCAATAGGCAGTGAGAAAACTACTGACAGAAGGTTTGTTCCCCAGGAAATCCAGAGTTCACAAGCTTCTTCCTATTAATCACCACGAAGATCTACTACCACATGTATGCTAGGAAGAGTCCCACAGGCACTTAAAAGCCCTGTGTGACTTTACGGGAGGCTTCAGGAAGGAAGCCTTCCTGAAAGGTGGTAGCTTGCTCAGCAGGTATCATGCCAAATGCCACAGCAGAGCACAGTGTTCCCTGTAGAAGTCTCATCTTTGTGAGGGAGGAAGAGAAAAGAGACAAGAGGAATAGATGTGTACAGTAGGGCCTGGACAGATTTCAGCTAATTTAATTGCCTACATTAGGAGCCTAGTCAACTTTCTCTCCCCATATGGTGAATAAAGCATTTCCAGAGAGCAGCTCAGCATATGTAAAACATGAATCACACCTGGCTGTACGCATCTTCTTCAATCGCAGTAGGGCAATGTGGCCATGCTACTACCTCAAGGCTGAGTGAACCCAAGCCTAAGAATATGGCTAAAATTTAGGCTACGCAGACCTTACCAAACCAGCACACATTCATGCGACGTTTTTCTGCTGTGATCATTGAATAATTAAACATAACTAGTTAAATAAACATAATGGATGGGTATTTGTGACATGAAGGGTGTTTTTACCCTCACACACGCCCATCTGCCATCACTCAAGCTGCAACCACAGAGCCATCCAGATGACCATGAGGACCCACAGCTCAAAACATGTGCAGCTCAAAACAAGATGACAACTTGCAGCTGCATAGAGCTGGCAGCAGAATCTGAAGGGTAAAAGGAGATGGAAAAGGAGAACCCAGGGAAGCAGCAGGAACAAAGCAAAGATGTCCCATTTAACCAATTGTACACCCAGTGTACATCATGGTTACAGATACAAGTCTGTAAAAATCACACACAGACAGAGAAACGTGAATCTCACGATCATTGGATTATACAGGCTATATAGGGATGCCTAGGTATATAATAATTTAGTGTAATTAACATTGTCAGATATCCTTAGTGCCTCTCTCATTCTGTAGGCTTTTTTGCACATGTTGGGATTGGTCATTTCATATCTGCAAGCTCATACACATTGCATGCTGACAACTATTTTCCGGATTAAATTCATTGAAGTCTGTTAAACTTAGTAAGAATGGCAAGGCTCATACTAAGTGGATTTCTTTTTTTTTTTTGATGGAATCTTCATGGGGAAATTGAATTTAACAAGAAACATGAAGGAAAGGGGAATCTGAATGAGATCTGGATATTTGTCTTGATATATTCTTTTTAAATCTAAGTGAATGGATTTGTTAGCAATCCACATCATAATATTTGCTCTTAAATAGTAATACCATATCAATTGACTTTAGATTTTTTTTCAATTAAATTTATTCTGAGTCCCATTCATTTCAGTTCTATCTTTTATATTCTATATGCATGATATAAAATATATAATAATATATAATGTAGTATAATATATCATACTTTTATATGATAACATAATACAGATATATATATTAAAACAAAAACATATATATATATATTTTTTTTTAAGAAAACAAGTGTTGAACATTCATGTGAAATTTTGAGCATTAAGGAAAGAAGACATCTTAATTGACTGATGGCCTATTTGCTCTGAAAAATCAAACATGAAATTCAAATGTTGACAGTAAAAACTCATTTTATTTTCCATTTTGGGATCATTTCACAGATTTATTTTTACCTCTGTACATTAATTTATGAAAAATATACGTACACATTAACGAGACTCATTCAATGGTATTGTATATCACCTTTAACATATTTAAAATATCACAGTATCAATTAAAAAAGCTTAGCTTTAGCTCAACTTAATTGTATAAGTATACTAATCTATGTGCTTCTGATTTGGTACTGGTGATAATGCTTTTCTTATTAGCAATTAGGAAAAACAGCTTGATGCTAGGCCTTCCTTATTGAATCTTCATTAATCACAATAAGACTGCAGTATTCTTATATTTTTAGTGTGTTTCAAGACTGCAGGAAGATCTTCTATTATCTGCATAAACAAAATCCCTGCTATGTAACCATGAGTTCATAAGGAGGACCATGGTTTTAAGAGGAAAATAAGGAAAAAAAAAAAAAAAAAAAAGGAATCTAGGCAGACTGGCAAGACAAAAAGAACAAGAAGCTTAGGACAGCCTCAGTAAATTTCTATGCTAATTCAGTGAAAAATTTCTACACACCACGGTGAGAGAGACACAGAACGCATCAGAAAAAGAGAAAGATACAGAAAGGTTTATTGGGTCACAAAACACTACTGGAAATAGGTGCTCTAAACCGTGTTTATAATGTGAGTTTTCATTGAACAATAATTCAAAAAAAAAAAAAAAAAAAGTTAAAACTGCCCATTCCCGTACCTTTTCGAAGACAACAGAGGACAGCTGGCAAGTCTCAGTTAGCCTGCCCAGCTCCTAGAGGTATTAGATCTTTTTGTTCTATTTTTTTTTTAAATGCAAAATATCTTGTAAAAGACATCAAATGGTCCTTCTGAAAAATCAATACCTCAGTGTTTCAGAACACTACCTTAAAAAGTAGACACTCTAGATTTTTACTCACTTTTAAAGCTACTGGCTACGGCTATTAAAGGAATTTTATAGTGTTATTGCCCCAGTCCCATAAGATCAGAACAGGGTAACTGTGGGATGAGCAAACTGTTACTGAATGGTGCTAAATAGCTCTATAAGAAAATATCACCAGGCAGTCAGCATTTTATCTGTTCCAGATAACACTTCAGAAACGTGTTGTATCTGGGCTGGAACAAAAATGAAGTGTAATGAAATTCCCCAGGCTTCATATTTTAGGCTTTGGGCAGGCCTAGATATTGATTGGCTTGCAGAACTTTTAATTTTGAAGTAAATTCTTACTTTTTATGTTATGCACAGAAAAAGTCTTGTCAGCAAACAAGCACCACTGGAGCCTGCGAGTCTCAAGTTAGCAGCGTACCAGTTTTGGTCAAACTGGTTTGTCCTCATCAACTGACTTGTAGACCTCAGTAAGTGTGCTTGCCATGTGCTTGCATGGCATCCTGCTACTCACCACGGCTCACTCGAGAGCAATCCCATCTGTCAAAAGACTTTTCTTTTTTTTCTCCAAAAAGTGTACTTTTGTACAAAGACAAAGTGAAGCACAAGTTTTGTGAATTGCAGAGCAATTCAGTTTTTGCAGTTTCACAGCAGCTGTTAAATGATGTTGCTCGACAATGCTTCCAACAGCATAGTAGCCTGAGTGAATTAATTTCAAAATGATTAAAAAAATAATAATAATCAAAACTATTACCAGGAGATATTTTCTAATAGAAAAGTGGTTTGCAGAAGACACTTGCAAATCAGAATATGGAACTAGTTGAAACACATGGCAATTTACAGTCATTATGACTTTGCTTACCAAGCACCTTGCTAATCTGGTAAATGGTCATGCTGAAAGTATAGCTGCTTTTTTAATCACTTAGTCTCCAGTGACAAATAAGCTGTAAAATAACTAACCATCGAAGATCTGCCCTCAAGCTACCAACCTCATGTGACTAAGAGATGCCAGCATCTCTTACCCAAAGAGCTTTTTCCAATGGTCTGGTACATCTTTAATAGCCCAGCCTAAATGAATAGCTGCTTATCAGCATTTCAGTAAACTGGGGGCAACTTTGGGGACAGCTCAGCTCAAGGCTCATATTCAGGATTCATAATGTGATCACTTATCCTTTCTTCCACAGCTGTTGCTTTAAATGATGAGTAAAACTAGTCCAAAGCACATGAGAAATCTACTCTCAAAATCAAGGGGAAAGGGGAACAATGAAGAAAGTCACATAAATATCGAAAATCCTCTCACTCACTGGGGATTCTGATTCTGTGATATATGATGAATTGCTACTTAATTTTTTTAACTGTAATTCATGAAAATCACTTATCATTACTTCGAATTGTATTGAAGTATGTTTTTCTCCTTAGGACCACAAGTTTTCCTTTAGACATTTTAAATATTTGGGAAAACAAGTATTGATGATTTATGAAAAATGTGTGCTAATACCATAATCTAAAAAAAAAAAAAAAAAAAAAAAAAAAAAATCCATTTTAAGACAAGAAGTCACTTATTTGAAATTGCACATGGTAGGTCCAAAAATCAGTATTCTGCTTTGCACTCTTTTCCCATGTGGTTCTCCCCAGGTTAGGAGCTCTGAACCCCTGAGTTCTGACGTCAGTCATTTTGCAGATCTTTTGCTCAAGTTACTAATAACCTTCTACATTATAAATTTAAAGGGATTTAAAGAGTATCTTCTTTATCCTTAGCTTAAATGTTCTCATGCATCTCTATCTCACCATACAGATTGCCAGGTTCCCTTAGTGATTGCCTTCCTTTGCCACTTCTATGGTTACTTCATGCTCTTTCATGTTCTTGCCCTTCTCCCTCTATTTTGTGTAATCTCCCCTGGTAAATTTTTGCCTTTTCTTTCAGTTGGTATCTAAAGAAAATTGTGTGTTGTCTTCTTATGTCCTAATCAATTTAATTGCACTTAGCTGGCAGTATTCCAAAGCTGAACTCAGTATTCCTGGTCCCATCTCCTAGCTTGCACTTTACTCAGCTCTCGCAGGAGCCAGAAATATTATCTGTAAATAAACCATTTCACTGCATAACCCTTTCCACCACCCAAATAGACATTTTCCAGAACAGGGATGACTAGGCAACCAACCAGTAGTCATACTTTATGTCCCTGAGCACAATGTCTTTTGATACAGAAGAAGTTTTATTTACTAATCAAATTCTACATCCAAATCTGAAGCCAGAATCTGAACCCTGAAATTGTGCTGATTGGTTAATCAACAGAAAAATATTATCAAATTGGTAATGGTGTTTTAATCAGGACACTGAATGGTCAGAATGGAGGGTTTTATTAGCAGGAATGGGTACAAGGAGGGATCAGCTGGACAAACAAGCTACAGCCAGGCACCTGTAAAGCATATTTGTGGTCACTCTTCTGCGACACAGGATCTAACAGAAAACTTTTGGACCTTCAACATCTGGTCTACAACAGAACAGGCATAACTATGGACCTATCACCCCCATTAACTCTGCTGCAATCCACCATCAACAACACTAATCACATCTACCATTACAGATTTTCTTGTTTTAAAGCTATATTCAGGATAGATTTTGTCTTCATTATACTATGGGTTTGAACACCCCCCCCCATTCATCTATAGAGGAAAAAACTTCATTCTGGTGTCAGTAAAAGAGACTGAAGAGACAGGGTGCCATAGTTAGAGAAAGAAAAGAGAAAAGTTTTACTACACTGCCAGATTTATGTGAGGATAACAAGAAGAAGGAGGGTTTCAGGGGAGTAAAATGAAGTTTTGAGAGATGCGAATGACCAGTAAGCACAAGATAAAGGGGAAATTGATGAAAGCATGGATAGAAAATATTAATCAACTCTCTACCTGGTAGAAGGAAGAGGAATATGATGTTGCCAATTTTTGTAAATTGCTCTTAAATTACAAATATACCAACAGAAAGGCAAGGCTCTTTCTTTGTAAGAGGTCTCGGCAAAGAGACAATCCTGAGGTTAATGCAGATAGGAGAGTTAAAACTGAGTTTGTCTTTTGTCCCATATCCCAGATCTTGTACCTCCTCTTTCTGGATTTCCTACAGCTTCTCTTATATGAATTAACTAACATGAATTTTTCCTTGGAATTCTTCACCTCTTGCTTCTAGGATGTTTTTTCCCTTGAACAAGATACAATTTATTTATCAGTAACGAGAAGTAAAAATAAATTCTACATCTGAGAAGTCAGGTAGAGCTGTGATTAAAGGCTGACATTTTTACCTAGTATGCAAGACTACATTTTCCATTTTTATATATTCCCTGCAGTAGAACTTGTACAGATATATGTGAGTTGGCACCATTCTGTCAATTCTCAGTGTGGCAAATGATTCTGGAGACTGGACCTTTTTTTTTTTTTTTTTTTTGAAATAAAATACGTGAAAATGAGTACCACTGATAAGCCAAACCTTTAACTAGTTTTTCTTGGGATCTGCTATAAAGAATCCCATAACATAGAGTCCCAAATAGAACATAGGTCCAGAAGAATCATCTTCTCCAGGCTCAAGAATGGTCTAACCCAATAAAAGGTAAGGTAAGAATGGCAAGAGGCCTGCACAGATGAACATCGCTTACTATAAAACTCAAATACAACAACAAGGCTTACAAAAAGTGAAAGCAGGGACAGAAGACCTGGGAGGAATATGGAGACACTAAGCATGCACAGATGGAATTATGAAAGTCAAAGGCCATCTGGAGTCAAATCTGGTCAGGGACATGAAGGGCAACAAGAATTATTTCTATACGTAATCAGCAGAAAAAGTCAAGCAGCAGAAAACATAGGCCTCTGCTGAATGGGACAGAGGACGTGGTGGTACAGGACATGATAGTGGCCAACTTACTCATTGCCTTCTTTGCTTCAGTCTTTACTGCCCAGAGTGGCCTTCATGAAACCTAGGTCCCAGTAGCAGGGTCTGTAAGGTCAAGGAACATTTACTCTCCGTGAAGGAGAGACAGAGTATTCTCAACAGTTCTCACTGATAGGACAAGAAGCAACGGGCACAAGCTGAAATGCAGGAAATTCACTTCAAACTTTAGATTTTATTTATTTATTTATTTATTTATTTTTCCCGTAGAATCTCCACCCTTGGAGATATTCAAAACCTGACAGGACACCAACCTGAGAAGCCTGCTCTGAGCACAGAGCTAGACTAGACACTCAGTTTGAGCATTTCATCACCTATTTAGCCTTAAGATACACTAATGTACACTTGTCAGCCTTGTCAGGAAAACATTTTTATGTATGGTTTAGTGGGTGACACTAAGGGTGATGGTTGTACCAGATGATCTTGGAGGTATTTTCCAACCCTAATGATTCTGTTCTATGATTCTATGACAGAATAAACTTTTAATCTAACATGCATCCCTACAACATAGACAAATCCCAATTCATATATATCGTTTAGAAAAAGTTATACCATATGACCCAGTGAATAATGTGTTCTAGGCTTCACCACACTGGAAGTAGACACACTAGACTTCACAGCTCCTGTAAGTAAACAAGAAGGCTGTACAATGCTTTGTGGAAGCAGCTCTCTTTGGTACAAACTTAGATTAAGGAAAAGATCTTCACACTGAAATGTAGTGCTTTTCTGAAGAGAAAACCTTGAAAGTGAAAATGAAAAGAAATAAAAACACGTCCAGAGGGACCACAGTATTATATCCTAGCACCAGCATAGCAATCACATTTAAAATGCTTTAAACAGTTTGAAAATACTTTCTGCTATTATGGAGAGTATCACAGATGAATATTTAAAGACAAGAATAATTCCTAGGAGAATTGTATCTGACCTCCTGGCTCATAGACATCCATCTTATAAATCCTAAAATATCATACTTCTATAGCTTCAGTAGGAAAATACTATTTATAAAAAATAAAAAAATAAAAATAGTTCCACTATGTATAACCATAAAAAATAGTAGAATCATTAAAAGCTTTTTTATAAAGATAGATATTTAATTGTATTTGAATACGACTTCTTTTGATTTGCCCTTGACTAAACTAAAAGCACATAGAAAAAATTACAGGGAATGTTAGATGTGAGCTACACTAATATCTGGTTAACTGCCTCTGCTGCGAAAGCTCTTTTTATTTTAGTAAAATTTTTTGCACAAAAGCATTTTCCAGAAACTGATGTAGTACGTTCAATACATTTTTATACCCTAGCTTAATTGCAAAAGCTTTTTCATAATAACAAATATTGTCCCAAGCAGAGACTATATTTAATAAATATGCTTATTATTTTCCTTAATGAAAGCAATGTTTAAAAATTGTAGGTAATCCCATTACACTGTACTTCAATTATACAGCCCAGCTCTCCTGCCCTCCTGCTGATAGAGGACTACCTCATCTTAGTTTCCAATTATATACATTAAGCCCTTCCACAACCACCTTCATTATTACACACAGCATGCTTAGTTCTATCAGAGAAAAGCTGTAATTGGGAAAGAGCAAAATGCATTTTCAAGCCTAAGATAATCACAAGAAAAGTTAATTATGTCAATTAAAATAATCTTCTCTCCACTCAACAAATATGACCTATTTCTACAGAGAAACACAGTAGGACAGGTTCTGATCCTTGATAAAGCATGGTATTTCTCCTCAAGTCATTCTTACCAGAAGATCTGTGAGCATGCCTAATTTTGACTTTAAATTACATCCTAATACAAGAAGGGCCAAAAGGGACTCTTAGTGAACCCAGAGAAATTGTCTAAAACACAAACTATGATGTGTTCCATACAGACCCCAAATTAAACCTAGGTATTTCTATGCTTGGATGAAACTTATATTTTCTGGAAGCAGAAAAGGACTACTGACACACAAGGTCCTTCAAAAGTTTAAAATGGTAGATATAAGGAGTGAAATCTCCAATAAAACTGACAGTTGTACTTGGTGAAGAATTTCACAAAATCACAGAATGGTTGAGATTAGAAGGGGCCTCTGCAGATCATCTAGTCCACTCCCCTTGCTCAAGCAGGATCACAGCACAGCAGTATCAATAGGCAGCCAGGTGAAGTTACGAAGCATTGACTTTATTTATGTCCCTACCTCAAGTCTGAGCTTTAAGTTCTAAGATACTGCCACATATGGCAAAAATCGAGCTGTTCACCTCATAGAGTATTAGACAAGGCATCATACAGGAGGTTGACAGATCCTGTAACCGCACATGCCCAACCCTTAGGCCCTTAGGTTGCAGAAACAAGAGGAAGATGAACCGCAGTTCTCATTATTAGCTGTTTCTGGTAGTTAATTTTTCTTCCTCTGCACACTGAACCTTATTTTGGCATCAAACTTGGTTGACCTCTGCCATTTCACCCCTTTTTAGAACTCTGATAAAGTTTTCAAAAGCCGGCTCATTCCCATATTTTTGCAATATCTAATTGTGCTAACACAACTATCCACAATCTTCCTTTTGCTGAGTTAAGCTTTTCCCATCCCTTACAAAGACTTATTTAGACCATTTTACAATCTACTTTGGAACATTTCTTGAAGCATTTGATGTTATTATTGTTCTATGGGCACCAAAAGTAGATGTAATATTTTAGAGAGTTTATATTTCAAATTGTTACCATAAGCTCGGTGGCATAAATACCAACACTTACACCAGGTAGTTTAGGTAGTTCTTTGTTTACACTAAATTTATACTTTTTTCTTTTACATATCCTAGCAATTTGCTGTATAAAATTTGTACAGACCATTGACAATATGACAATAGAAGTCAAATATAGAGCATTTTCAGTTTTCATAGGGAAATTATTCTCCTAAAAGTTCCAACACCTTAATTTCTTTTATCCTGATTTGTTTTTTCCTTATCAGTTGGTAACTTTGTTAGAAACTTGGGATCACTGCCAAAGATGTTTACTTCAATTTTGTTTCTAGACCTAAATTAGATTTCTTCTAAATACTAAATTAGATTATTAATCAGTTAAAATCTAAATCTTCATTATTAATTTACTAGAAAAAATACAGCAGCTTGTAAAACATTTATGCGGCAGTAAACGGAGAGCTACTTTGCAGAGATCATGACATGCCTAATTTACTACACAACTAAATATTTAATTACAAATGGTGGTAAGGCTGAAGGTGCTTTGTTGAAATTTAATGATAAAAGTCTAAACTGTATTTTGTGCATCAATGGTAAATTTCTAAAACAAGCATAATGAAACAGGCTTCCTTTTGTGGACTTTCCCTTACTAGTTAAATGAAGAAACATGTACTTTGCTAACCAAGTTATTACTTACAGATAGGTCTGTTCCCCAATGTATTTTCAACAAAAATAAGTTTAAAACAACTTTTTAAATTAATTGAAAAGATAATGCACTTCACATGCCTGTTGAAATAAAAGTTGGAGGAAAAATTATGTTCCGTACAGCAGCTTATTTTTTGCATTTGCAATGTGATATTCTTGACTCAATGCCTTTCTTGCTAACGTCTTGAAATAGAGTAACACTGTTTGAACTTTATGTACATGCTTTTTTTTTTTTTTTTTTTTTTTTTTTTGTGATTCAAGATTAAAATTTTCAAAATTTCCAGGTAAAGTCCTTTAAATGCATTTATTTATCAAGACATATATTAAATGTTTGGCCAATCAGCAGTTTAGGAAACAACATTGGATCTTCCATAAGGCTGTCTCAATGCAGAAATATTATTCCTAATGTTAAACACAGCCAGCAAGTAATGATATCTAGCATAGTTATTAAAGGTGAGCTTTCAAACAGGTATTCTTAGGTCAATAAATGTAGCTGAATGCTTCAGAAGTCATCAACGGTACAGCAAAATAGATAATGAGGAATGCCATTAAAAAACATAAACATTTTCCTTGAGATAAAGATTAATTCATTCAATAGAATACACCAAAGAACGAACAGGTTGTAAGCTGAGCCCTGAAAACAAGCAGCAGCAAACAGCATCAGTTTCATTTAGTCCTGAATATCTATTTCAAAACAGCAAATTGATACTTTACTGTCAAGATGCTTTTGTTAACAACATAGAATTTCCTGACCCTTAGCCACCTTATAAAGATGCAGGACAGTCTTGCCAAATATAAACCACCTAAAATTTTTTGAAAAGTTGCCTGCTAAGAAAACCAGAACTGCTTGCAGGTATCCCATCAGCAAACTAGAAAACATCATATTTAGAAAATAAGAAAATATATGCTAATCTCCCAGGGAGTGGGTTAAAGCAATACAACTGACATTTACTACTGAACATTTTCATAGAAGGCAAAAATAAAATATTTTAAGAGAACGTACATCTTAGTTTTCCAATTTTCCTACATCTTAATTATGTCTCAAGGCTAAAGAATGTTTCAAAGATATATAAAATAGCATGATAAAGCTGTTCAAGACTAAACTGAATAAAGAAGTATACACTTGGTAACAGGCCTCATGACACATCAGCATCTAATTCATTAGCTTAATAACATGACCTTACTTATCAAGGTAACAACTTCTCAAGCAAATTTTTAGAAGGTAAGTGGTATCACTGGTATTAATCAATCCATGCTCTGTTTAAACACTGCTGCATGGAATAGGGAAGAAAGACCTAATGGAAGACAGATTGAAATAAATTGAAAATTCCTATTATAGGACTGAAACATGAAGTTTTCATGCAAAGTTTTCTATTCAGATCCAATTCTAGTTTAATAATTACCAAGTTTTTGTTCTGCTAGGCTTCAGGAAAGGTGCATGGTAGCCTCAGATTGGTAATACTGTCTAAGATTAATTATTTGATTAACTAAAAGAATAGCTGAACATAATGAGACAACTCAGCATAGTGTTGGTATCATCAATAGTTGCCTCAAAAGAGCTGAGTTGTGTGAGCTGTGTGGCTTTGTATACTTCTGCATCTAAATGCATGTGTGTATTTGCGGGGGGGGGGGGGGGGAGGGGCGGGAAGAGAGGGGAGAAATATGGGAAACTTGTTTTGCTATTTTGCTATGATATTTATATTTAAGCTGTTGTAAAAAAGAGAGCTTCAGTCTTCAGAACAGTGCGTGAATACTTCACATGACATTACCTCCTGCCTGATGGTAAAAACTATCATATTCCACATATGAGAGAATCAAGGGATTAGCTAAAATCTCTTATCTGAAACTGTTAACATATATTGAAGCTATAAGCACAAGTTTCTCACCAAGCTTACCCTGACATGCATCAATGTTTTAACCAGCGTGTGGCAGAGAATTATTATTTTTTTTTAATGGTGGAAAGAAAAAAGTGCTTCCTTTAAAATAAACTATCTTGAGAATCATATTACATGACAATACTTCTACATCTTACTACAGCTGCACATATTCCTATTTGACAGGGTATCTTCCAGTGGCAGCAAGTTACATACATACCAGCTGCAAATACAATACAGTATACTAAAAATGCAGAAAGTGTAGTTTGAGAATTTACCTTAGGAACTAAAACAGAATTCCCATAGCTCAGTTTTCTCCAGGGACACTGATGCCAAAGGACAGATTGTTTTTTGTCAGTGTTTCAGACTGATCTCTATTTGCAAACAGTGAGCAGTGCCAAATGTAATTCTGTACACAAATCAAACACATATTTTGTTATGCACTGTTTTAAATTGCATATTCAGGACAGAGAGGCAAGTAATGCCAAAAAAACATACCATACTTGCACATCATAAGAGCCATTTTCATAATATACTTGAACACTGCATAAAAATGCAAAGAAATAAAACAATTCTAATAAAATAATGAGCACCTTATGAATTAAATATGCTACACACTGGGATTTAAAAGAACATGATATAAAATGTAGACCAAGAGTATAAAGTGCAACTAAAGTTACAAATAAATAGATATACTATATATATATATATATATTTTTTTTTTAAGATGGTAACAATAAATTAACATTACTTACTGAATGCAAACAGGAAAGAGAAACATTTTTATTTTTCATTGAAAAAACAGAACAGCTTGTAGCCTATGATAATAAAACCACATTTGCTAGAAGAGATTCAAACTGAGTCACAGCACGAGCACTAGCAGTAGCAATTAATACAGCCATTGGCATGGCAATTGTTTCCTGAACGTTTACTTAAAAACAAGATGGACAGGAAGACAAGGTATAATTTAACTGGTAGAGTTACTTAATCTGATTCTAAAATAATCTGGCAAAACCAGGAAAGGAAAAGCTGTTTTAAGCAACACACTGAAGAGCATGATCGTGGATAAAAGGCCATGTTGTACCTGACTGGCCAATACAGACAGCAGCGTACATGCCCAAATGATATGGTACGAGGAAGATGAGGCATCATCGATGTATGACAGCCAGCTAGTAATTGAGTTCTTTTAGATTAAACTGGAGTGAAAGAGAAAATATATTCTGTTTTTTTTAAACATTTCACCTATAGCTGATTAATCAACTCTCTCTTCAATCAATATTTCTTCAATTCAAGATGATTTAAACAATAATCCCCATTACTACTCATTAATAGTTATAGCAGGTGCTAGGTCTGTGAAGGCAGACTAGGAAAGCAAAACAAGAAGAAAAATACTTCACAGATGAAAAAAAAAAAAAAAAGATTTTGAAAAGAATTTGAAATAAAGGATTGCAAAGGATTAACTTCAGTAGTTTATTATTCATCAGTATCTTGTTTTAAAAACATCACTCCTGCATTTTTGCAAGATTAGTTGAATTTATTTATTATTATTATTATGGTGATGGTGAGGTGAAAGTGAATTATAAGTATAATAAATCTCTACTTAGAAGCTTATTCCTACTGTTATATATTAATCATGGTGCACACAGGATCATAACCAACTGCAAATAAGAAAATAGGGGGGGAGGGAGAGAAGAGTTGAGTAGCTATATGCTCATGGATTAAATCACAAAATAAGAAAATGCCTTAGAATTCCAACTGTGCTAAAGCAAAAGGCACAACAAGCTCTGGATATAAAATGAACTTGCATATTTTTTCTCCACACAGTTTTGTGCTAAAAGATCTTCCCATAAAAATGTAAAATAGAGCACTTACAAGCTCCATTTGAAGATTCCTCCAGTGGTCTGACATAATTCTGGCATCTGTTCAAACAGGTAGTTCTACAAATAACTGATGCTGTTGTCATTCCATTGAATCTGATCAGTGTGGGCGCTCCTTTGCCCAAGTAAAACTGTCCAGCTGCTCTTAGTGCTTGTGACAGCTATGTGAGACACCCCTTAGTGAAGCAGTCATTTCACCTTTAGCCAAGGCAATAACTAGACCTACAAGAACCTTTCAAGACCTTTCATCACTTCATCACAACCCCAGTGGATGGGAAGTAAATTGGTGACATCTGGTCTGAAAGAGAGCACCAACTAAGAAATCTGAAGTTTCTACAGTATACGTGCAAATACTGCAGCAAAGAGAGAGTTAAGCTTGTTTGGAATTATTTATATACACATGTGTTTGTATAAGAAATGTAATGAAAAAATATGTTTATCTGGTATTATATTCTATGATTTCTTAATCACAGTTTCTATTCTTTGATGCATGCAGTTATTGGTTCAAGTAAATTTTTTCACGTCTTTCAAATTAGATTACTGGACAGCTTCTTGTAAGCAAAATAAAAATTAAACAAGAATACATAGCTTAAATCAGCACACTCTGCAATTAGCTGTATTAGAATACAGATATGAGAATCATCTGGATATTGTGTCATCTTAACATGAAGAGTTAATTGTCACTATTCCTAGAACACCGTCAGAAAAATGATTAAATACTCTTGTTTTTACAGACAACTTTTTTTGTTATACATCCCAGTTTTTTTAACCTTTTAGGGAAAATGTTCTTGCTTTTTTGCAAATATTTCTTTGTAGGCTGCCAGTCTACCAAGTAGTTATTTGACCCCAAAATAACCCTTAATCAAAGCCCACAGAGTGCGAAAACATCTTCTGGACTGTGTTCTATCTAGTCTGCACTATATTACATTTAAAACTACTCATATTGATACTGTTCAGTTTGTGAAAGTTGCTTATGGATAATCTTTATTTACAGTTGACAGTCAGAAACTATGTCATTTATGTCATTATATACACACCTTTTTAAGAGTTAAATTACTTCTGTCTTGAATTATAAACTGAATAAACGAGTTAAACTGGTATGATAAACAAAGATTTGTGAGGGAAAGATGGCAGATTTTCAAATACAGGACATCGGTTCTTAGAACTGTTAACACCAGAAAAAGCACTTTGGTGCCTAACAGCCAGAAAGGGTTCTAACAATGCTATTTTGTAAAATAAGGGTGAAAATCAACTGTCATTTAAACACCTCACATGGGTGCTGTTACACTGCTGCTAAAAAGTGCAGAAGGAGAAAGCTCCTTTTAAAGTGATTTTCCTCTTCTGATGTAAAAACTCAAAGTGACCAATTCTAATGGTTTTTATAATTTGGGTCTCATGGTTCAAACATGCTCCACTTTCAAACAAGCTTAAAAAACAGCATTCAGCTTCCCCTTTGAAATTAAATAATAGGGTTACTCTGGCAAATATTACCCTACTTTCAATATTGAACCTTGAAACCCAAATTCTATCAATATAATGAAGCATTATCAGAAGGTTTTTTACAGTGCTTTACCTCACCCTCTCAGATCAACAAGATTAATTGCTCAGTTACTTTTCTGTACCTCTTCCAATCATTTAGAGTACTTATTTTTATAGCATAACCGCATGCAGTTAACATCTCTCGATTTCTGCTTGATTGTGGTTTAATGAGAAAAATTCAAGACATCAATCTTTGCCTTAAGTTATTCTAGTTCCGATGTTCAAATGATCACGTTTGCTGTCATAACAATCCTTTCATGAGACAATCTCAAAGCATTTTAATAACTTTAATAAAACAGGTACGAGCAGAGCTGCCTTGAAAGGAGTTCAGTTGTTTTCAGGCAATATTATTGGCAGCACTCCCTGTACACTAAATATCTCCTATTTGAGGGCAGGAGTAGCACTAGCAATCAAGCCAATGCAACCACACTGAGGTAGAAGTTGTAGATAACAGCAACACATGCCAAAAAGAGTTTATAATCCAGTTTAATAAATACAATGAAGTATAAGGAACTT
Source organism: Aythya fuligula (assembly GCF_009819795.1). Lineage (NCBI taxonomy): Eukaryota > Metazoa > Chordata > Aves > Anseriformes > Anatidae > Aythya > Aythya fuligula. Next base: position 200,216,524 of record NC_045559.1, read on the forward strand.
GGACACTTTCGTTTTCCATAGCAAACCAAGAACATTAAGAGCAATTAACAGGCATTATCCCATTTACTTAAAAAGTTTTAACCAGGACAGCTTGGGGGACACGTTCAATTTTCCAAAGTTCTGAGCTTTTTCAAAATCTTTTGTTCTATTTTTCAATTAAAATAAGGCTTTTCAATATATCATAAAAACATGTCCTGCATAAAATTACTGGTGCACAACCATCTAACACCAGAGAAGCATTATTGCCATGGTTAGGACACTTAAGACTGCTGTTCATCCATTTCTTCCCATGTTTTCTCTGCTTTTCAGATGAAAACTTAACAGTAAGAGTTTGGGTTAAGTGTTCGTATGTGTCTTTTAGAAGCTTAACATCTACCAGGATGGCCTTCACTTTTGTTGGGGAACCAATGAGCCACTGTGCTACCACAAGGTTTGGCTTAGATTCAAGGTTGGAAATCAGGAGAAATTTCTTCTCAGAAAGAGTATTGGAGAGGGCATTGGAATGGGTTGACCAGGGAAGTGATGGAGCCACCACCCCGAGGGCGTTTAAGGAAAGGTTGGATGTGGTACTTTTAGGGACATGGTTTAGTGGGTGATAATGGTGATAGGGGAGTGGTTGGACCAGATGATCTTGGAGGTCTTTTCCAGCCTTAATGATTCTATGATTAGATGACTACAGCCTCCAAGGAAATGCTGGGCTGGAGGGGAAGCAATGATTGGAAGTACAGGACAGAAGCAGCAGTGCTGGCACTCAGCAGTGGGTACTGGTTCAGGAGATGAGAAAACCTGCTCAAGAGCTACCACAGGTCCTAATGAGATCAGGTTCACCTCTTCTCTTTGGCTTCCCAACTTTTTGCCACTTATTAGCACCTTTTCCCCTTTCCCTTTGTCTTTACCAAGCCCCACATTCAGCTTCTGCAGCAGAGACCAATTTCTGGTTCCTGAGAACCACTAACCCAGAAGCTGCAGGGGTTTCAGAGGTCCAAGAAATAGCCTCCCTATTGTGGCAAATATCTGTATGCCAACTCTCCCAGTGCAGGGACCACCATTTTCAAGTAGGGGGAGATGGGGGGCAGAGGGAGATGGGGAACAGGAATAGATGGGAACTCCAGCTTAAGAAAAGATGGGGAGCTCTGGAGATGCAAAAGCACGTGGGAACCTATCTGTGTTGCCACACAACCAGACATCCTCATGCAGGCACAGAGCATGTGCACAGGAACACCGCACTGCCACAGAGCTTTCTTAGTTCTTCGCACAAAGGACTGCCTTGGTCATCTTCCTTTCTCCCACATTTGTGTGCAACCACTGGCACTGCATGTTGCATTTCACATATTGGAAGCTGTTTCCCTAAATAGTCACCTGGGAGATCCAAATTCAGGTGCTCTCTCTGTATGATTCAGGCCTGATCTCTAACATTTTAAGGAGCTGCTCTGTCAGGTTGTACATGTGTGTGTGTGCACAAATAAATCCATGCTATAGACTTCATATTCTCCCCACCTCTCAATTTTCATCTTGGCCTTAAGAAAATAAATAGGCTCCTGCAAAATTTCTATTTCTCAGAAATACTTAAAAATATGTATATAGTCTTGGCTTGTTCTTGTCTAAATAAGTTCAGCATAATAGAAAATCTGTCATGAAGCCACACTCTTCAGGCGCTTGCTATACAGATTTTAACAGCAAGAAACTCTTTGTATGCACATAGGCCATTAGAAATCATTGCATTATATTATCTCCAAAAGCACATTAAGAAAACAATGTTTAATTCAAATCATGTTCACAGAGGAAAAGCTAATTATTCTTCCAGTAAAAAAATATGTAAGGTAAAACTGCATAATAATTCAATTATTATACCGTTATAAAAAAAAAAAAAAAAAAAAAAAAAAAAGAAGACATGCAATTAAATGTTATTTTTAATTTACTTGTTGACAGACATATTTCCATATATTTGTTCTCTTGTTCTTGTTACCAAGGTATTGTACTGAAGATGTCAGTGTTGATCAGCTTCCAATCATCAATAGCACTTATTGCAATAGCATCCTGCTAGGAATGGGATTTTCTGCCTTTGTTGGAGTACGTCATTTATTTATAGGAGAGGAAAAAAAGTAATGAAATCATAAAAAGTGAGACCTGACTATGGAATAAAGCTTCAAGAAAGTGATTTTACTTTTGCCTTATGACAATTAGCAGTTTACAAGATGTTTTATTGGATACTTACTCTCTTATGGCAAAAATAAAATTCCATTACAAACATGCAAATAGCATGCTCAAGATGCATGCAGAACAAAAGCCTAAAAATTATGAGGTATGGCTTCAATGCTTGAATAGCACTGAACTGAGTTGTCTCAATTATTTTGAAAGTTCTATAAAGTTGTATGTAATATGATAGATTTATAAAAAAAATATTTCCAAATACCTTAATAGGGAAAGAAAAAGCTTAATTCTTTTATAGCGTTCTTTTAGACTGTGTTGCAAGACTCTTGTGAAGAAAAATGTATTTTCTTAGTGAATAATCTGGCACTGTCTTATACAATTTTGCAAGGTTATTGGAATAGTCTGTATACATACGTGCTTTAAGCAACCCATACTAAACATGTTTTCAAGGCCACTGAGTGAGCTCCACTGTGTCAGCGTTGGAATGTGTCCACTCATCCTGCCTGTCATCTTGGAGGAAGCCTGAAAGCAAATGTTCCTCTGGAGGGAGCCCCTCAGAACTAAGGAAGATCCAGTCTGCAACTTTTTTTCCTCCCATAGCAACATGCAAACAACAGGCAAGTTTGCATGATTACCTTTTTTGTTGAAATATGTTTAACAAAGAAAGTTTGACAGTCCCTTGTACAGCTAACTGCATTTCTATTTTCTTTCATGCATACGGTGTGAAACATAAACCACTTTTGTTTGGATAACTTCCCAATGGCTTGGATGCTTAAATTTTAAAATTATCATTGAGCACCTATTCAACCAGTAGGAATGCTTTGCAGAAAAAGTAAATGCCTGTCCCCTTTCCAAACCATAAATACATTTTTGCTACTAATTTATTAGCATAAATTTTTGCTAATCATTTTCCCTACATAAGGAGCTTTTTCAGCTACAGATGAATCCAGGCAATGGATAATTACTTACTGTATCGGTGACTGCTTTACATAGCATAAGATATATCAAAGACATAAGAAAGCAACCCATTTATAAATTCTTTGACTACATCAAAGACAGCAAGGAAAAGAGGAAGCCATCATTATCAGACTAATGAGGCAACTTTATAACATTACATTTAATTTTTTTCACACAACCTGAAGCTGCGTTTCATGAAAGAAGAATTAGTCCCATTTTGAAACTGGTTTGTCTTTAATTTAGACCTGCATTCCAGTTTTGTCTACTAACTAAATGCTGCTTATATTTACAATAAAAGCCTTGATATCCTCCAATTACTACTGCTGTAAATCCTAAAACAATTAAAGTTTTGCTTGTGGAGAAAGAAGGCAGAAGAATCTTACCTACAAGGGCTTCCAGAAAACAGCTGATTAAACAGTTAAATTTTATGAGTAGAAAAACACTGAAAAAGATTGCATTGGCCATTTTTGCACCCCTATATATCTTTTTAAATGAAAGGGATACATGCTGCAGCATAGTTTCAACAAGTATAGTGAAACAAAAAAAAAAAAAAACAAACATTATTACATTCTCGTTGGTCCTACAATAGAAAAAAAAAAAGTATATATAAGCAGCAAGCAATCAATGGTTGTCTGAAGAACCTAACATTATACTCATAAAAATAATGCAGCACAGCAACAAGTTCACTGGAGTGCTCCCTTAACAGACAACATACCAGATGTACAGCTGTTTATCTTGCAAAAAGGAAATAAAAATAAAAATAAAAATAAAAATAAAAATAAAAATAAAAATAAAAATAAAAATAAAAATAAAAATAAAAATAAAAGGGGATAAAGACTTTTCAAAGGATCTTTCCTTCAGCATTTAATAACTAATATACAAAGCAGTCAAGGATTCTTGCATGAAATCATGAATAGCAATAGGTCGTTTTTCAGGGTATTAAAAAAGCTAACCAGATACACAACGGGATGCCAGCAGGCAGCTTGCATTAGACATAAGGCTTTATATTCCCACTAGGAACATACCTTCTCTGTTTTTGCTTTCCTGGCGTTATGCACAAACCTGCGTCCCAGCTTCTTGGCATACCAGATTGAGGCAAACATTGTAGTGATGAAGATTTCAGTCTGAATATGCAGCACACACACACGCAGGAAAAAAAAAAAAAGAAAAAGAAAAAGAAAAAACACCCCAAAAACTTCCACCACAACTGAGATACAAATCTAATGCTGGTTCAGATCTCTCAACTATGCTGTTGCTTTGTCAGGTTCTCTCATGCTGCCTTCTGAAAAAAAAAAAAAAAAAAAAAAAAAAAAACCAACAAAAAGCACACACACAAAAAAAACACCCCAGTGTGGCCAGTCTGCAGGTGTATTTACATATTGCCAGCAGGAAGTCCAGGGTGAGGCATCTTTGCATCCAGCTCACATCCAGTCTGCTAAGTGCCTGTCTGCAGTTCTTTAGCACTGTCACCACAAACTACATATGTGTCAGTATGAAAGGAAGCTGCAGTAAACTACTGTAGCAGACAGCTCACCTCCTCTTCTCCTGTTCTGAAATTTAACTCCTTGGTTCTCTTCGATTTGCCAGCATGCAACAGAAGCAGCAGCAGTTCAAATATGAGATACACAGCACTGCAGGAAAGGAAGGGGGTACAGAAGTGCCAAAAATAGAAATGTGTATTAACTGTTAAGGTGAACGAACAGGTGTTGTATGTGTTCCAGTGCAATTAAACTATGAAAGGAAAGTGGATTTTACTTTATTCAAGTTATTTGGGATAGATTCAGAGATTTTTGCTACCTAATTTCAATTCACAACAGAAATACATCATAGCTGTTCTGTTTACTTGCTGATGTCATACATGCTTTGCTAAAGGCTTTAAGACTCACTCAAGGACTTCTGCTTTGCTAATAGCTCCATGAAATAGAAAACTGATTTTTTTTTTTCCAAATTAACCTTTAAATTCTGCCTTACCTAAGCATGCTTGTTCCTCTTCCTTTAATTGCAAGTTATTTTACATTAGGAGCTGAGAAGCAATTATGAATGCCTATTTTTGCTGTGAAACAGCAGTGTACTGCTTCCCTTATGCCACATACCTCAGCTTTAACCCCTGCACCTCTTTGCAGTTATAATCTCTAAACAATAAGCAGAAACATACCCTTTTGGCTCCACACATATGACTAAACAGATGTTCCTCCCAGCCAGAAGCAGTATCAAAGCTGCAAATTTACAGGGTTTATCACTGTGTTTTGTATTTGATAGTACTGTGCTTTATAGGGCAAATACTTCCCCTTGTCCTCCCACCTATGATTGTGGAGATACCAACATGCCACTGCTGTCCTGTGTGCTGGATCACATTTGCAAAGCACATACGCAAGAGTAATTTCTGCTCTGCTTTTATGTGGTAAATAGCAAATCAAAATTAATAGAGGCACAGCAAAGGAAATATAGTCATAGCAATCTAATGTAGGACTCCTGGGACCAAGGAAGCTCTTTATCTGCCCCAGGATTTTCAGCAAATGGCTGAAACTATTTTCTCCAGGGTGCCTGAATTCCAAAGGCAAAATATTCCACTCCCACTTAAAACTCACCCAGAGTTACTGGAGCTGGATGGCACAGCCCAAGCTTTGAGCCTGAAGACACACACTGCTCAATTCCTTTAAGACTAGAAAGAGTTCAAAGAATTCCTTCAACACAATTTAAAATGGCGAGTTGGTTAAGTAAACAGAAATTCTTAGATAGTGACTTTTTTTCAGGGAAACTCCAAGGTATGTTTGCTTTTTGCCTGATGCATAAAAGCTTCTGACAAAATACTTTGTAACAGACAATATTTCTGGAAAGGAATAGTTTCTAATTACTGCCAATTCAGACTTTTAGTTAACGCTGGTAGTCAGTAAATTTGAAGCCCGAAGACAAAGTAAAATCATCTTTGAAATATAATTGCTACAGAAGAGCTATCTATCTGTGACACCACTCCAACTCTCTGAACTCTGGGCTGATGGTAAGAGGGTAGGTTCTCCAAGGTGCAAACCCTTTATTAAACCACATAGCAGACTTGCATCACTCTCCACATCTGTGGGTTGTCAAAGTGTCTTATAAGGGAGTATAGGAAGGGGAGCAGAAGGAAGGAGGAAAAATATGCCCTGAAAAACTGAGGCAGAACAAAACAAAAACAAAACATATTTTGTTTCTATCTGGGATTTCACTGTAAGAAAACATGGATGGAAAAATAAGAATGCCAAAAAGAAGCAGTAACATCATTACATAGCTTAACCAACACTATAAATGTTAATGTAAAAAGAACAGGAATAAAAATTTTACATATATGCATAAACAGTAGAACACCTCTCCCACTCTGCTCCCATGATTTTATAAAGAGAATAAGTATAATTTGAAATCACTGCACTACAACCAAAAAAGGGTATATTCTCTCAAGCAACTATTTATATAGTTTTATGTATATTCAGCTGCTAAGAAAAATTGAAGGAAACACTCATTAAACAATAAAATCTCACTTTATGACTTCTATCATCGACATTAACAGTTTTACTGAACTATTTATTCAGAAAAATAGGAACAATAAAAAGCCACAATTCATCCCACTTAAAAGAAAAAAAATAGAATACATTGTTCATTTAAGGAATAATGACAAAGCAATAGGGAGATAATTTTCTCCACCCACTGAAAATGTTAGATCAGGAAGCATAAACCTTGCCAAATACCTGATTCTGATTCTAATCAGAAATGCATTTTAACTGTTTGCATGCACTTGTAGATCTAACTAAAATCTACAACACAGGAATGGCCAGACTACAAGTCATTTTATTACAGCTCCATCACACAGTAGTCTGCCATACGTTGTCAATAGCAGGTTTATTAGGTCTGTACCGGTATCCAGGGATTTTAAGATTATTAATCTTTTACTGTAACCATAACAAAGTCTGCATTTTACAGAAGTGCTACAAGCTGAGCTGCTTTAGAAGAAGAATTGGAGCTCCCAGCTGTGGTCTGCTCATAGGAGTAATATGTACTTTAGCTTGCTCAGTGAAGTGCTACATTACAAGGGCAGAGAGATGCATGCAATTGAATTGCAATATTATCGTAGACAGGAGATAATCAGTTAAAAGCAAATTTTACGAGGGGCTTCTTGCTGCGAATGAGTGGGTGGTTTTCAGTAAACCAAACCACATCTATACTATACATTAAATTGCAATCTTGTGCTTCTCTGAGAATCGGTCTTACCACAAGTGGACACATGGATATAAGCACAAAGCAACTACAGTGTTGAATCCTACTGTTGTTAATACATGGCTCCCCAACATTGCAAGCAACAGCGATTGATGCTCAGCTCTGAAACAGATGGTCATTTCAAACACCTTGCCAACTGCTTGTATGTGCTGAGTATCACCGGTATTTTTGCTGGTCAGGCTCTTCTTTCAATTTTAATATTGCTGCTTTACTTAAGCAGCACACGGGAAGAAGTACAGCTTCGCTTTAGACAAGGCATTCATCTTCTCTTGTTAAGGGAGAACTTCTCGCAGCACGCAAGTGAGGTGGCAACCTCCCCCTCACACACCTGTGGTGAAGATAGATATTAGCTGTAGATGGTGCTTCTCTCCTACCTCCATCTGAATATATACACACAGTAGTCATAAAATGCCCTGACAAGGCCCTTTAAAATACAAATACAGCTCAGTAATAAATAATGCCTTTCTTATAAGAATAGGGAGACAGATGAAAAGATTAGTCATTCAGGGCTTGCAGAGCTCTGCTGCCAGTGAAACGGACAGGAGACAGAACAAGTTAAAAATGAAATAGCAAAGATTTAAAACATTCACTTTGCTTCAAGGCTTATATGTTAACACTCTGCATAGCTGTGGATACAGGAACAGAGATGATGATGTGAAACTAAGTTAGATTTTATTTTATTTTTAGTACTAGGCAGGAAGAGATACTGATTTGGCTGACTGTACAAGCAATCATTCCCCATCCCTAACACATCCAATTATCTTAGAGTTACATGATGCCAAGACACGACATTTTATGACCAGAATACTAGGAAAGACATGAACCTTAATTTCTGCTATTCCATCTATCCAGAAGTTATTTTTTTTAAGCATTCAAACCTTACAGAAGTTCAAGTAAATGGAAGTCCCAGGGTTTAGTAGGGACCTGATTTTTCCTTCTTTGCTATAAACAGAAACCTCATCAGACAAACATTCCTCCTACTACTGCAACAGGCAATATTATTATGGGAAATCCATGTCCTCTCTGACAAAAGGGGCAGTCAACCCAACCAGTAACACCAAAAACCTTTCTCATTTCTCTCCTGGTGAGGGTAAACCCCACTCTGTTACAGTCACAATACAGATAGAAGATTAGTTTCTACTTGTATTTTCTTCCAGTTATGATGTTTCATAACAGATTTATTTATTTTGTAATAAAAAAATATATAAAATTCTATCACTTAGGCCTGAATTTTAAAGATGGGAAAACTGGGTTACTTGAAAATTAAATGCTTCCTTGAAGCATCTAAGCCAATGGCTGCAACAGAGCTTAGCAATTCTGAGAACAGTCAGATACTCTGACAAACAAAGGTTGCAGAGAAGGGAATTTAAAACAAAACAAACAAACAAAAAAATGAAGGAAGATGGAATAGAAATAGGAAAAGAGTGAAAATTAAATTCTGTATATTAAGGATGGGAAAGATGCAAACTCTGCTCTTCCAATTTCAGTTTTTCTAGCTTATCTAATTTCCTTAATAATTCTTGTGCCAAATGTTTTCTCTTTAGAAATTACCTCTTCTGAAACTCAGCTGTGACATTACAAATTTGCTCCGGTCTAATTTGCCCCTTAAAACACGGGATACTGCATGCAGACATCTCCTGTCACTTTTTTCTGAATTATAGCAGAATTGCCATCTAGCAGAGGGCATCAAGAATTCCATGGTCACAGAGCAGTAAAGAAAGAAAATGCAAGCACTTTCCCTGCAGATCTCCTTTAAGTGTGAGGCCCTAAAAATTGTCAACATGCCCTCTGCCATGCAGTTATCACTTTGGTTTTTCAACTCTTCTATTATTTGATGTTGTAGATCCACTCAACTTGCTTGACACTAAGGGGCATGCTTTAGTGATGGGACTCAGTAGGTTAGAGAGATGGATGGACTTGATGAACCTGAAAGTCTTTTCCAACCTAGATGACTCCATGATGTATGGTGCAACAGGTCAAGAGGAGAGGGGATGAGGTGTTGTGCTCCCTAACTACGTGAATGAGAGCTTTAACTCGAAGTACATGAAATGGAAGCAAAATGAGTAAGCACAAAACACTGAGAATCAGCATATCCCTGCACAGAGTGATGTATTTTAACACTACACAATACAATGGTATAAGAGACAATGATTTAAATTTATCCAGTTCTTTTCCCTCTTTTATTTGTTAAGCTTTGGAATGGAGACAGACTTAATTATGGTACTTAATTTTGATTTTAGAAATTGATTTTCCACTCTAGTTTCTGCTGGTGCATAGGAAACTCTAGTGAGTCACACAAGTGATACAACAACCATTAGCAGCCTTAAAAATAAACATTAAGAATTTCACTTTATTCTTATCTTGGCTTCAGTTCTGTACAAATTGTTTCTTCATTCAGTTTTCTGCTAGAAATTTTAAAGTTTCTTCCTGTGATTTTTAGAAATCACAATGAAAATGGTGTATAAATTCCTCAGATGTGCCATTGTGCTGTTCAGTTTCTTGTATCAAATCAAATCATAGTGTATATAGTACAGTTATGCATCTGCATGGCAAGTAGTCCTACAGGAAATAATATAAAATACAAAAATTATCCTTAGGGAGAGAAAAAGAAAGAAGGGACTACATTCTGCAAGTTGTGCTTATGTGTGTTACCAGTGCATTTTGTAAAGGACTTACTAAATATAATCCTGAACAAAAGTGAATCTAGCGTGGAAACACTTTTACTGCTGCACTGTGTGTATCCCTCCCATCCTGTGGTATTTAAGGACCTTTGTTTTCTTTGCATTTGTTAGTAACTCTGTGGAATATTATTTCTATTTCAGAAAGGGAAGAAAGAAGGCACAAAGAGTGAGTTGGTAACAGCCATGCTGGAGGCTGGAGCATCTGCACAAACTCCTCTCTCACTCAGCATATGGCCACAGTGTTTGCCATAGCCAAAGCCAAAGTGAGGTGGCTTGCACTGTCCTAACTGCCAGGACTAACCACACTCAGACCTGCACCAGTCCATCTTCTGTCTGTCCAGAGCAGGTGAACTGGCAACATCCATTTACCTACCCACAAAGACCACTGAGATATACCCTCTCTGTAGTTTCATACAACAGCAAGTGGGACAGCCTTTAATGAGCTGTTCTAACCATTACTGATTAAAACAAAACAACCACAACAAAAGAACAGCCAAACACACACACACAGAGAACATTTGCAGACACAAGCATGGGAATATAAATCATCCTATGATAAATATTATTTTATTCCTGGCTAATTACAGGCTGGCTTCTCTTTCAAAGCCCTCCTTAAATCTCACTTTCACTTTATCAGCCCCAAGAGCAAAATTTAAAAGTCATCTGAAGCAGAATCACAAGTTACAGCCACTGTATCAGTGAAACACATGGTGTCCTTTGGCCAAGCTCCATTTAACAGTTCAAGGTGAATGTGCTGAGCCCTTGTCCCAGTACCATACTCTCCAGAAAACCCTTGTGCCTAAGAAAACAAGTTTCACTGAAACTCAAGATGAAGAAGAACTACTTATGATGAGTTCAAATAAGATTGGGAAGAAGTGAGCTACCAACTAACCTTACACCCCCACCTTATCACAGGTGGGCATGTTCATACTCCCATGGGCTGAGCCCATTCTGTGCTCTTCTGAGCAGCAGCAGAGCCCTCGCACATTGATCCACTCAGCAAGGCCAGGCTGCCTTGGGCCACTCTGAGCCCTGACCTGCCCAAAGCAAGTCACTGATCCCAGCTTAGATCCCTCCCCCCCTTTCTCCAGCTATATTCTGCCACTGACTGGGCTGCTCCCACCTGAGCAGCCTCTTCCACCCCTTCCTCTCTAGGGCCTCCCACCTGGCCTTTAAATGCTTCTTCAAGAACATAACCCACATGCTGAGAACAAAGCCACACAACAGGTACTGACTTATTCCCCTTTTCATTGCATCTATGGCTCTTCACCTTTGCACTCAGCTTTTCAAGGCTGTGATCCACACTCAGGTATGCACCCTCACACCCTAAGTCCCACAGGGAGAGGCCCTACAGTTCAGAATCCCTTGGGAAGTCAGAAGTCATCACAGAGGTAAATCACTGAACTTTGCTGAACTCTTGAGGTGCTGAACCCAGGTTTAAAAAGCAATGCATTCTCACTAAAATGAGAAAGACAGACAGGGAAAAGGCTCTGCTTAGTTCCTCCAAATACAAGATGGTCTACGTATGACAGCCAAACAGCAACAGAAGTCTTCATCCATGACTGGCAACAACTCCTGCTTCTTGTGTGCAGAGACAAGAGCTCTCTGTGCTCGTGGAACTGACTCGCCACCAGTTCATTGCTTGAGCACAGCTCGAACTGCAGCAGAACCAACACAGGGTTTTCTGCCTTAATTCTGCCACAGCTCTTCTGCATGAGCTTAATTATTCTTTGCAAGCCAGCTGCTCACTCTTCAAATGAAAAGAATAATGCTCTACCGCACTGGGACAGACTAAAGATAAAAGTATTAACAAATGTGAAGTAATGCGATAGAGAGCATTATAGGAAAAGGGAGCATCTACCCCCGCACTGGCTTATGCAGAACCATTGAGAAGCCTGCAGAAAGGTCTCTGTGAGTCCGTAACAAAACTGATTACACAAATGGCTCATTGTAATGTGACACATGAAAAAGTCTATTTTGGCAATAACAGTAATAAATGGTGGTGTTATACCTCCTTTGACTGGAAAGAGAAAATAACTGTAAAGGAATATAAGGTCAAAGAAAAGAACATACTTTTCTTTCATGTATGAGAAGATCTTCAGAAGAACAATATATTGCAAATAATAAAATATAAACGGTATGTTTCCCCATCTAAAACATATTCCAATAAATTAATTACATGCTAAAATAAGCTAACATAAAATTTACTGTACTGTGTTTTCTTAATCAATACCATCCAAGTGCTACCCCAGCCCTTTTTATTCCCATTCCTTAGGAAAAACATGACAAATGCAGATGTAGAGGTAATTTTTTGTTGTTGTTCCAGAGGATCGTGGCACTTTGAAAATCAGAGGAAAAATTGTGGCAGCATATGGATAGTGGGATATACTTTGATAACAGACGGCCTAGAGTTGATCAAAAAATTCCTGAAAAATTGTTATAGCTTTTTAGGACAACAAGTAGCATTTTTTGAATGCCTTGAAGTTTTTAAATTTAAGCAGAGTGTTTCAAGAAAACAGAAACTTTCTGAGTTGTCTAACCAGTGGAAAATTGAGAAAGTGTTCCTTGAAATTGTCAAAATATTTGTCTTTCTTTTTCATCAAAAATCAGAACATTTCAGCCCGCTCCCAGGCTGTCAATACTGCTGTCTAAATTACATTTACATTTAACTTTCCCCTGGGATCCCAGTCAACAGATATTTTTAAAATTTCTTTTCTGCACATCTCCTTGAAAATACTTACTTTCGATTCATGCATTTAGCAGACTTAAAGATTCTCCCACACCTTTCTGCAAATTATTTTTTGCCTTCTTACATTGGTTGCCTTCTTATATGTCACCCAGATTTCATGAAGACACTATAATGAACTTACCTGAACTTTTAGAAAAGCATCATGAGGAGGGAAAGCACCACAAAAGCAATTAACTGCGTTCCATTTTTCAGGTATAGCAGTAAGCACTATGTTTCATGTCTAGACCTCCCAGAAACAGAATACAAGAGGAATGAGAAATTGTTTCCCAGCACTCCTCCCTCACAGCTAAGTACACAGATTTAATACACCCTACTTTTTACAACTCATCCTTTGCCTTCCACATAGGGATGTACGAGAACAATCACTTCCAAGGACTCTAATCATTCGTTGTATGGTTCTAGGAGAGCCAGATAGGTAATGAACTGAACCAAGAATTCTTCCTGTTTCCAGCTGAATTAACTAACTAGTTAGTGTGGCAAAATCCCATTCCCAGCAATGGATGGGAACTCTGATCTTACTAAGAGAAACAATTTTTTCTTTCCGCTTTCGTTCTCTTCACCATGCAAAGTCTTGAAAGGTTCGTTGAGGGTAAAAGTGATGAAAGGGACCAGACTTCTAAGGAGTGCCTCATCCTCACAGGTTTATGCTTCCAGATACTGTTGGTTGTCAGTTAAAGCTAACTGGTCTTGTAATTAATGGCAGCAGCTGTCTGGGCTCTGGTGAGCCCCACTTCTGATCCAGATCATATCCTTATTACATCAAGCCCCACAGGGGACAGATAATAAAGGGAGTGCTACCAGTCACCTGCTTACCTTGCACTAGCCTGCACAACACTCTTACATCCCTTAAGAGTCATTATTTTAATCAGTTAAGCACATCCCACTGCCCAAACTGCTTCTTTAATATGCCCTCTGACTTCTCTACTCTTTGCTTTCAAGACTCCCTTTTCAAGTGCGTAACAGGCATTTATGAGCTTGCAGTTCCTTAAAAATATTGGATTAAGTAATACTCAGTTATCTGAGAAGCCGTACTCTGCCTACAGTAATGATGTAGGAAAAGACACCAAAAAGATAGTAGATTGCAGCTGCATTGCACAAATATATTGGTAATTTGTTGTGATTTAAAGATGAGGTAAGCAGACAGCATAATCTTCCAGTCTCAGATGGCTCCAGTCCAAAGAGGACTGAACCAATATACCTTTTCATTATCTCACCTATTACGGACAATAAATCACCATTAAAGCTCAGGACATAACATGACAACATAAATGTGCTATATGAATACATTACCTCAGTGTACTTCAAGGCAAGACCTCACTAGTGAAACATGGCCATTCCTACCTAAGGGATTTCCATTAGAACAAGTCCACAAAAGAGCATGCTAATCCTTTGGCTTTTATTGCACACTCAGTGCACATCCCAAGCAATATATCATGAATAAATATTACATCTTACGTCTCATGTTTCTTTGCCTACGTAAGGAGTTACAGAACATCAGACAGGACTCCATAAATCACTGTTTCAGCTGTTTCTAGGACAGGGCACACAGCTTAGGTTTTAGCCTCTATAGCTGTCCATTTAGGAATGTGTAACTTGCCTTGCTGAGAAAGAACTACATTTGTAGTTACACAAGCAGGCATACTACGTTACTAATGCAGATTCAGGAAGGTTTATTTTATTTATTTATTTTTAAGCAATGCTATGTATAAAGACGCTTAAGCAGAAACAGGTAAAATATTACATTAAGGAGAATACTCTTTGAAAGCTCAAGATAACAAAATGAATTACAAACTACTTGCAAAGTTGTGGCCTTCAGAAGTTGAGGTAATTTTCTCACAAAGCTTTTCCATGCACAGAGCAAGGGAGACTGGTAGAACTGATATGTGGTAATCTGATTTGCAGTTACATTTAAACATCTGGTCTGCTTGGTTTTCCTACATTGATAAACTTGATTATGAGGAGTATTGAAATGTTATGGACTAGCATTTTTATAACTATTTTACTTATGTATCCTTCCTGGATAGGTTTTAAACTCAGGATTGGAAGTAAAATATGGCTATAGATCAACGTCATAATATACATTTTAAATCCAGTAAGTTCTTAATGGTTCTTTTACTACTGTAGGAGTTGAAGTTGGTTGATATTATGCAACACAATTCTCCCAGTATAATTGCACAAAGAAGACACAGCTACACATAGGATGGACATAGCTAAATGAAGAATGGTCTGTAGGATGTTTCACTTCAAGTGGAAAAAAACAAACAAACAAACAAAAAAACCAACCCAAATATACACACACAATCCCTTATAATTCCTAAGATTTAAATTCTCTTCTTCCACTTTAACGGGGGGTGTTGCCTACTAAACAACACTGTTTTTCTCTCATCTGATGCTGGCAGAGTCTCTGTTCTTCTGCTTACATGTATCTCACAGATTTAGGCAGTATGATTTAGGCAATTTATAAAAGACCACATATTCACTTGGAACAGAGCATGCAACTATTTAATTGTTCCAGACAGTACTAGATATAATGGTAAAAAAAAAATAAAAATAATAAAAAAAAATAAAAAATCTAAAGGTTGCCAAAATGATTTAGGTATTTAGAACAGAGTTAGTTATTGCCAACACCAGCAGAATAATTTACCTGTAACTCTTCAGTTTGGAAGAAAGGTCAAACCATTGGCTCCTTTCAGTTTATAGAAGCAGAAATCCCACACATTTGATTCATCCGAACACACTTATTTTAAAAAAGCAGAAAGCCTAAAATACTTCAGAACACTACAAAAAATAGTATTTTGCACTTAATTAGGCTTCTCAATACACGTGAAAGCACTTCAGGAGTTTCCCACAGGTCAATGAAAATAAAAACGGACAGCCATACAAAGAGTGAATTAATTTATAAATAAATACTGATTCTGGCACTTAACTCCTATATAATTTATCCTACATGAGGAGGTGAAACGATGCAACAACTAGCAATTTATTCTTTGCTAAGATGTGGGCATAGCCAGTGGTATTAAATAATCTGAATTGCAACCATTTTCCTATGTGTACTTAAATATTTTCTGTAAATCATAATTAAATACATTTTCACGTTGGCATTACCATATACTTTAGTATTATAATTCTAAACTTTTCAAGTTTTCATCCACACATGACAGAATGCTTCTGGACAGACCAAATGGATTCTACATCACGTTTTTAACATGAACTGAAGCATTGTATCTACAAGATTTGAAAAGAAAAATGAATGTGCATAATTCTAATTAGACTGCAACTGAGCAGAACTGTTCAGCTGCCTTGCTTAACAGCTGGTCTAAATCTCTTAGGGAGGAGCATATTTTTACAAAACATTTTATGAGGCCACACACTGAGAGCTACAGGAGTTTATTATAGAGGCAGACAGGTTGATTAATAAATAGCAGTTTTGCTTTAGGAATCAGAAATATAAGTGGATGGCTGTCCAAGATGCCTAGGCAATTTGTAGATTTATTTTTATTTACATGTGTGTAATTTAGTGACTCCAAATACTGTATTAAATAAATAGCCTCATGCATAACTAGCCCAGATCTTTTATCAACTTCTCAGATGCTTATATTTGGCAACATTCAGAAGTGAATATACCCATCCTCAGACAGAAAGATTTAAAGAAAATGAGGATAAAATAGCTGAGCCAACACGTAACAGCAATCTGTCTCCAAGACACATGTACAGACAGTCTGGCAAGATAACTAGGGCAAGAGGAGTGGAAAGAAAGAAGGCCAAAGACTGGGGTGTGTCAGATTTGCAGTTGTGAGTCACTTTATTTTTTGAGTTACTGTGCAAGATAGATGTCATGACCTTTCACACAGCATTGCTGAATAAAATGCTAGTAATACTAGATGTCAGCCTGGACAATAACTGGAATCATCTTATAAACGGTCAAAAATATTCAAAGTTTTCTAAGAGGCACAACTTTCTAGCACCAGTTCTGTGCTCTGGACCCAATGCTATTGCTTCATAGTCTTAGTGAACAATGGTGAATAAGCACATTGGTTTGTTTTTTAATGAAATGTTTATTTGGCATTCTGTCATTAAATGCTTCATACTGACAACCAAAATGTTTTCTACATATTTGTACTGTGGAAAACAAAAATAAAAACAAAACAAGCAAACAAACAACAACAAAAACAAAACAAACCACTGTAAACAGAGACTCAAGCTACTTGGAACTACATTTCCTTCTCCACCTTACCGTTATTTTCTTAACCTTCTGTTAATTAACTAAGAACAACTGTCTCCAGTCATTGAACTCCATCAGTTCAGAGAATCTCTAGGTAGTCGCCCACATTAATTTGCTGCACTTCTCTTTTCTGTAGTCCTCGGTCCTCAGGGCCATAGGTAACTAACTGTATAAAACACAAGACATAGCTTTTCATATGGATAGGTTGAGGTATACCAACTCTCTGCCCAATCCATCCACACAAACCGAACTTGTTAAGAACATACAAATGGGGTTCTCTTTGCAGCTAGGTTACCTACATGAAATTGTCAGTGTCCCTCCTCCCCATTTTCCATCCTTCCTTCTTTCTTTCCTTATATTTATTTTATTTGTTCTTTATTTGTATTGTTTTTCTGCTTGGATCAAACAGTCATTCATTTCAACATGCTTTCATTCCCTTTACTCCCCAACTTGCTATATCATAGATCCCTCACAATAGCTGGAAGACGATTATCTGGTAATATTTTTCCTGAACTCCTTTGCCTGTACTTCTAACCTATGAGGCTTAATCAGTAGTATATTTTGTGAACTAGGAATTAGGCAACTTTCTGCAATGCAAAATAAATAAATAAAAATTAAAAAAAATCTACCAACTAAGTTAAAAATAAAAATAAAAATAAAATCAATACCACATCCATAATTCATTAAAAACCTGTCACTCTTCAAACATTTTTAAGCATCTCATTCTACCTCAGAGGTTTTCAGTTTGAAAGAACTCTTTATGCCCATATTTCAGGGACCAGAGGGAATCTTGCTTCAAAATTTCTTTACTACAACATAAAGGATTAATCAGTCAAAGAGGAACAGGTGAGGGGGACATTATTTTGATAGCGCATTTTTATTACTGACTGCACAGAGTACCTTTTCCTACTTCTCTCAAAATAAAATGGTATAAATAAAGCAGAAAATACGGAAATATAAAAACCAAACATAAATGGCCCATATTTCACCTGGTCTAAAGCTGTCAATGAAAATTTAAAAAACAAAACGAAACAAAAGACAGAAATAAATAAAAAATTAAGTTTATATCTGCTGAATAGATGACACTAACCTTTTAAAATAATGTTTTGATTAAAGAGCATCCTCCAGCAATATGCCCAGCCAGCTGCTCAATGACACACACAGGTATACAGAATTATGCAGAAAGAGAAGCTAGTTTGGCACTGCTTCCAAGCAAAGTGATGTTAGTTTTGTTCCACTGGCCTTGCTATAGGCACATTTCCTGATCTCTCCCTTCTGTAAAAATTATTTGGGAAGGTCAGTACCTCCTGCTCTGCAGCTCTGTTCAAGCACTGTGGTAGAGCTGCCACTCACAGATGATGCTGGGAAAACTGCCACGACCAGGGAGCTGCTACTTGTTTTCTGTTATTATTGTCTTGTTTGCAAAAGAAGAAGTCAGAAGAGCTCTTTTTCAGCTCAAATTACTTTGTGTCTCAGTGTTTTTACAGATTTCAAATGATCTCAGTATTACGCAGTTTATATGGAGACCCTAAACTGTAACTGCAAGATCATTTTTAGAAATATTTACAAAACTATTGGCTATGATAGATTGCACAATTTACACCTAGACCAACTTGCTTTCAGATTCTGTGGCTCTCTGAATAAGCAAATCCTGTTTTGCTTCAAGGCAGTCAACTCCTTCCAAACGTTACACCCTGCCCTACCATCCCTCTTAATTGCCTACTTGAGACCTGGTGTGGGCAGCATCATCCCTAAAAATCCATCAGAACCTTCTGTCTTGACTCCAAGCTCTTTTGTCTAACAGTGTGGAGTTCCTGGGATTTCTGAGATTAGTATTTCATCACTTCTTGCATAACCAACCATGGTCCAGCCATCACACAAATCCAGCAATGCAACACGGCTGCTTTCTGCCAGTATCATGGGACCTGTGACGTCAAGCTTGGACTGAAATATGTAACTTTTGGATAGCTAAAATTAAGTGAGGTAAATCACACCTCAGAGTAATCATAAACATCCTATACTACTAAAGAGAAAATGTCCATTTGTGTTTTTTGCATGAGTTGACAGACAAGAATATGTAATTATATCCCTTCAGTACAACTAATTGTGATAGTTAAGAGAAGCACTCTGAAGAATATTTGATTTAATAAGACCGGTGGCATTTGGAGATACCTTAGTTTCCGTATGCTTTTGTGACACCCATTTCCACTGTCTTTCTAACAGGATGAAAATAAATTTTTGGTTTTGTGTTCCACAGACACAGATGCTCAGTGAAGTGAAGTATTGGATCATCTCTGTGCCCTCAAATATATGCAAATATCTTTCTAAAATTCAAAGTACACATTCTTACTGTAAGGCTGTGTGCCTCCACCTGCATGTCCTTTTCCAACAGTTTTATTTGAAATTCTGCTGGACTTTTCAATAACCCTTCAGGAATAAGATTTATTTATTTGTTTATTTTAATACAGGACCAGCAACACATCCCTTCCTTATTGCCAAAGCAAGTCATGCGTCCAGTTTGTTTCAGATACTATATTTGAGTTCTTAGCCAGAGACTCTGGCTGTAAGCATGATCACATATTTGAAAATACTACTTGACAATACTCACAGGTAGACCCATTTAAAGTTAGTCCTTGGTCACAATATTTATGAATTAAAAGTTATACAAAAACTTGGTGGTTTAAACCTTCACTATCAGAGGATGGCATCTTATCATCTGTTTTCCATCCAGGACAAATAACCCTTGTAAAGATGAATGTGCTCCCAGACTTCTCTACCATCTCCTAGTACATCATTTTAAAATTTTGTAAGACTCTTTTTTTTTTCCTCCACTAAGCTGAATAATACTCATAGAGCTTTCTCTTGTGTACTGCAAGAAAGAATTGTTAAACATCTCAATATCAAACATTTAATATTTCCTATATTAGGATACATTTTACTCATGCAGTGTAAGTAGAGTTACTGAAGCATCAGGAGTTCAGACTGCATTTTTCTGACATGTTAGACTTCATGACGTTATACACTACCTGAAAGGGTATGTTAATGATATCTTAGTGCAGCTTATTAGCATTGATTTAATGCCTAAAATTTTCACTAATTGTACCTACAGAAGGCAATAAAATAGTTAAATCAGACACCACTACCCTTTAACTCATATCCTGATTGTACTATTAAAATTCAGATTTGATCTGAAAGATGCAAAAAGCAGGAATCTATAGTGCATTAATGCTAGATGTTATGTACTAATTCCAGAAATCAGGGGAAAATTAGACAGGAGAAAAATGTGTCAGTTTGATCCCAATTCTGACAACAGAATTGAAAGCCAGCATCCAAAACCAAACATTTTTTCTCTGATGTAGTAATTTCAATAAAACAGTTCCCAAGTCTTCAATTTATTTCTAAAAAGCTGTAGCTAGACAGGATATAGAAAATGGAGAAAATTTAGTGAACTAATCTTTTAGGTCAGCCGAGATAAAAACTAAAATTATTTCCTCATTTACCTCCTCACTTTAGAGATCAAAATCATGTTTCTGGCTTGCTGATACAATTATTTGCTTGTATGCTTGCCAGGCAGCATAGTACATATCCATCTTCACTACATGCTACACGCCAGCAATCTCTCTGCTTGTGCTAGGCAGTTGGAAACCAATCTGTTAAAGTCCACAGCATGACGCAAACCCACTCTCTCTTCCTAACACCTTTCTCATTGAGAGTTTCCTTGAAGAGCAATCTCTCTCCATCAGCACATCTCCTCACTAGTGCCCGGCCAATAGATCTTACAGTTTGCACACAAGTTTTTAAATGATGCTTTCTTGGCTTAGAAGGGTTTTTTATGGGTTGGCAGAATAGCACACAGATGAAAAACTACTTGGTTCTACCTCTGCTAGCTATATATTCTGATATAATTTGGGTGACCATTACCCAGCTACTTCTCTGGGCAAACTGAAGAGCAGGAGAATTCATCAATCTGCTAACATAATCCTCATTTAAATCCTCATGCACAGCAGAAAGTACTTAATATTACAATCCATCACCTATCTGTGTCTATCACCTTGCTGGTATCAGTACAGGAGGAGTCATTTTTTTTCCTTTTTCTTTGAGAATCTGCGTTTAAAGTTGTATTAGAAGAATGCATGCACTTTACAGACTTGATTTCAAAAATGTCTGCCTTGCAATTTGCACAGACTTCTAAACTAGGCACTCTAACACTATTTAATCCCTATGGCTGGAATAGATGGTTTTCCATCAACAACTGGAAATGATTCCTTCAGCACTTATCCATCATGTCTGAAATCCCACTGTCCTATTAAAGCATCTCTGACTCATTGCAAACAATTTAATTTGGAACAAAAGATCCATTTGTTATGAACAACACTGAGTATTAGCGATGGGACAGAACTGCTAGGACACTAAAGGGGATTCAGGAAACTGGGCTTCAGCTGCTGGCTCAGCCATACTGCTGCTGTAAAGCTCTACCCTGTTCCCTTCCCCACTGCACGTCTTTGTTTCACCAGACAGAAGAAAACAGTACTACTGATCACCCCTGTAAGACCTTTCAAAATATGCAGATTAAAACTGCTTTATAGGTCAACACAATTAGGAAAAGGTGAGGTTCTATACTACGCATTACATTTGAAAGACATAGGTATGTATGCATAAAAATTTGTTTAAGTCTCCAATAATATATTATTTATAACCCCCCTCCACCTTTTCCTTTTAACCTTTTTTCTTTTAGGATAAGGAAACCAAGAAAGAGACCCAGTCATTCATCAGCTAAGTTTCCACATCCTACTACCAACTGATTCATTAAAAATTAGTAATCAAAATTAATAAAGAAATGTAGAGCACAGATGAAGCTAGCATGAACCCGTGATGCCAGAATGAGGACTTTAAAATGAAAGAAAGTCATTTGAGAATGATATAGAAATGCTGAACAGCTCTGCAAACAGCAAGGTAAAGTTTAGTGATGCAGATACAGAGGCCACTTCTGCACAATAAGATTTCTGAGCTGGAGCTACAAAATCCATCATAAGCATTAAATACAATAAATAAATGCATTTTAAAATAATGGCAAATTGCAAGCACATTCACACTCCAAAGCCAGGAAATACTCTCCAGAAAAAAGGGTAGCATAACTTTTATTTCCACTAATCTTCATTAATTAGCTTCGAATGACCAGAAAGTTCCTCTCACACAGCCAACATATACAAAGAATTTAGCAAGCTAAAATAAATAAATAAATAAATGAAGAAAAGATTGCTTATAGCATGCAAAAGAACTATCTTGTAGTCCCAGCCCCTCTCTCTCTCTCTCTTTTTTTTTAATCTATGCTTTAATTCCCATATTTTTTTTCTACATGCTTTTTTTCTCCCACAGCTATGCTTTTATGTCCTAAACTAGTATCAGAATTTTGTAGCATCGAGGACCCCAATTTAGGCCTACTCCGTATTATATTAAAATATAATTTGTTATAACTGCTAGAATTATTAAAAAGCTTTCAAGGGATATTTTTTAGTATAAAATTTGGCTGCAAAGATTTCTTGCTGACAGAGGGCCCAGAGGAGTTGAGATTCATCTTTATATTCAGCTTCCAAGTGATGGTGTTTTATCTATACGATATATTAAATTTTATATCAACTTTCTTTTCTGTGATTACTATCGTTTTTATCTATGAAATCCAACAGTATTCAGCACAACTTAAATACAGTTTCAGAATAACTGTTCAGCACCTTTTCTGTAGATTTACTGACATGTAGGAAATGCACCAAAATGTAATGGAGGAACTTAAAGAATGAAAGGGGATGCTTCCTCTGTTACTACTGTAAGTAGACAGTTTTTCTCTCCATCAGCAGAGTTACAGCAACATTTATCTTTCTCTCAGGCTACGTATTTGTACTTAGTTCTTTCAAAGGAAGTAGCTCCTTTCCTCTCATCTTCATTGTTTAATTTTTCTCTAAAAAGGAGGTCAGCACTATGTATTAGGGAAAAGGAGTTGCTAACTCTTTAAAGAGGATGAAAGTAAGAAAAACAATGCTGCTTAAGATTGGTTCTGAATTTCCTTCTGTGGAGGTGGAATGTGTTCAGTGTCTGAGCAGTCAGTCTGTCTTTGGGGAGACTAGGGACACAGCAATGGAAGATAAGTAGAGAAGAAAACTTTCCATTACAGCCAGTGAATATAGAAAGCACAAATCCATCCCTTTTCTGGTGCAAGGAGCAGAACAAGAGGCAAGAGTTGTACAAGCACAGCAGTAACATGTTAATGGCCTGGTGCTGATACTTTTTGGCCCATATCAAAGTACTTGAAGGTCATTTTGTGAGGCAAAAACATTTCTAAGAAAGGCCGATGGACAATGAACAAGACTTCTCTCAACAGTCTTGTGGGAAAAGTGCATCTACCTAAAGAAATGGTCATCAGGGCAGTAGAAAAAGAGATAGAAAAACTAAAAGACAATACAAGAAAATCAGTATCACAAAGATCAGTATGGTCAATAGGAGGTGAATAGGCCCTTGTAGTTAGCCAGGAATGACTGAAAGCATCCAAACTGAAGTTGGAGGAACAGAACAGAGAAATTTGGCTCTGTTCTGCAGCCACAAATTGGACAGTGGATGATATCAACGCTGAACAAATCCAAGTCCTTTATGAGCATGTTCCAGAATTAAAACCCTAACATTATGGATCAAAAGTACATTAAGATGCACTGTTGTTTAAAGTATGAGTAGGATCAGCGGTAGGATAAATTCAGTTCAGTATCAAATACGAGAAACAGCCTAGTGTATATGATAAATCAGCAATCTTTAAGCAAGATGCCTGTACCTTGCTACATAATAAAACCACAAAGTTTCATTATTCTTAATACATCAGCACCTGTGGTAAATTGCAATAGGTAAATATTTCCTGAATATTTAACTAGGTTTATGTTTAATTTACAGTAAATGGCACTGAATAAAAAGGAGCCAACCCTGAAAATTCTCCAGTGCATGTTGAATCACTGGTCATTTCACCCTCATGAGAATTTGAATTTCAACAAGAATTTTTAATTGAGCCCCCTGGATTTTAGCTTATGATTTAATCTACCAAGTTGCTAAGGCAACGAATGATTATAGCTGTTGGGCAAAATTCAGTGAATTGTTAATCGATCTTAATCTGGATACAGTGTATCAGTAGTTATATCACAGGGGAAATAGAAAATGCTACAAAAAAAGTGTTCTTTTAATCCTTAAATTAAAACATACAAAGACACTAGAATCGCAAACTCATATTTCATAATAAACATCTATATTAGAAATAACATCTTCTAAAACCAGTTGTTTCAACAGAAAGGAATCTTTCACCAAGGTCTATATATCCCCCAGCAGCGTGTGTCTCAGAGACATCTAATCAATGAGCTTTTTAATGTGTTTGACTCTCCCTCTGCTTTGTAAGGGGGAGAATAGATTTATCCTGATCGAAGGTTGCAGTCATTATTCTAATAGGATTGTGTTAGAGGATAACCTTTGTATGATGCTGTTTCAAATCCATGTACTTCTTGTTTGGCCCACTATATAAAGCATAATGACCAGCCAAAGTATGGTCAGGAAATTAAGCAACTCTGCTTTTTATTCTTTTTTTTCACCATGATCATTAACCAGTCACTCAAGATCTCTGTGCCTGTTTCAGTTTCACATTTCACAGACAGAAGGATGTAATCAGACTTACCTGTAAATGATGTGAGAGCAACTTTGAAATTATGTATTTTAAAATTATTCTTAGCATCCAGTGTTATTATTAGGTGATATATATAATAGTCATTTTAATGGTCACTAGTAGTTAGCCAGAGAGTGAATTTTCTGTTTTATGTTTTTTTAAGTGTCCATAAATGCATACATCCAGTTTTAGTTACCTTTGCAGTTGTAAAGGTAACTAAAGCTTTCACTCTGTTTTAATCAACTACTTTTTAAAGAGAACTAAACTCTTCTGAAAATCCAAAGCTAGTGTCTTATTCCTAATATATTTTCAGAAAAACAAAACAAAACACCTTAGCTTTAGTAGCTTAGGGCAATATTTCGCAAAACAAACTGATGTATTACAATATATTTAGATATTATTTCTTGAACATGTATTTCTCATTTGATGACTGTTCCTCACACTATTTAGCTCCCGTAATCTAGAGAATTTTTTAAATTATTTTTTCCCCCACTTTGCTTTCCTCAATAAATTTAACCTGGAAAAATAAAAGAGACAAATACCTATGAGCAAGTTAACACAAAACTAGTATCCTAGATGGAGACAAGGGACCAGAGTAAGTTTTCAATAAATGTCTCTATGAGTTCATTTGGATTTCAGTAGCTGAACAAGAAGATTGCAGGTATACAAGTAAGGAAGAATTTTCCCCTGGCAGCTCACATAGAAAGCTAATTACAAAGTCTTCCACTCCCCATCCCTTCCTCCAATTTATGAAACTTTTGGAAGGTAAACTAACTTATCACAACATCCAGGGCTTTGAAAGATCATTAACCTTTTAATTATTTTGATAATTAATAATAAATTAATATTGTTTGTGGAAATAAGAATATGGTCCTCCCCTGCACCACCTGAAACCAGAAGACCTACTACTTCAAATGTGTATGTGTGTACAGCACACTGATGAATCATAAGTAGGCTCATGATTATGCTACAGGAAACAATAAATCAGATAATACCTCCCCCCCCCCAGTAAATAAAGAACTATGTAGATGTGTTTCACTTGGAGTTGTACAGCTGACTTCTTTTTGGTTTCACAGTATATTTTTTACTTCGGTAATCTAGACTCAAAATCAAAGATTTTATCAGAAAATGTTTTAGAATTAACTATTAAGAAGGACAGAATTAAAACTAAAAGCATTTAATGTTTACAACACTGTATTTTTGTATTCTTTCCACATTTTCTCATTTGCCTCTCATATGGAGCTTCATTTTCACAATTATTTATTCATTCTCTCCCCTGTGTTTATTATGCAATCCTCATTTGCCCTAGTGTCTTTTCATTTTATCTACTATTTGTTTCAAAGACTTCTACACCCCCCACCCCACACCTTTTAGTGTTGCCCATTATCGCAGAATCACAGCATGGTTTGAGTTGGAATGGACTTTAAAGCCCATCCAGTTTCAATTCCCCTGCCATAGGCAAAGATGCCAGCCACTAGATCAAGCTGCCCAGGGCCTCATCCAAGGAGGTCTTGAACATCTCCAGGGATGGGGCAACCACACCTAGGTCGAGTCTCTGCCTTTGCCTTCTAGGGCTTGGGACCATTACCTTCCCTTCTGCCTTCCAGTAGCTGCTGTGTTAAAATATATTTTATAAATACTTTTTGTAAGAAATTTGCTTAGCTGTTTTACCTAAAGGAAGCACATGCCACACCGTAATGCGGAGAAAACTCTGAATTTTGATTAAGAAAAAAAAAAGGAACAAACTTGTACAGCCCTTCAAAATTAAGACTGTTAGGCTTGTTTGCAGACATATTACAAATAGATGTGAAATACATTAAAATGACTGTCTACTGCTTTTCAGTCTTCCCAAAAGAAGTTAAATAAGATAGAATGCTTTGAATAAATGAAAGGATCTGTCTGAAAGATGGACATCAAACCATGCATTCAGTTGAAAATTATGATACTCTAGAAATTCTTAGTAAGTTATATACACAATCATATGTATAACACGGGATATTACTTGAGTAGAATGCTTAATAAGTCACAAAAGAAACAGAAGAAACTTCATCCATTTTCTACAGTATTCATATAAAACAAATCTAAAAAAAAACCCTAAATTGTTATTCTGCAAACTTTTCCAACCTGACAGTCCAGATTTAAAACTTTTTCTCCTTTTATCTATACAAAAGGAAAGGTAGCTAAACAGAACACACTAAAGACAGTTAGGTCTCCTGTGTCTTACATGTTTTATTCTTTGTCTAAAACACATCAGTAAAATGCCCCTTGAAACTCTATTTTACATCACAAGCTTAATTAAAAAGGCACATTGTTTATGCAATTTTGACAATATTCCGTGTAATGGACAATAACAGGGTATTTAGGCTGAACTCCCCCTTGACTTCAGTCAGGACTTCTGCCAAAAAATAGATTATTCCCAGTAACAGTTATGCATGCACATGGTTACAACAAAGCACAGAACTAAAAAAATTGGGTTTGATGCTTTCAGCATTTGTTTTTTTCTTTTTTCTCCATTCCAAAAAGACTTGCTGACACTTGACAGAGTTACATTTTGATCAGCTCACACTCATTTTTTTTTACTGTACTGTGGTTGATTCAAAATGTCATGACAGATCAGGCATGTATAATTAGTATCAGATTTATATATATATTTTTTTAAACACAAAACTAGAAAGGTAAAATCTAAAAAAGGTGACTCAGGCAAATAATTTATGAATGACATTTTATACAGTACTTGTCAGAGTATAATCTCTACATCCTTTAATTAATTACAAGGTAGGTTATAAAAGTAAAAAAAAAAAATTAAAAAAAATGTATGTCATTTCCTTTAACTCTAAATATAAAAAAAAAATAATTCATATAATACTGTAAGTAGAACCAAGTATTATTATTTATGGAAGATTGGATCAAGGAAGACCTTTCTGAGCTGATTTAATACCTGTCTTCTTTCATTTGCCGAGGGTCAGGGGAAAAAAGGGAAAGACTGTGGCATAGCAGAGAAGCGCAGAACTCTGAATTGCAAGTCCCAAGATTTGGATTCGAGCTACAATGGAACATAACATATGTAATAGCCAGTAGGGACTTTTTAACAATCTTCCTTATTCCTTATCACCCCAACCTCAGAGCTGTCTGTTTTCACACTAAAGATACTTCAACTGGAAAACCTCAGGACTGAAAAACTGAGACAATGTTTTAAAACTGAATATATTCGAGTTATTTCCCCAAAATCATAGTTAATTATATAGCCCTGTTACATATGTAGTATTGAAGGCAAGAGACTTGTTCTAAGACTGGACAAAAAGAAAGGTAAAAATGGCACTTCTCATCTATTGCTTCCAAGACTCTCTCCTTATCCTTTGGACCATGGTGCGGGAAGGACGCATGGCAACTTACAAAAAAAAGCCACATAGTCATGCAACATTAAACAGATGAATATTTCAAATTAAATAAATAAATAAGTAAATAGTTTAAAACCCTGTGACAAGATAAGTGACTCTATCTTTTTTTTTTTTTTTTTTTTTTTTTTTTGTGTTCTTGGTACATGAAGGGAGGAGTCTGAGTCTCAAGAACATTTGGCAAATAATCCAACATACTCTGCCAAGAGCAGAATGGGAATGCAGTATTTATGGGGCAAAACTGTATATTTCCTCTAAGTCAGCCATACATGGTTTACTGCATACACTGAAAGAGTTTACTATTTTAGAGTCCACAGTACTCACCGTGGACTTGCTTATAGTCAAGGTGTGTAAGTAATTTTATTCTATATTTTCATAAATCAAAATAAGGGTTTGAAATGAAAAGGTTTGCTGCATGTGTTCTTTGTAAGTCCATACATACTGTGGCACATTCACAGATAGACACGTGCAAACAGCAGATTATTCATTCAGTAACCAAACAGAAATAGAAATTAGGTCAGGTAGACCTGAAATATTTCATTCAGTCTGATACAATAGTTTTTATCTGGAGGGGAGAAAATTATTTCTTTTTCTATCCTTGTTATTGAAGATTCTGTTCCATTTTGGAATGCCAGTTTTAGAAGACAAGTCCAAAACTATTTTGCAGCTTTGAAATAAATTGTTTTGACTTATCCAAACCAAACCTGATATTAAAAATGTCAATACAAAATACTGTGATTTCTGATTTGTTTTCTTCTTCTTTATTCAAATGAAATGATTTGCCAACTTTGACTTAAAATGCCAGAGTTTTAAGATAGAACAAAAATAACTTTTAGGACAGATTTACACTGTGTTAATGGTAAACACTCTATGTAGTCAGATTCTTAGCTTTAAGCTACTATTTCTAACAAATTTGTGCATATGTTTTTTGTTTGTTTGTTTGTTTGTTTGTTTTTTTCGTATTGAAAGATATTTTATTGCAGCCAGGATACTTAAAGCCAAGAAAAAGGAACAACTTTTTTCCCCATATTTAAAGATGATATAGCCCCTTAAGTATTTCAAAAGAATTACGAAATATTCAGTTTCAGCAGACTGTTCCTAGAACAAGATAACATGCCAAATTGTATAGCAAAACCCACAAGAAACTAGCAGTAACTTGTAGCATTTTTTAGCTGGTTAGCTTTCTTGAGACTCATGAACTGGTAGGAGAAACCTTATCGTAGAAATTTACAATGGCTTGGGTTGGAAGGGACCTTAAAGATTATCTAGTTCCAAGATTAAAGATTATCTAGTCTCCAGGCTGAACAGCTGCAGCCTTTCCTCACAGGAGAGGTGCTCCAGCCATCTGATCATCTTTGTAGCCCTCCTCTGGACCTGCTCTAACAGATCCACATCCTTCTTGTGCTGGGGGTTCCAGACCTGGATGCATTACTCCAGGTGGGGCCTCACAAGGGCAGAACAGAGGGGAACAGTCACGTTCCTTGCTCTGCTGGCCACTCCTCTGTTGATGCAGCCCAGGATGCAGTTGGCCTTTTGGGCTGCAAGCATGCACTGCCATCTCATGCCTTTTGTCCAACAGAACCCCCAAGAAATTATATTTGCTCTTATAATTTTATTTGCTCCAAATTCCAAGCTGTAAATCCAGAGCAAGTGAAGTTGTGCATTAAATTGTGTGGCCCCTAAGGTGACATCAGAAAACTACTTCTTCCATTTATTAAGAGTTTTTTAGACTACACTGGACTTAACAAGATGATTGTCACTAGTTTATATTAAATGAAATTAGTACAAGATCAGACTGCTTTCATTAAAATATGTTGTTTCTCTCAGTCCCTGTATGATCTCATCTCACAATGATAAAGAAAGGTAATAGGATAGTTCCAAATGCAACTCCTTTTCAATAAAATATTTGTTAGAAAAATGCTAACATTTCATTAAGACCATGATAAAAATAAGACATAAAATTCATATGTAAAGTTTCAAGTGAAACACATACATAGTTCTTTGATTATACATATAATGAGCATATATCACTGGTACAAAAGCATACCATAAATTAGTAGTGGCGGTTCTTATGCATGAGTGAATTTTAAAGAAGTGGAAACAATATATCATGCCTCCCTTCTACAGAATATTTAAGACCATACTGTCACTAACACCAATATTCAGTTTTTTGAGAGTCTGGTAAATTGAAGACATGTAATTATGTAAAAAATCTGTCTACTTACAAAATAACACAGCCTTATAATTTTAGTTACCATAATAGCTTTGAGTCCAGGAAAGAAATACTAAACAAATAAAAATACAAACCTAATTATTTTTAAACAACTTGCAATTTTGAAGATCATCTACAGCTTAGTGTACCTAATTCATCTCTTAGGAAGGTATTTCGAACACTAGCACTGCTTTTTTTCCTTCTGAACATTCCAGAAATTACCACTGAGCTAGCAGGTTGCTGGTTTCCAATCTGCACAACCTTGAAAATGTTATATATTACAGGTTATTATGTCCTATTAAACAGAGACCTGTTTTATCAGAAAGCAAGACCTATGGGACAGCAATGTGCATTGTACTCTACAGCTCAGCTGAAAGCCTCACTAAAACATAATTTCCTATCCATCTGCACAGTTGCATATGATTCATATGTTCTGACTTCTCCTATCTGAAATGTCCTGTTTTTTTGTGTTCTCTCATGAAATATTTCCACGGACCAATAAGCAACGGAACAAACAAGGCCTCCCTGCCTATGGCTTTGAACTATGTCATTAAATTCTGATGTTTAATAAGGTGCTAGCGCCAACAGAAGCTTTTACAGTGGTGGAAATTTCACATTTTTTCCTCTTAGTTTCTCTCCCACTCTGACACCTCTCATATTCACCTGTATAGATGCACTGGTATCTAATACAAAATGAATCCATGCTGTATCATTTTTATGGAAGCTGTAAGAATCTCTTTTCAGCTACTAACCTCTTTCTGATTTGACTGAAAATGGTGAATGGAAGAGAAAATTGGAGAAGGTGGCAAAAATCAGAATCATGGCCTAATACAGTGTGTTAGGACAACATCACAAAATACTTACTTTTTCTTTCTTTTTTTTTTTTTTTTAATTTTAAAGTGCAATTTCTGTATTCCAACCTCCCTCCCCGCCCTTCCTCCCCCCCCCCCCCCCCTAATTCTAGCAGCTTTACATAAGTAAAGTAAAGTAAAATAAAGTAAAGTAAAGGTGCTTATGCAACTAGAATGGTTTCAATGTTTCAGTACTTGATTTTTGCTATCATTTGTAAACATTTTTTCTTAGTGATTTAAGTCACTACTGTATATAAAGATTTTTCCACAAAGTTATAAGCCACCTCTAAAATATTCAGCTAATTAAACATGCATGAGTAATTTGTTCCCCCTTCCACTGTAGAAATGCATATTTTTCAAAATTACATTTTATCATCTGCCTATTCTTCTAGATCTCTTTAATTCCTCTGAATCGCCTTAAAGCTTCGTCTTGTTTTCAGTACCCAAAATAATTGTGTGCCATCTGCAAATTGCCCTATGCCAGTGTAGCTATTTCTCTGATAATTAATTCGAATATTTATATTTCTATAACATAGTCTTGGACAGATTTCAACAATGTGTATAGACTTTCCCGGGTTGTCTTAGAACAACCTCAGTTTTCCTTTTGCCATATTGCAAATAGTCCATTAATTTCTCACAATTGTTTTGATTATTTTGCTTCTAATCTTTCATACTATTTCAATTCTGGAAATATTTTCCCTCCTTAGCAGCTTATAGTGATGAGACTTTGTCAAAGTTATTTACTAAGTACAAATAAATGACTGCAGTCTATTTTCCGATTATTACTAATTCACTGACACTATCAGAGATTCTATTAAGTGAAAAGAAACCTGTTCTTACTTTACAAAAGCTATTCTTGTTTGTTCCAATCCCATTACATTTATCTCATTAAAAGTATCTGGTACAGATTTTCAGATGTGTAATTTGCAAGATCATCCCTAATGTTTCTTAAAACACAGATAAATATTTGCTTCCATTCAGCCCTCTCAAGAAAACAGCTGTGAAACTGAACATTTTGGCCAACTACCTCCTTATCAGCCACTTTATTCTATATAACGGATACTACGTGTAAGAAGGAAAGATTTTAACTTTGCTTTTTAACTTTTTAATTTTTATTTTTTTTTTTTTTTAATTTTTTTTACTTTCACAAATGCACAATACTAACAGTTCTTAACTGCATAGTTAAATTACCCCAAGTGCAAGTTTACTTGTGTCTCTGGAAATCAGACTGCACCAAGCAGATACAGTTTTTTGCTTCCAGGTCTGGGTTTTGTCCCTGATACACACTCACAGGCCCGGGAGCAGAGAGGTTTGGAGCCCTGCAACCCTCCTGTATCTGCAGAAGGGTCACTGACATAGCCCAAGGATAAGCAAAATCTACGAGGCCAAGTGGGTAGTACATTCTTACTCTGTGACCTTAACACTTCAGAAAAATAGATGAGACTGGATGAAATATGGCATGAATGGATGTAACACTGTACCTAAACTCGTTAGTCCTCAAACAATGCAAAGCACTGTTGTCCAGCACCCTCAGCACTTTCCGCATCTTGTGGTGTAATATTTATGAAAAAGTGTGAGCTCTAAGGTAGATTCAGGGCATAAAAAGGTTAAGGATATTGGGGTAGGGGAGGATTAAAAATGTGAAGCCTGTCTTCTCTATCTTATTTTTTCCTGAAATGCTCATTCTTGCCACAGATTCAGCAGCCACATGCAGCTGCTTGGGTCACCTCTACCACCGTGGAAGTGAAATTTCCTTCCTTCCCCACAGTCAGGAAGACATCAAAGCAGTTATTCAGTAGGAGACCAAACATCTTACAGGGAACGGAAAGCGAAAGACATTGCCTTCATAACTAAATAGATAAGTCTGGGGGAAGAAAAAACATTACTGGAGTACAAGGATTTTTTGCAAATTCTGCATTTTGACATTCCATGAAGCATGGCCCTACTGCTTTAAATAGTAATCTTTTAATTTATATCTTATTAATATGATTGTATCACAAGTTTAAATGCTCCTGCAGCCCCCAAGATGTTGTAAAAGAATAGCAAATAACATGACCGGCGTACAACATGGTGTCCTCCACCAGCAGTCCTAGAAGGCAGATTAGATGAGAACACTAAACCCATTACTGAGTAACAAGTATAATGTTTTAATAAATAACTTTATGGAGAATTTGAGTAAGACCTTCTACCTATCACAAGTCTTCAGTATCATACATCAAAGTCCCCAAAACATTGTCAGAGAGTTTGTGAGAAGTCAGGTGGGCACAGGTGCCCCTGAAAATGACAGGTCCCACCAGGCCATGCCAAACACAGTTACAGTCTTGAGCCCCTTAACAAAGCATTCACCCTACCATAATTAAGAAAACTCATTTATACTAACCATTATGATGAAAATTATGTTGCAAAACCCATCTAATTGAAAGTATAGTAACACTCATCAACTCAATTCAACACATGCAGAGAATTAAATTAAGGCCATTAATTAATTAACACATTAATTAAGTGGTGGTGTGTTAGTAAGGGGGTTAATTTCTACACTGGGCAATCATAGCAGATCCTTACTCTTTTGGTCTCTTTGGTTAAAAAGGGACTGCATTCCCAGAACCACCTTTAATCAACATCATCTCTCCCCCTTCCCCCTCCCCCCCCCCCCCCCCTCCCCCCCCCCCCCCCCCCCCCCCTTCCGGAATGAGTGTATTTTGTTTGTCCATGTGTTTCTCAGCAAGAGGCAAGGCTGCAGTGCAGTAGTAATGGGAAAAAGCCAATAAATGTAATAAGGTAGCACTGGTCTATAATTCAGCCCTGAGACATGAACATCTCTAGCTAAAGAAATTACAACAGAATTATATGATAGTTAAGAAGTAGGTATAATTTGATTATAGTAGAGAGATTAGTAGATATAATTTGAGTATACACAGGGATTCCTATTAATTTCTGCTCACTTGTATTGTTTTTAACCTGCATAACTCTGTGGTATCACATTTAAGCTTTCCCTTGTCTGTATATTACTTAGGACAATGGAACCCTGCTCTACAGTCACAACCCCTGGGTAATACTATAACCTAAATTATCATCATCATCATTCAGATTGAATTAAGAGGTTTGGAAAGAATATGCATCTAGGGAGGAATCTCCAGACCAGTCTTGCTTAGATCATTACTGATAGCTATAATGAGAAGGGCAGTGGAAAATTTGCTTTGAAGTATTCAGGAGCCTGGAAGGACTGCACTAATAACCTGGTCAATAATCATGATACAGCAAAGATACAGTGATCTGTGCTGTTCTACAGGGGGGCAACTCCAAGAAAGGATGAATTTCATGTTCTCCCACACCTCTCATTTTATTATCAGATGAGATTCTCAGAAAGAATTTAAACGAGTTTCTGGCTTACAGTCCTTTGAAAATCAAAGGGAGCTGTATTAGGCTGAAAGCTACTTTTCCCAAAAGCCTAAATATATAAGAATCCAGCTTTTCAAGATTATATATAAACATGACCATCATCCCTGGATTTAGCAGTGTTTGGGAAAATGTTGTACTTAATATACCCACATCTACCTACACAAGATCTTATTGAAGTCCTTGGAGAGTTCACCCACAGCCAGATCAGACCCTCAGCATTTGTATCTAGAGTAGGGAAGTAATACCAACAAAGCCCAAATTTCAGTCATGCAAGTCCAGCAAAATTCATTTAGAGGCTGCTATTTTTATCAAAGTTTCTCCCTCTGTAATCCCCAGTAGCAATGCAATGAGCAAGCTGCTATATGGACTCAGCCTCCTTTTGAATATTAAATTACTGAAGTTCAGAAGAATTAATTAGTATCTCACCTACTTACCATCTTCCAGTGATGCCTCAGCTATTATGGCACTACTTTACAAGCAATTTCAGCTTAACTGAATACCTTAAGTAAAACCTGGGTTCCAATTGCTAGAATAATCCCCATTAAGATAATTGTAACTGAGTTATACTAAGTTATAAATAAATAATAAAAAAAAAGTGATAAGTACATGCTGTGATACCAGGTTTACAGCAAGACACTAGTTTATTCACCTCTGATATTACCACACTGTCAAAAGCTGTATGTTTAAGTAACAGTGCAGATACGCCAATGGGCATGAACAGTTAAAAGAATTAAAGTCAAAAGAAGCTGTCAGTAAAGCATCAGCTCCCAAACTTTTCAAATAACTCTTTGCTGGTTTAATAGTTTGTGCCTCTTTTCCCCAGACATATGTACCGTATATACCTTTAGCTATTGAATGGAAACCACTGTTCTCACAGTCCCTCACGCTTAAGTATTTGTGAAATATGTTTTCCTATAAAACTCTTGTATCAAACTCCAACAGCAGAGAGCTAGTCTTGCCCATCTCTTGCTTCTTTCATTTTAGCTCTGGGTAAATAGTACATTCTTTATATGGAAGAAAGAAACCAAAAAGAAAGGAGAATAAGAGGGAGACAGGAAAAAAAAAAAAAAAAAAAGGGATGAAGCCTGGATTTCATTTTGCTCAGGCTGCTTCTGTACCCCACTGCAAATTGACTCAGATTTCTCCCACTTTGAGATAATGACCTGCCATCGCAACTCAGCTGTTGAGTCATTCCACTTCAACAAAGAAGCATGAAAACAAAAGGTTCCATGATGAAGCCAGTACAGGAAAAGTTACGGAATGCCATAGATACACATTCCCGGTGGCTCTACAGCCCAGCTGACCACACAGAGTTTTTAAGTCATTCTGGTAATGATACAAATAAATCTGTACTGGGAAATGTATCTACCCTGCTTCTCTGCAGCTAGTGTCAGAAGGCAAAGCACAGATGCATACAGTCCTCTTAAAGGTTAAGTGTGGAATTTCCCAGTAGCCATAGTGCTGAAGGAGAATACAGGAAGCAAATTAAGTTTTTCACAGGAATCCCAACATTTCATTTTAAAAATAGTAATGAAATGCTGATGCTGTAGCACTTTTCTCAATACTTCCCCCCCCCCCCGCCACACACACACACACTGAGTTTAGAAACATAAATATTGATGCTTTGCTTTGCCTGGTTAATCTCTACCTTTGTCTACACATGCAGCTCCACTTCTTCAGTAGTGTTTGAGGTGCAAGTGTTTAGTAGTCCCTGTGGCCTAGTTTACATTCTGAAATAGAGACAGGATTAAAATTCACCAATCCTGGTGTCTGTCTGTATGAGTGCATAGGTCACTAGCATTTTCAGCAATGGTAACCTGTCTTGGCTAGTTCGACTGAGATTGCTTGAGCTAGTTTTTCCAGACATTCTCTGGCATTACAGCTATTAGTACAGCACAAGCAATGCAGAAGCAGCCTTGTCTGCACTTTACTAATTCCTACTTTCTTTAACTAAATATCAACATCTCCAGGATACTGAAAAAGTAATACAAAGCAGAAGTCAAATTATGAACATAATAATTAGGAAAATAGCCCAGTTTGAACTGAAGACTAATGCAGTTCAGATCTGCTCAGTTTGCAGATCTGTTGCAAAATAGTAAAGGAAGCCAACTGCCTAATGACTGCTAGAGAAGAAACAGCAGCAACTTGAATGTGAAATCAGATGCAAGTGTGGTCTTCAGAAGTTGGTTGATGTCATTAACACTCTGAGTGTTAAGTTGTTAACTTTGTGCTATTTTAGCTATTTCCCAGTAATTAATATAAGCCTTTATACTCACATGCCATGTGCTATCACTAAAAATTCTATTTCTCTGCTTGGAATTTGCTCATCTATTTGATCAAAGACACAATTTGTGACACAGACTTCAAAGTAGAAACTTCTTTATTTGTTGAAAACACCATTACTCTTTTCAGCCTTTCCAATGTCATGTTATCAATTGCAACCATTTTATTAGGTCAATTATCAGGTTTAATGAATTTTTGGCTCAGAAGCATGCAATTCAGCTGCTAAGGACTGATCAATGCAGCAGTCCACATGGATATTTAGTATAACTGTAAAAGAAGGAAGGCTTTGGAAAGAAAAAAATAAACTATTTATATTTATTTGAGAACATGTTCATTTTCTGCATGATACTCATTAACCTAATAAGCTAACTTCTAGCCCTTATGTATAAAAAGGACATGTTCTGTTCCCATTTGGAAGATAACAGATGCAATACAGAATGCTCAAGTCTGTTGGCTGAAAAAAATAAAAATAAATCAATCGCATCCGCCACTGCTCAGAGTTTCTGGAAGTCTCAACAGGATAAAAGCTACCCTGAGTATTGCCATTTCAGCAGGCCACTGTGACCCACTAGTTTTGATGACATTCAAGTGCATTTCATATTGCTTTTGCTTGAGGGGAGGTGGAAACACCTTCCAGCAGTAAACAAAATCAACACAAACTGCTCATAAAGACCGTGTGTGACAATGGGGAGACAGGGAGAACCATAACTCCTATTCTCTCACAGCAGAGAAAAAGCAAAATGATCAATAAAAATGCAATTGTCTTGAACAAGAAGGGCATCAATCGTTACATGTTAACAGCTACCTGGTAGAAACTTGTACTTTGTGGGTGGCTCACAGTATTAACAAAATCCATGTGTAGGTGTAGGAATGGTTATAACAAAAGTAGGGAATAAAGACCTAAAGAAGAAATACAGGAATGGATCCTGAGTGCAGTTCAGAGAAAAGTAGCATAACAAGACTGATTAAGCATGGAAAAGACAAATAATAGCATAGGAACAGAAAAGACAGCAAAAAGTACTATGAGAGATCAATTTAGCAAGCAGTGCAAATCTTAAAAAAGTCACCTGAGTCATCAAGACTGCTGACTATTTTGTGACATTTCCCAAATTGTATAAGCCTCAGTAGCACTATTGTCATTAAGAAATTATTAGAAAGCAAGTGAAATGATCTGCTGGAATAGATATGTTGCAGAGAACCACATGGCAAAAGTTTTTCCATTTGAAAAATCTGAGAAGCCTCAAATAGCTATTGATATCACGATGCTACATAACAATAACCCCCAAAGTTCTTATTTAAATTAGATTCTTGAAAATAGGTGAATACTAGGCTATTCATGAAGATGTTTTTTCATCTAAATGCCAGAAATCTGTTGGGTTTTGTTTGTTTATTTATTTTTCCCCCCACAGCTCCACACTCCACAAAACTTTATGACAAGATGAAATAAGAGCCACAAGTAACACCAGTTTAAAGAGGAAACACTTGGAAACAAAGTATAAATTATCTTGAGCACCTCTTAGACTGCCAAGGTATTTCTCCATAAGGTTTGAAGGTTTGACTAAATCAATTCTGTCTTCTACATGCTAATGGAGGACCCACCCACAGCTTCTGGAGCTGAAAACTTCTGCTTTGTACTATTTTATTTATTTTTTTTAACCTGGTACTGAAAAAAGACAACATTTTTGATGTGTAACATCACTGGATATATAAATGCAAACAGCTTCTACTGAGTGAGTGAATTACAAGGGTATTCCTCAGTGAAAAGGTATTATGGCAGTTTAATGCTTCATTTAAAATGTAGAGTATGTTCCCAAGTGTCAGTAGTAGCTGAAGTCTGACAGAAGGGCATTTCAGCTACCGAGTTCAGGGAAACAGCTGGTGTTAAAGCTGTCTGACATGTCTGAGAGAAATCCCTCCTCATACAGTCTGACTAATAACGTCAAGATGCTTTATTGCACTTCGCATCAGCAGGTCATGAAACACTTCGGAAAGGTGGCAAACACTATTACAGATATTTTACAAGCAAACTGATATTTCTGTACTCGTAGACTCCAAGAAAGGAACTAAGAGAACACACAAATCTTACATCTGTATAATCTAGTGGCGATTCCATAGATTTATTTGCTATATTTCATTTATTTCATCTGTGGAAAAAAAAAATCACATACACACACAAACACCTTTATAATAGCACATCTCTTCTCAATTTATTTGATATTCTATGAGAATGTTATATGGGCAGTGCATCAAGTGAAAAACAGCTCAGTTAATCACAGAGAAGCAAAGAGTAACTAGTTCTATGCAAAATATTACAGAAAGACAAAAAGAAAAAAAGAATTCCTGGAATCTCTCATTTTCTGTATTATAAGTGAGAGATTTCACCAGAAAAATTTGCAATTTATCAGACCTTTTTCAAAACATACGACTTAGGAATAAGACTATACTTAAGGTGAAATCCATTATCTGAAAAGTATAAAAGATGTAACAGCTAATTAATACTAATGGATAAAGCACCTAGCAGATCAAGAACAGTGAGTCTCCTGAAATTGCAATTCAGATTAACATTTGAAAAGACCTGCAATACCTAGGAGGCCTTTATAAAATAAACAGTGTACATAGCCTGAAAATATTTTCAAATTCCTTTGAAAATTTCTTTCTTTATTCTTCAGGCAAATCTAACAACATGTAATGGGCTGGTAGATATGGTCAGAATTTTCTTTGCTTGTGTCCATCATGAGCCATCATTTATTTTGCCAAAAAATAAAGAATTACAAGGCCTGAGGTTTACCTTACGTTGCTGAGATTTTTCCAATTAAATCACCCACAGAGGCAATGTTATATGGTTTATTTTAAACTCTGTCACAAGCTAGAAAGATAACAAGATACTGTCTACAGCAACATAAATCATATGGGAAGTCAGTCAGAAATCCAAGGTAAAAAAAAATAAAAATGAAAATGAAACACACAGAACAGTGAACCTACATATGATGCCAAAAAACAAAAACTATTTTTCATTGGGACTGTAATATTTAAATTTTGCATCATTTTAGGACGTTCTTCACAATAAGACAAATATCGCAAATATGGAAGACATTTCTGCCCACATGAAATGGAGAAACAAAATATTCTTCAAAATACTAATTTGTAAGCTAATTATTTTTCTTTGAAAAGAAGTGAAATAGAATAAAAATTCAGAGCTCTTTTTGCTACTCTTCTAAGAGCAAGAACAAGCATAAGCACATTTGTGTTTTTCTTTTGTCTCTTCTTAATCTGAATGCATTTTTATATAAAAAAAAAACATAGATCACAGATACATATCTATGATATGTGCCTATCTGCCATAACAGCAAAAGATAAGAGAAAATCAGTACACGATTAAACATGTAACAAGTGTCGTATCTTAATGAAGCAACATACTGAATATTCAGTGAAAATTCACTAACGGATACAGACTGCAGTATGGGGCTTTGCCAATAACTGCATATTAAAAAGAAGGGGGGGAAAAAAAAAAAAAACAACAACAAAAACCTACCACCACTACCACAAATGTTAGGAAGCTACCAGGGCAGAGATCAAAAGTATTATTATAAGATCATTGCTACAGGGCTGAGCCACCCTAGGGCTAAAAAGATGCCTCATGCAAATTAGCAATACTTATGAAATGTAGCCAGTGTAAGCACAGGAAAGGATGCCAGATTAAATTTTAGATGACTTGCTAATATATCTATGCATACATTAATATGTCCTCTATATAACCTCAATTAATTTTGCAAGTGCAACAGAAAACTTCAGACTTCTATTCCTCACATATATCATCAGCTTCTCACAGTCCTTCATCACCCTTAGGAGCCTCGCCTCTCAAATGCAGCATCCTTGATCAAGAATGAAAGCCTGTACTATGACACAGCCTCAACTATTTGTCACACCTGAACAATCAAAATTTAAACAAATTCAGCTTTATCCTCTTCCCTACATGAACCTCACCTTTAACATAGTGTTCTTCCATAGTAATTGGAACTAGGGATGTTCAGTATCTCTGAAAAATGAATGGGGTTTCTTACATGATCCCTAAAAAAACAAGAGGAACTAGATTTACACAGAATGGTATACAGGCATGGTGATGCTGAAAGCTGCAGCAACCAGCTTTTCCTGTGTAAGTCTGGTTCCCTCGTAGTTAGGGGTATTTAAAGACTGACGACTTCCAAGCAACTGTTCACTTAAAACAGATAGACTGGCCTGTTGAATGCATTTTCTAATGTTGTTCTGAAGTTCTGTGCAAAAAAATCTTGACTTAGTCTACAGCTCAAGTGATCCTCTGCAACTTCACTGTCTTGGACTTCATTTTTTTCATTGTGTCTGTGACCAGTGCATGACTTTGTATTTCATACAAAATTCAGTAGTGAAGCACTCCAAGAAATTTTCAAATTGAGAAATGAAGCTATGGCCTCTGAAAGTATGGAAGTTTTGATTTTATTTTTCCAAATGTCTTTTGAATTCAATTTTTATTGAATTCAATGTAGAATCATGAAATAAGTAGCTTTTACTTAATCTACATTTTCAGACTCAAAAAAATTATTCTTTATGACAGTTTCCAGAAAGCTCTGGATAAGACATTTTTCACAGATTAATTAATCATCTAGGATTATCCTTAGAGCCTCTTCCCCCTTCTTTGTTAATTTGTCAAAGAAGCACGGCAACCACCATGGTAAGGTCTGACTCACACTTGCACAAGGCAGGCTTCAGAGATGAAGAAAGCTGTTTTATTAAAGACAGGAAAGGGGACATGCCAAATTCAAGCAGCCTCCACAGGAAGAACCCTCCTGAACTCAAGCAGATAAAAAGGATGATAGGAGTGCACAGAACACTCTACACACCCACCATAAGATGGGTGTTGGGAGAGACCTCGTTTGGAGCAGAAACAATGATCAAGCAACACCAGCAACATCATCTTTTCCACACTGTATACAGAGAGTCTCAAATAATTGTTAAGATAGGGGCTTTTGCCATCATTGAGGAAAAAGATGGAATGGAATCAATGTACTGTGGCGATGGGACAAGCAAATCTCATTCTTCTGAAAACCAATTTGCACAAGTGTCATTTCATGGATAACCTTAACTTTGGACACCTCTAAATAAATGAATTGCTCACTTGCTCCATGTGGAGGGGATTTTCCCTCTCTCCACTCAAAAGTCAGTCCATCAATTCTGACTTTCTATAAACTGCTGAGCTGTAGGAGAGCACTCTGGGGCAGCAAGAGGAAAAGGAATAGGTAAGAGTATCTCCTTCCGCTCTACAAAGTAGAATTGTCAAAGAGGAAGCAACTGAAATGTCTGAACCTCCTTATTTAAAAATATCTTAGGCTAAGGTAATAATAGTAATTTACATGATACTTCTTTTTGCACAGCTACCATTGACGCTTACACTCACTCCTTGCTTTGAATTAGCAAATAGAGATAGCTGGAATACCTTGGCATTCAAAATATGCAGACAACCATGGAGATCCAAGCTCCTTATCTGTACTTTAACTCCTAGGCTTATCTAAAGAAAGGGGAATATATTTAAAACAACAAGAGATCTAATATCACAATAATAATAAGGTTAGAAGCCAGAGCTCTTGCTCATTTAATAAATAGTGATTAGCTCTATTCCTACATGGAAGGGAAAGAGAAAAGTATTTAATTCAGAGACAAAACGTGCACATCTGAATTCCAGGTACATCTGTGTTGTATTCAGACTTCCCAACATACCAGGTTTTTTGAAGACACCTAGTTTCTAGCAAAGCATTTTTACTGAATTAGCGCTTTCTAAACCATGTAAGAAAAAAAATAGCTGCGTTGAAGCTTTAGAACCTGATCAAAGGATTCTGAGCTAATCGCACCATCTAGTGTCAACGAGAGAAAATGCAAGACAACTGTTTTAAACTATATTCTTAGTATATTACACACTTCTTTCTTAAGTAGACTAATAAAATGCAATTTGCTCACCGCTACAAATTGCAAAGAACATTTATCATCATAATATGTCAACTCTCTCTTCCAAAACACTGGTGAAAAGTTAGCATTTTCCCCAAATGTTAATACAGCTACATAACCAATAAGTTCCTTTTAAACTTCTGTGTTTGACATTCAAAGTTGCTGAAGCAGTTATAAATTTTATCCTCTCCATGTTAATAGGTAGATCAACCTTTAACAGAAGCTTGTAGCTTTCTAAAATTAAGCACTTCCAGCACTGAGTTGAGTGTATGGGAAATGTTACCCAACAGTAGTAAAAGTTAATGTAAAAATTTGAAGTTATAGAAGTAAAAGACATACTGAAAAGCACCCTTTCCAGCGCAACTGTTTCAGCACTACTGTGTCCTTTCTAGCACAACTGTTCTTACTTTTTATCTTCCGAAAGGAAGTAATCTGGCTAGTGTATGCTACAGCGTAGGGACTTGAAAGACAACAAATATGTAACATCAACAACAGAAACCCTATTCAGAAACATTTCCAAACAATATTTATCACAAACAGCACCTGGGTGTCTCAAAGAGATTTTCATAATGGCTGACAATCAGATTTTGGATTATTCAACACACAAAACTGCTGAGATGTTGTTAAAGAAAAACACTTTAGTAGTTTGGTATTTAACAAAACAAAGTCCTTTTGCAGTACCCAAGAGAGACCAGATCCACTAGGATGATTCTGGACTACATAAAAGAACATAATCCAGAATATGAACCTACAGCCAAATTCTTTACCATTTTGTATGCAGAACTTGGAATCAAATTTAAGATGTATCTGTACTGTGCAGCATGTTACCATATCAGGCATTTATATTCACTTGTCTTCATAAAGATGGGCTAAATCTCTCTCTCCTGGGAGCTAGAAAGTCTTTCAAGAATCCCTGGGACATTTTATTTACAGATATACACAATGGTATGGACAGGCTCATAGTTAAACTGCTGGCACATTTTTCCAACAGATCTTTTAAAAGCAGTGTTTGGCATTTTTCTGGAAAGACGTGGTTGAGGGGCAGTATGCTCCAGATTTAGCCATTATTCAGTGCAGCCATGTTTGTGCAATACTGCTGAGAAGAAAATGGAATACTGAAGAACGTCAGGGCATAGGATGGAAATTACATAATTCAAAAAGACAAC
This sequence comes from Aythya fuligula, assembly GCF_009819795.1. Classification (NCBI taxonomy): domain Eukaryota; kingdom Metazoa; phylum Chordata; class Aves; order Anseriformes; family Anatidae; genus Aythya; species Aythya fuligula. Next base: position 200,260,492 of record NC_045559.1, read on the forward strand.
AACCTAGGGTTTTGGAGAGTTGGGAAAGACGTTTCTCAAATAGGCAGAAATCATTGTGACAAAAGCTTCTGAAGGGGTATTTCCATCAAATACCAGAAACAAAACTGACTCCAAAGTAGACATTTCAGATAGACAGTGTACCATAATGTAGCTCTAACAGAAGGTTTACTCCAACCTCCTGAGCTAATTCTCTACTGAAGGGTAAAAGACAGGTCGAAGACTACATGAGAAAGAAAGCAGAAACCTCACAGACATCTAAAGAGATAAATTACTAAATCTAGAGTAAGTGGCAGGCACAAGACACTACAGCCACTGTGAACCTGAGGGAAAGATGTAAAAAGAACAGAGTCAAAGTCTGAAATCCTCAGGCTCTGGGAATCCTCAGGCTCTCTTGCAGGAGATAGTGTTTCCCAAAAGGAAATACTGCATAGCTCCTCTCCTCCCTCCTCTTCAGGAAACAGCTGCAGACAACAACTTTCTGCTATCGTAGGAATGCGTTAGGCTGGGAGATCTTTTAAGGCAACTGCAGATGTCTGAGGATACCCTTCACCTGACAACAATATGCTTTTTATCATTGTTGCTACATTATCAGCTTGGATCATGCATACTTGGATGCTTGAAGGTCTCTACCTGTAAAACCAAATATTATCCATTTTTTACTTTCATGAATAAGAAGCACCACCATAATCCTAATATTCAAAGAGCCCAAAGGATCAGCGATGTTTTCTTTCCAGTCAATAAATTGTTTTGTCTTTGGTTGTTCCCTGAGTTTACACTGAGGCCACATGAAGGTAATCCCTTCCAAACAACTAAATTAAGCTATTTCTGCATAAGAATATGTATCACAACTTGCTACCAGTGGTTTCTGCAATAGAAGTTGGATAGACAATGTGTAAATCTGCTAAAACATGAAAAAGCAAACTACGTACAAACTACACACAGAAACAACAGGAACAGCATACAAAGATTACTTCGTATGGTTGTTCTAAGAAAACTTGATGATCACCAACTGAATTCACATCAGTCTTTAATAATAAATATTTCCTTTCACTTGTAACCACACTGTAATCACTCCACTAGGTAAGTGATCCACATTTTGGGTACCAGAAACAGCAAAGCCCATTTGCCTTGTTTGCTGCTTGGTTAAATACCTGAACAAAATCCATTTCCCAGAACGTCACCACCTCTTGTAAAACTACTCTCCTTTTCTTACCTCCCCCCCCCCCCCCCCCCCCCCCCCTTTTATTACCCCTCCAGAAGAAAACAAGTAATACAAAAACTATCACACACCTTTCATTAAAGAAGCTTTAGGAACATCTTCAAACTATTGCAGTCTTATTTAAAAGCAAATTTTCAGAAATGGAATTCCTTTTGATTAATATATGGGCTCACCATTAACAGAAGCATTTTTCCTCAGCCAAATTTATCAGAGGACACTCACACAATCTGTATTTTATAGATTTACCTTAGTTAACAGAGATGTCTCTACATCACCCTGAATCACAACAAAACCCACAGAAAACATAAAGTGCTTGAGTTGTAAAGATCTGAATAGTGGCAAATGAGCTCCCTTTTCATGCCATATCTTATGACTTTGATGTAGCTTTGATGTGAAAAATAGTATTCCATCAGATGTTATATTTACAGTATTTATTTTTTTTTCATTTTATGAGGACAATTGGGAAGGGAAGTCTGCCATTCCAAAACACAAGCTTTGCCAACTAAACCATCACCAGTTGCAATATAGACCAGACTTAAAAACCTGATGTGGGACAATCAATCTATACTGATACTTGCAAAATGCAATTTGTTTGTTTGCACAACAAAGTAGGTTTCTCAAGGTCTTCATGACATACATTTTCTCATGGTGGAGGACCAAAGCCACAGTAAATCCTACCTTCAAAGGAGAAATGTGCGACTGTAAGACATATCCGTGGACATTCTCTATTTGAGACAAGTTCTTCTCTGACACGTGAACAAGCTCTGGGCCTCTCACTTCATGGGTTAATCGAGGCAAGGTATGATCATGTGGAACATCCTCATCTTGATAGCGGTATTTCTAGGGAAAAAAAAAAAAAAAAAAAAAGGATTAAAAGGGTGAACAAATATGCTTTAAGGAAGCAATGCACATGTATTAATGCAAATATGGTATATCAGTATGGTATATCAGATAAACTATTTGTATTGCCTACTCTGTTCTAGAAAGAATACTTCATTCTGTTTTTAACACTTCTTCAAAAAGAGAAAGAGTGGCATTATCATGCTGATACACAGAACTTTTACCTTCAGATAGACAGCTGAGAAGATGTATTGGCAAGCAAAAATACTGAAAACAAAGTTGTCAATCTGCTGAGCTGTTGTGCCAGCTCACGTTTCACACCCTCACATTAATAATTGCACTTATGTAGCTTTTTCTCTGTAAAATATTTGAGTCATTCTCCATTCACCACAGCATACTGTAATGCTAGAGAGCATACATGCACCTCCACAGAGTTATGGGCATGGCAAAACTCTGCAGTAAAACATTTTTTCCCCTTATCCTGTAGGCCAAGTGCAGTGTGAGGTATTTTTAACTTCCTGCTCTGCAGAGCAGTAACATAGGAGACAGAGGAAGTAAGCAGCTTGTCCAATATAAAAAACAAAACTCGTACAAGAAGCAATGTAACTCTAACCCTAAAAATTAAATTAAGTGACCAGACCTCTAGGTGCCCAATCACAGAGATGCCAACCCCTAATTGAATGGGCTCAGCCATGTCCTGAGGTGGGGTCTGTGTGGAACTGGCTGTGTCCAGCCCAGGCAGCCCTGGCCTCTCCTCACAGAGCCTGGCCAGCACCTTGTGGTCTACACTCAGTACGCATACACAAAGCACTTTTTGAGGGAAAAGACTACAGAATGGCTAACGTGAGGGGTATGATTTCATGTTACACATGGTGCTGGTGGAGGACATGGTGACAGTACAGCAGGGAACACGAGGAGGAGAGCAGAATACAGATTAGATAGGGAATCATAAGTCTTTGGCACAGAGAGTGTTTGGTGCTATTCCACATGTTTTCAGCTGAAAGCTGCATGCTAAATATTGAACGAACAGAATCAAAGACTAAAGGAAAGACAAAATCTAGGACTTATTTGAATAGCCAGAACAAACACACAGAGGACTCTCAAGTTCAGGTATGCTCAGAAGGACTTCACAAAGCAGACTTCAGTGCTGCTCCTGGCGCTCTCTTTGAGCACCAGGCCCAGGGGTGTTGTTTCATTTACTCAGTCTTCCAAAGGAAACTGTCCCGATTTATTCTTGCCTTCACTCTGATACATGGAATTGGTTCTGCATTTGCCAACTATTTTCCAAATGCCTGTGTGAAATGAATTATTCTCTTTTTCCTCTCTGGGATATGCTTGCAACCCTTCACATTTTCACTTTTCTGATAACATAATTAATGAATCTATGAAATGACTGGTACCAGACAAGTAGTATTTGGGCAAGAAGCCATCAGCCTAATAGACAATACTCCAACCAATGTCACATTAAATGCTTGGCACACAAATCACTTAAGCCCCAAGCAATCAATTATTTTTTGAATTCAGTGAGTACACTTTCAAAAGACACAACTACTCATAGACACCCTCTCCAAAGTGAATCATTTGTAAAACATGATTTTGATAAATAACTGCAGAATGCGAGTCATCTTTCTGTGAGATGATAAAAATGAAAATTTCCAGTGACCACTTTCAAAAGAGACAGGACAGCAATGTCTCAAGCCATAAGGAGATTTAGCTGGATCATTCAAACAGCTTTACAGCACAAAAAGCAGGGTGAGGTAATGTTAAAGAGGGAACGTCTCTTCACGTGCATTGGTAAGACTTTTTGCCATCACTACACTTTAGTGTAGCCATTGCATAACTGAGAGCCAAGGCATACAGTAAATTGGCTGATGACAAGCCCCATGCTCCCAAAAAGCATAACACTTCTGTGCAGACTTTCCAGTGAAAATCTGTATTTTCTAATTAAAAAGAAAATATATATATATGATAACTATACTCTTCCATAACAAATTAGATAATATCCCTGTCCATATGCCATAAACTAGGAAGCTTACAAAACAGATTTCCACTTTTCCATTTGCCCTTATCCCGCCCCAGCCCGAGCCCAGCATTCTTATTACTCATGAAGTATGAGCCTAGAGCATTTCTGGGTCAATCCTGTTATATGTTTGCCTCGTGTTCTTAGTACCAAACTCATTGATTTTCATACATCTCTCCTCCCACATCTCTCCTCACTGAAATGCTTTCAGCTGTGAATCAAAGCAGCTTGACACAGCAAAAAGCTAGAGGTAAGGAAAGTTTCTGAGAACAGAAGGCTGAAAATACCAAATCAGAATTGAGACTTTCCTGCAGGAATGCTTTATTTGTTTCCATTTTTCTGTCCTTGAAATTACCCAGTTCCCTAGAAAACAGTATTTTCTCTAAGGGTTAATACAAATCTCTGGAGGGAAAAGCCTGATTGCACGGAAATGCTACTCTTCGTTTGACAAAAGAACAGGTGGATGTCTTATGATAATTAAATTACAAATCAGTGCCTGCTGCTGACAGGGTATTGTACACTGCCAACTAGCATCAGATATTTAAAATTCTCTGTAATTACCTATAATGGGGGAATGGAGTGTGCTGCTGTGAATTTTTAATATGAACGTGCTTTTTTATAAGAGATTGTTCTCTCTACAATGTGAGATTATTACAGCATTACTGCTCCTCACAGAGTACTGTCTAAAGGAGCATTTCTAAGGCTGTGTTTGCTAAGTAGTTGTCAGCTAAACAGGATGGGAGATGGGAATCTAGCAGAGGGTAATGGTCAAAAGCCTTAAATTTGAACAAAGCTAACTCTCAAGAAAAAAAAAAAAAAAAAGAAAAAAAAAAAAGTGGGAAGTCATGTAACAAATGTGGGAAGTCAGTAACAAATCACAATAGCCAGACCAAAGCACTTAAACGGAAGTAAAGCTATTTTTACAACCTACCTTTCACAGACTCATGAATGAAGATGGTTGGGAATATGTTGTTCATTTTGGGGCCAGAAAGAATTGGCTCTTACAAAAGTCCTCAGTACTTTTTGTAGCTATCATGATTTTGCTTTGCAGAAAATGCAAATAAAAGGCTTCATTTTCGATCAACTCAATTTGACCCATGTCCTAAGGTGAACGTGATCTTGCTGGAATTGCCATTCAAGGACACATGTCCCTGTTCTCTGCATGGCTGGACCACACTTAAAAACATCACCCACTACTTCTGCTAGCAACAGAAGTGCTGCAAATGTGGGGAGCAAAGTGTGTTATAGGAGTCACAGGCCTCTACAACATCCTGTGAAATGAGAGCAGCCAGTCAATGGCTTTCAACCTACAGAAAGGCACCGTGACATATGTAAGACACAAAGATGAATGAATAAAGGTAAAACTGTGATGTGTCTTTTCATGCAGCTGAAGCTTTATTATAGATACAGTTGATACTCAATATACTAAATTTCTTCATTTTTATGTACAGGCAAAAATTAAAAGCATCAGCATAGAATTTGGTTGGTCCATTTAGACAAAAAAATATTTTTATTTTTTTTTTTAAATCTCATTAAAATATCAGTACCACCTTGTCTCGCTTTTGTTTGAGAATTTTCAGTGGTCTTCAATGTGTTGAATTTTACTGGCACTGCTCTTCAGAGGCAGTGAATTTCAATGTCATACAGATGAGTATCTTGAGAAAACAAACTTTACAATTTGCACACACAAGTCCTTGGGCATTCATCCAGTCATGAGTAGAAATAATGTTACTCATCCAACTGATTGCAAATGAGCAACACAGCTTGAATTCTGAATATTTGCAATCAATCTATAGAGTAAAAAAAGAAAAAAAAAAAGTACTCTTCTCATTATATAAAATGGAAGAAATCACAGTCTGCTTGCCAAGACTGTGGAAGTAGATTAAGAAGCCTAAATCATTGAATAATTATACTTATTGTGAATGACTTGCTCTTTTGCGTATCAAGTAGATTTCTAACAAGCTTGTCACTGTATCACAGCAATACCTTTCATCCAAGAAGCCCAAAGAGCTTTACAAGTGCTAGTCAAGTCTGATAACATCCTGTTGGAAAAAAGTATGTGCATCATCTAAAGGTGGGTAAAATTAGGCACAGAAATACAACTTTTCAAGGTCACAAAAAGAGTCAGTTAGGCAGTGGTAGAACTCACATTTTTCTATTCTGCTTTTCTAAGCTTAATGCAACTATAGTGATGTTAATAAGCATAATTAATAATAATAATACAGTTGTAGTAGGTTGTCTAATGCCAATTTATTTTCCTTTTAGTGATTTCCTCTCACCAAAGGTTCCAGGAGACGGCACACTTTCTAAGGTCGGGAATTAGGTTTTCTCTGCATCAATGTAATAGCTAGCAGTACTTTGTGCTGTTTATATTGTGTTATCTCTCAGAAACCAATAGTGATTTTTAGAAGACAAGAGGTTTCCTGCAAGAACCAAATTGTTTCACAGAAGGGACACTATCAGCACTGAATACTGAGAACTTGCATGATTTTTATACTCAGTACAGAAAGAAGTTCCTTTTTTTTTTTCAGGAGGGAAAAATAAATAAACAAATAAAAGCAAATACATGATTTCTTGTCTCAGTTTACTGAAATAAGAAAGTATTTGCCCATTATAGGTAATTTTCATTAAAAAAAATATATATATATATATATGAGTACAATGCAGAGTACGGAATGTTTTACAATAGTATCCTTATCTGTTTTTGGATCTCTAAATATTTGTGTTTTGTTCTGTTTCACTATGAAGAAGAAATTAAATGGATGTTAGCCAAAGCACCTTTCTTGTTAGCTGGATGTAGTTGCACCTTTCGCTCACAAGATGGCACAATAACCATCGAGTTAAAGCATGTTTTCACATCTAATGATAAAGTACTGCAGGAAAAAATAAGGAGCTATGCAATGTCAAAAAGCTGCAGGTAAGTTTTTATTTTGAACTGACCTGGTACAATATTAGGGAAAGAAAAAAAAAAAGAAAAAAAAAAGAAAAAAAAAAAAGACTGCAATCTTTTATACTAAGTACATATAAACAGGTTATAATCATACACAAAGCTGGCAGCTAGAGAAAAATGTAATAATTCATATAAGCATCAAAAATTAAAAGAAACTAGGAACCTGTTGGTTTTTGAAGGCTTTAGCATGAACAAAAACACTATGTATTGACAAGATTGAGACTAGCCCAGAATGCTGCATTCCTCAAGGAATTCTAAATCCTAATTAAAACCGCCTGCATGCAAATCTGTACCATGAGGTATTCAGCTCCATATGCTGCATCACATTTTGGACCTGTTAACAGCATCAGTTTAGCCCTCTGGAGGTTGCTAGTTGCTATCCACTAATTTAAAATAGATTTTTAACTTGAAGCACCAGTATAAAAAAAGACAATCTTAGAGGGTGTCTTTGCTAGTATTAAATGATGAATGTGGCTGCAGACTATAAAATCCAGTAACTGTTCAAAAAAAAAATAAATAGATAAACAATCAGTATTTGCTGGACTATGTGAAGCAAAAGAACAATGCAGGGGAACCATACAGTTTTTCAGCATCAGGCTGTAGCCACTTCTTCATCCTTTTGTCCTGCAATAACTTCACTTGCATACCCCTTTCTACAGTTTTCAACTCTTCCTCACAAAATACTCCTTTTCTGATATGTCCATGTTCCCACAACCACTACAAAAAGTCCTCATGCCTCATTAGCTTCCTCCTCCATGCCTCCTTTCCCCCTGCAGTTTCCTGTGTAGCCCTTCATGTGCTCCCATTCCATTCCCTGATCCTCCCCCCATCTCTGCTGCTTCAGTCCCCCAGCATGGAAGCACTGAGCCTCACAAATTATTCTAATTTTCCTCACCTGAAGCACAGCTTCTGGCATAGGGCAGCCTTGCTGAGATTACTACTGAGCAATTGGAGTGATGGCAAACACCATGTCTCAGTTTCCCAGCCAACAAACTCGTGGCGGGAATGCAGCACAGCAAAACACCCTGGTTTTATATCAGAAGACTATAAAGTAATCATGTAATAAAGAAATAAGAGTATTACCCCAAATGAATGATACAGGGAAACAAACAAAAAGTATGCAACAGATAGCTTGCCCTTCTTGTTTTCTGTACCAAAAAATACAGATTTTAGTTTAGTCCAGCTTTGTCCAGCCCATGGCACAACAAGCCCTTTGTGTTTTGCAGATGAAGCCCTCACACTAGTCTTCACACCTGGGTGCCCTACTTAGTTAAATTTGCAGAAAACATAAGACTCCTCTTCCTAGTACACACTGCTGGTGGCTGCTTTAAAGTTATCCAGCTGTAGTGAATAAAAAATGCAAGTGATTTGTTTTGCACATATCTGTGTACTTATTTAAAGCTATAGCTGTGCATTTAAATTACATAATTTCTCAGTGCTCTTCTGAGCCTCTGTCAATAGGGTAACACCTACTGAATTACTCTGGACAGTAACCAAGATTGTTCCTTAACTCCACCTCCTAAATCCATTTTCCTTGTGCAGCCCTGCTCCTCCATCCTTCTCGCTTGTGCTATCAGCCTGATCAAGGCCCTTTTACATGTTTGTTTGAATCATGCACTTGGTTAGCTACCAGCCTCACAGATAAGTACATCAGCATTAGTGGAAGAGGTAATGCTGGAGTAAGGATAAAAAGTCAAGGAGGAGTGGTGTAATTTATTGAGATAATTTTAGTGGTAAGAAAAAGATACATCAAAATATCACTCCTGAGTCCTCTTCTTTCTTTTGTTGGATACATATATAACCCAACGTGCTTTTTTTTTAAAAAAAAGGCCAAGGGATCTGTCTATCTGTAATGGCAAATCCAAGGAAGACTGAATTTGAGATTTTCCCAGGAAAGAGGAGGAATAGAAAAATCATCACAACAAGGATGGGGCAAATGGGGATGAATACTGAAGCTCAGTTAGTAAAAACAGAAAAAAAAAAAAAAATATGGAGAATTCCAGCATCTGCACTGCTGTGGTGCATAAGCATACCAGTGAAACTCCTGGGGAAAGCATTTGTCTCATTTCTCTCCAGGGCTAGTTTACACAGCAATAACTGCTCCCAGCAATTACTTCTGAGGAGGAAGAAGCCCGTGGCTCTGCAGGTGGTGGCCGTTGTGTAGAATTGCATCCAGAGCTGCTGAGAGTTATTTTAAAATTTGACTCCTTTTCTGCTCACGCATTCTTATCTCTCAGACTTCTTGTGTGTAGGTGTCCCCACTGATACTTCTGCTATTTTCTGCAGTCCCAGGTCTAAATGAAATCTAGGAGGAAAACTAGACTCTGCTTTTCATAAATTATGGCTCACTTCATAGGTTAAAATAAAGACAAAGCTTCAAAGTAAAATACTTAGTCAAGGATGTATGATTTCTTCATAAAACCTGTCACAATTACTGTGCATACAGGACACATTAAGTCCTTTGGGAATTAATTGTGCATCAAGGGACACAGAATTGTGCATCTGCTGGATTCCAGTATCATTTCTTATACATATTGGAAAATTCTGGACCAAGGCTATATAAGGAAAAAGGATGCTCTTGGGCTAAAGCAGGCAAACGCTATTTTAGACAACTATTTCTATTCCTGATTTTTGCCACACAAGTCTTGTGTATTGCTAGGCAATTCACATAAACCAAACTTTCCCCAGGTGTGGAAATGAGATATCCTCACTTTGAAAAATCTTGGTAGTCACAGATGGCCATTTTTTGCAGAAGTGCTGAGCATCAGCAGCTTCAGCTGAAATCAGGGAGAGCTGGGGTTTGGAAAGAAAAATTGCTCTATAATCCTGTGTGCTCCAATAAGTCAGGTATCAGTTGATATTGGCCACCTAAAACTTAAACTTCTAGTGTAAGCAGGACAGACAGACTCCCTCACTAATAACTGGAACATCAGAATATTGTATGTATATTTTCCAAAGACTGCTTCCAAAGACTCAACCCTTATTCTAACCTGGACTGAAAACAGTTTAGGATTTAGGCTCTCTAAATGAGATGAATTTCATTCATGTTGCAAGCTGGGCACAGGAACTAGTGGACTCATTTTATCTCAGGGGTATTGTCTAAGGAGTTAAAATTTTAGTCACAATCGGATATTGAAAAAATAAATTAATTAATGTTTATGAGCTACTAGGATACTATGGTCAGGCTCAGTATAAGAGGAAAATCAATGAGAAAATTAATAATTCTGTAAACAGAGCACAGTTTGAACTGTATGCATTAAATAATGCATGGAGACATATGTTGAATGTGAAATACCATATAAAGTACCCCTCCACCTCACTGAGTGAAGCAGAGGGCCTGTGAAAACAAAAATATCTGCGTAATTAAAAATGTATTTGAGTTCTATTATACTACTACATTACAATATATGGCCACAAAGGGCCTGAAATAAAATTGCTTAGACCATCTTAGTTCTTGCATTTCCTAAATCTGAGTGCTTAACTTTATAACCCTGCCATCCCTTAACTGTTCTTTGAACACCATGTATATGCACATAAAAAAACTCATAAACTTGAATAGCGTTCCTGCTTCTTATAGTATGAAGTTATGAAGTGGGTATGAAGATAAGTACTGAATTTTTCAGTGTTTGTGGAAAACTGACTCTTCTTAAATAAAAATACAGATCTTCTGTGTACATAAACTGAAAAATAATCTCCCCATTGTTGCTCTGATGAAGTCAGATTATTATCTATGAAGATAAAATTATTTTGTAACAAAACAATCTTTGTGCTCAAAAAGTTATTAAAAAATTGAAATATTTAAATTTCCTGCTGTTTTTACCAATTCCCTCTCTTTAAGACTTTTCATTCAGAATAACAAAAATATGGATTTAAGAAAATTTAGCTAAATATTTAAAAGGCCAGGTGAATTTGTGTCAGGTGAATTTGCATGTGGTTGACACCCATAAGAGTCAAGAGCAACTCTAAAGCAGGGCGCTTACTGAAAAATCAGCTTTTGGACCTTTTTATCTGAATCCTTCTACAGACTTTTGGTACAGAATAATTGTGGCAAAATGATCTGCACCTTCAGATACTTTAATAAAACCCTGGTTAAGAAGCAAGCCAGCAAAGTAGCTGTTATTTGGGGAATATTTGCTTTATTGAGCATCACTGTGGTGGTTTTACTCAGGTGGGCAGCCGAGCTCCACCACAACCGCTCTCTCACTCCCCCTCTCCTCAAAGAGTATTTCAATTTTTCTACCTATCCACAATCACACTAGATCCCAGTCATGAGATTTAAGCAGTTTATGGTCCCAGGGGAATCTCATTCAGCTCACTGATCAGATGGCAATACATCAGGGTAAAATGACTCCCAGGTCAGAAGCTGGGCAGGAAGAGTTTATCCCATTAAGCTGCGCTACCTGCAGATACATTGAGTTTAGTGTAATGGAAAATGTCCTGGACCTAAGTCCTTTGAGGACGCAGAGAAAATGAATGTGAGTTCACCCTTCCTTTAGCTATATCAGGTAGTAATTGCTTCGCTGGGTGGAGACAATGATTCTCTTCAGGGGTTGTTCTTTTGGAGTCTCATTCCATATTCTTGTTGGAAGAATAGGCACATTTTTATTTTTAAGAGATCTGGAGCACTCAAATTTTAAATAAGCCAACTGGGTTTACAGTCTCTGAAAACAAACTGAAGTCCATGCTTCATACACTTGTTTTTTATCATGTTATAGTATATATCTGACTGGGTTAGTGATACCCTTACAGCTCAAAAATGCTATAAAAATTTGAATTCATGTTATGTGGCATGGAAGACTATTCAGGCACCAGACAGTCATTCAGATGGAAATTTACACCAGTCCACTGGATTTTGTTGAAAATCAGTATTCTACATTTCCTAGTCTGGACACATTAAACTTTATGGCTTTTGAAAGTTATTGCCTGATTGTATTTCTTTTGTGTCTGCCTATCTTAGTATTGAATTCTGTGTTATTTTGCTCCTTTCTTCTGGATGAGTTCTTTGGTAGTTTCTATAGTTGCAGAAAGCAGATGCAGAAAGCGGAAGACAGAGGGAAAGGCTGAATGCTTTAGAAGTTAACAAAGTTATCTCTGAAGCCAAAACAAATTTATTCCTTGCAGGCTGACCTTACCAATGTTCAAAGCTATCCTTCTTTGCAATAACACTAGCTTAATTAAAAGGTTAATTCCCTACTGCATTCACTGAGGATCCCTGTGGATCTTGAAAAGTCTAGATATTGTAACTTTTTTTTTTTTTTTTTTTTTTTTTTTAATTTTCCTTATATTTTCATCTGAAGGAAGTAAATATCTTGTATAAAATATCATAAGTGAAGAAAATCTACCTTTTGTCTTAATGACCAGCTTTCAGGAAGGCTGCTGCATAAATGACTGTCAGCTGAATAACAATGTCATGGTACATTTTCTGTTGTTCTTAATTATTAGAAAATGAGGACAAAGCAAAACCCATCCTGGTTAAAATTAGATTCAGCCCAGATCATGAGGCAATCATGAGGCACTGTTAAGTTTGAAATGAAAGACATCATTATAAAATAATACCCAAAACAAAACTCACAGACAATCCCAAGCAAATAGCTTGGTCTAGACACAGCAGTTTTATTATTAGGCAGAGAAGGGTTTTTTAAGCCCTGGCCCAACAAATGAATTGATTGATTATATAAATAAATATTTTCTAGAGCTTTATACAAGCAGTGGGCCAAATCCTGAGATCTACAAATTCCATGAGGAATATGGCCTATTTAGAGATATTTGATTTTTAATTTTTAACCTTTTTTAGTACTTGACTAAGTGCTAGATGGATAGCCAAGGATATATACATTTTCTGATGCAGTAGCAATGTAAACTCCATGAAATAAAGGTACTTTTATAAAATTCACATCTTTTTCTCTGCATAAACCATGTCTCTTGCAAGAGCAGGCAAGTCACTCTCAATTTTCTGTCAATCCTCTGCTACTCAGCTGATAATACGAACAAGGAAAACAATTTATTGAGACTGGGGCTGTGATTTTCTGCTGAGGAAAAGAATGCTCCCGGGGAACCAAACTGAAAGCTGCAACTCATTTTTATCTTGACAATGAGAAAGCAAGCATGACTTTAACTTGTTGTTGACCTTTGTTGCAGTTGGATCACTGATCTAAAAGTCAGTGGCTATATATATAACATTATTCACATCCAACTATCATGTATAGAGGGAGAAAACACATTTTACTATTTATAAAACTTCTCTGCATGAGCAAAGTTCTGCAAACATTAATCACAACTGTGTGAATGAGTATATCCACACCAAGGAAAATGCATCCCTTTGCATGATTCATCCCATCTCTGGTGCTTGGGAAGGGGTGGGCTGCCCTTTAGTGGCACAATGTGCTTGCCACTAACTATCCAAAAATGAGGCCAGTGGTGTACCTTACCCAGAAGATCCTCTGGCTCTCAGATCCTGAGATAAGCAGTGGACATGTGCTTCCCCTTGGGAGGTGTTTTTATTTTTCGGTGTAGTGACTTGGCATTTCATCCTAATTGCTGTGTGACTAAACCAAAGTGAAAACTGCCTGTGTGGGAATCGCCATAACTTGTTGTGAACATACATCTGTATTTTTCAAAGCTGATAATCTCCAGGTGGTGTTAAATTAGCCTGGTTCTTCTCTAGCTCCCTTGGGAAGGACAGCACCATCTAATTTCCCTTGCTACCATACAAACTATTAGACTCAAAGTTGAACATAGCATTTGTCAAATCCCAGTTCCCAGTAATATTTTGGCCCTATACATCCATGTTCTCATAGATACTTTTCAGCATTATTAGCTTATTAAAATTGTGGCCTTATTAACTTTTCTAACCATGAAAATGATGATTAAATGGTGCAGTAGGAAATGTTTAGAAGAGTTTCTTTTACAAATGATTAGCTAGTGTTATGAGATGTGCTCTAGCTGTCTGAACACATGTAGGGTGATATCTCACTTTTGTACTGACTCTTCTAAGTTAGTAATTTGTGTTTTTTTTTTTTTTTTTTTTTTTTTTTTTTTAAGGAAATATTATAACAATATTGAAACAGCTAAAAACATAGGATATTAACACTTTCTGTTCTTGAACTTTCCAACAAATAAAATTGTCATGGAACTACTGTAAAAAATGTTTCCTTCATTTTTCATTTCACTGATTTTGCAACAAGATTCAATAAAAAGTTATCCCCTAAAAGCTTAAGAAATCAGACCTGAAAATTACATAGCATTAACAGGACAAAGCTTATTTTCAGAAACTTGGTACTACTTTGTTGAAGCCATATTTTTCTATTCCAAATAAAGTGTATCCAGTTGTTGTACCAACATTTCTAAAGTGCTTTAATTATTGCACTTACTGTGTGAAAATTTGCAGTTCTTGAATTCTTCCAGCCTCACTAAATTTGGCACATCAGTGCTGCTCATTTGCAAGTGTTCTGCACTCACCTGGAAACAGGTCAGATGTCTACATTATCCAATACCCTTGCATACTTTCTGACAACTCTCTGCATGCTATCAGAGTTGATCTGCCTGTAAAATAATTTGAACACCTGCACTTCAGGTACATATTGCCAAGTTGTACTAGCTAGTGTCATATGTAGAAGTGTTTAGTCACATATCCTGGACCCATTTTGCTCCTTGTTTAGGCTTCAGAATGCTTCGTATTTCTCAGCTGTGATTTTATGTAACAATTACTGAACTTGGGATAGACTACATATGGAACATATTTACAGTTCTACAAAACAAACAAACAAACACACAAACAAACAAAACACTATTTACTATAGTAAACAGAAATCTGAGGCTGCAGAATATAATATTGCCAGGTTTCATCTTCAAATTTATTATAAAATAGACCTAAGAAAAAAGTGTATCAATTTCTTTCAACACAAATATTTTGAGTTTATACCTGACATTTCTATCTTGTCACATATTTAGAAACATAGAATCATAGAATCATCTATCTTGGAAAAGACCTTCCTGGAGAAGAGGAGGCTCAGGGGCGACCTTATCGCTCTTTATAGGTACCTCAAGGGAGGCTGTAGCGAGGTGGGGGTTGGCCTGTTCTCCCACATGCCTGGTGACAGGACGAGGGGGAATGGGCTTAAGTTGAGCCAGGGGAGTTTTAGGTTAGATGTTAGGAAGAACTTCTTCACTGAAAGGGTTGTGAGGCACTGGAACAGGCTGCCCAGGGAAGTGGTGGAGTCACCATCCCTGGAGGTCTTTAAAAGACATTTAGATGTAGAGCTTAGGGAAATGGTTTAGTGGGGACTGTTAGCGTTAGGTCAGAGGTTGGACTCGATGACCTTGAGGTCTCTTCCAACCTAGAAATTCTGTGATTCTGTGATTCTGTGATCATCAAGTCCAACCACCAACCTGACTGACCAACTCCCGTCACTAAACCATGTCCCTTCGTACTGAATTCACACGTCTTAAATACCTCCAGGGATCCACCACTTCCCTGGGCAGGCTGTTCCAACTCCTACCCACTCTTTCCATGAGGAAATTCTTCCTGGCATCTAATCTAAACATCCCGTGGCACAACATGAGGATGGTTCCTCACATCCTATCGCTTGTCACCTGAGAAGAGACCAACACCCTCTGCACTGCAGCCTCCTTTCAGATTGCTGTAGAGAGCAATGGCCTCACCTCAGCCTTATTTTCTCTGGACTGAACAGCCCCAGCTCTCTAAGCCATTTCTCATCTCTCTTGTTTTCTTGTCTCTTCAACAGCTTAATTGCATTTCTCTGAACATGTTCCAGCAGCTCCACATCCATCTTGTAGTGAGGGGCCCAAAACTGAATACAGCTCTCAAGGTGCTGGAGGTCCAAATCAACTGGATTGGACTCCACTCACCACGACTCTGAGCCCAAACATCCAGCTAGTTCTTCACCCAGCAAACTGTACATCCATCCAAGCCAAGAGCAGTCATTTTATGCAGGAGATTACTTTGGGACATGGTAGTACTTATTGGCTTATTTATGTAATAAGACATTTATCAGTCTTTCTAGGATATATCAGAAGTCAGTAGTTGTTTCTCATTAGTAGGATGTGGAATTTTGATTACTTGTTATCAGTAAGAAAATACAGTCAGAAAACTCCCAAAAGAATATGAAAAGGATAAAAAACAAGAGATATCCCAAGTGGAATTAATGTTAATATCTGTATTTATTTATACCAGTACCCACAGGGGTTTCATATGAACTTCTGCTGTTTCAAAAATCACTTGAGCTGCTTGCATAGTGAATCAAATAAGGAATTTCCTTGAAAAAAACAGGCTAAAGAAAATCAACATATCAATCAACTGCTTCACCTCAGTTGTAGTGCCTGTTTTTAAAATAACATTCCAAGTTAACACAGTGTGAAAAACAAAACAAAAGGGGAAATTTGAAATAAAATATTTTGTTTTCTTGCAAATATTATTTTAATAATTATTTTAAAGGTAATTCATGAAGATGGAGAAATTCCCATGAAACATTTCCAAAGGGAAAAAAGATATCAGAATAGTTTCAACTAACTTAGAGTTATGTCAAATCATATAAGCAGATAACATATATATATATAAATTTCATATGCTATTTCTTATGCCAAACAAGTTTATTTTAAAAAAAAAAAAAAAAAAAGAAAGAAAAGAAAAAAAAAAAAGAAATAATCACATAAAATCCCTCTAGTGTTTTTATTTTAGATTTCTGTATTTTAAAATTACAGAAAAAGAAGTCTTAGAAGGAAGAATAATATCATTCATTAGACCTGAAGGTCAGAAAGGGAGAATATCATTTCTTAGAGCTTTTAATATAGCTGAAAAAAAAAAGAGCAAACATTTGGGCACACAGTCTCTGCTATTAAATTAAATTTGTTTCTAACTTTAGACATTCCTAATCTAAGTGTATGTCAATTAAGTGCCCAAAAGACAAAATTATAAATAAAACAAACAGGGAAAAAAAAAAAAAAAAAAAAAAAAAAAAAAAAAAAAAAAAAACAGTTCAGGGATGATATTAAAACTTGCATTTCACTCCAGCATTAGGGAATGCATTGATACCCTGCAAGTGCAACTGCCTGTTGCAGATTTTTCTGAAGCTGTTTCTGATCCATTATGCAATCCTCTGTCTTTCCAAGTTTCAAAAGGATTTTAAAGAGATGCTAAATTATTTCTAAGTTAGCTAAGCCACCTATAACTCATTAAGTGGAGAAAATCAGCACATACGTCTGGTCTTAAGAATCACTCTGTTTCTTCAGCCTTATCACTTCCAGTGAAATTTGCTTCACAAGATTGGACAAGTCTAAGGTGAGATGCACAGGCTTAACAGTTAGGGGCGTGTGTTCATCCCTTTTTGTCAGATGCTTTGCAAAAACCATCATAGTGACAATTAATTTAAATAACATGAAATATTCAGTGAACCCAATTCTTCTCCCTGTATAAATGGTCATTTTAGCTGAGACCTAAAGTGGAGAGCTGAATATTGATGGCAGATCTTTTCCTCCGGATATGCATAAACCACTGAATGTAGAACTTCCTCTGCAGAAAATACATTCTTAATTTCCTGAGGTTCATTAGAAATCCCCCAATAGTGCTGTGTCCAGCAAGTATACCCATTTGTGATCAACATCATTTGAATGAATGAGCACTCCTAATGGAAGGTGGTTTCCTGTGCTCTCAACCCTCTTAAATTCACAGATGGGTTATGCTGCTTTCTGCCCTGCTCCCGCCCTCCAACACTGCCTGGGATGCCTACAAGAGATGCAAAAATCACTAGAAGGAACCAGACCGAGAAGGTGAGGGGAGATGGAAGAATTACCTCTGCCAAGTATATGAGAGAGGGGTGATTGAAGACTTTTAAGGCCTGTATCAGGAGCACAGACGACTAGCAGAGTTAGGGGAGAAGATCATCATATAGCAAGCAAAAAAAAAGACAGAAATTTAACACACACATGAAACAGCCAAACAGAGTTCAGAAATGAAAAGACAGATTACACTTGAGCCCCTGTTATTCAATACAATCTTTCATAAATAATTCATGAGTTGAGAGCTACACAGAGAAAATTGCAACTCTTGCAAGATACATAACTGTAGTAACAAACTCTGAGGAGCCTGGGGAACTGCAGAAGGAAAGCAATAGCTTGAAGAATTATGGTGGTTTAATCCAGTAGACAGCTCAGCACCACCCAGTCACCCGCTTGCTCTCCCCAGGTGGGATGGGGGAGAGAATCAGAAAGGTAAAAGTGCGAGAACTCGTGGGTTGAGATAAAGACAGCTTACTAGGTAAAGAAAAGCCGTGTATGCAAGCTAAGCAGAAGGAATTCATTCACTGTTTCCCATCATCAGGCAGGTGCTCAACCACCTTCAGGAATGCAGGAATGCATCGTGCCTAACAGCTCCTTGGGAAGACAAACACCATTAGTCCAAACATTCTCCCCTTCCTCTTCCTTTCCCCAAGCTTTTATTTTTCAGCATGACACCACATGATATGGGACATCCCTGTGGCCAGTCTGGGTCAGCTCCTGGCTCTGTTGCCTCCCAGCTCCTTGTGCACCCCCAGGTGCCTCGGTGGTGGGGCAGCACCAGGAGCTGAAAGTCCTTGGCTCTGTGTGAGCACTGCTCTGCGACAGCCAAACATTGGTGTGCTATCCCCACTATTGTCATCAAAAATCCAAGACAGCACTGTGTGAGCCTCCACAAAATATATATATATATATAAATAAAAATTAACTCTATCCCACCCCAAACCATGAAAATAAATGACATAGGCCCAGACAGCATGGATTTATGAAAGTCTGGTCCTGATTTATGAGCCTGATCTTTTTCTATGACAAGGTGATAGTGGATGAGGGAAAGGCTGTGGATGTTGTCTACCTGGACTTCAGTAAAGCTTTTGATACTGTTTCCCATGGCAGCCTCCTGGACAAACTGGCTGCTTATGGCTTAGAATGGCGTACATTTTTCTGGGTTAAAAACTGGCCGGGTGTCTCTAAAAGACTCTAAAAGAGTCATGGTGAATGCAGTTAAATCCAGCAGGAGGCCGGTCAGTAGTGGTGTCCCTCAGGGCACAGTATCAGGGCTAGTTCTCTTCAACATCTTTATAAATCTGGATGAGGGGATTGAATGCACCCTTGGTAAGTTCACAGACAACACCAAATTAGGTAGGAGTGTTGATCTCAAGTGTAGGAGGGTTCCGCAGTGGGATCTGGATAGGCCGGACTAAGATCAGTACACAAAAGTCATAAAGGTGCTGGAGGATGTCCAGAGAAGGGCATTGAAGGTCATGAAGAGTCTGGAACACAAGTCTTATGAGGAGCATCTGAGGGAACTGGGGTTGTTTAGTCTGGAGAAGAGGAGACTCAGGAGAGGCCTTAATAACTACCTCAAAGGAGGCTGTAGCGAGGTGGGGGTCAGTCTCTTCTTCCAAGTAATGAGCATTAGGACAAGAGGAAAAGTCCTCAAGTTGCTCCAGGTGAGGTTTAGGTTGGATGTTAGGAAAAATTTCTTCACTGAAAGGGTTGTAAAGCATTGGAACAGGCTGCCCAGGGAAGGTTATGAGTCACCATCCCTGGAGCTATTTAAAAGATGTTTAGATGTGTTTAGGGACATGGCTTAGTGGTAGCCTAGGCAGTACTAGGTAAATGGTTGGACTTGGTGATCTTAAAGGTCTTTTCCAACCTAAATGATTCTCTGATTCTATATACACATAGAAAGGAAAAATAGGAAATCAAACTCACAGCACTGAAAATGTTGCTGTACTGTCAGCTGTACGAAATGGGGACATAGATTAAAAAAAAAAAAATTATTGATGGGAACAGACAAGATCAGAGGTCCATGTACATTATATTGCCAAAATAGCAAGAAGAGTATCTCTTTTTAAGAAAAAGCTATTGTTATGAGTTATAGAACTGTGAAACAAGGTTTATAGCACAACTGTTGTCAGCGTACGTGCACACAAATATGTATGCACAATATGATATAAAGGAAGCAAAATTTTCAGTCTCTGTATGCACTGGAACACCTGTACAGACATCATTAATAGACAGCATTAAAAAAAGGCTTTAAAGGTGTGTTAGTATATCTATCTTACTGAATTTGAAATGAAAAGTCATTGGTAATGCCAGCTGCAATTTTTCTGTCTTACTTGGTACTTCATAATCTCTTAGGGAGAGAGTAGACTATACTGTCATAGCAAAAATCATTTCACCTAGAATTTAAAATGTTCTTTACGGGCAAGGCATATGCTGTTATTGCTAAGCTTAAAGCACAGAATATCTGGTTTATTCAAAAGCTTCCTACTAGCTTTGTGGGATTATGGTGACCAAGCATACTAACTATTCATAGGGAAATATATTTGTCTTCACAACAAAATATATTGTCTTCAAATATATTGTCTTCACAACAAAATATATTTGTCTTCACAACAAAAAGTTCTCTTATCACTTTGGTGATGAGACTGGGGCAGAGCAACAGTATAAACTTTTTTCCCATTTCTGTTACTACTGGTACTACTAGTGGCATTTATTCTTTTTTTTTTTTTTTTTTTAATTTTTTTTTGAATTTGGTATATAAATGGGACTGGCCAGTTTGTAGATATCAGAAGCAGCAACAGCAACAGGATAAGCACCCTTCCTTACTGTCAGTAGTTTTTTGGCAGGAATACCAGCATCAACAAATCACAGACATTGTTTCTATAAACTGGCACCTTCAGTCCATAATCTTGGCTCATCTGTTTGTTTTCCAATATGAAAACTGAGACCTTTTAGGAGTACTCTGTATTAATCAACAGTATTTACATATTTTCCATATAACAGTCTCCTATATACAAGACCACTCATAGTTGCATACCTGAGAACCTTTTCAGTGATGCCCAGTGCCAGGAGAAGAGGCAATGGGCACAAACTAGAACACAAGAGGTTCCAGCTGAACATCAAGAGGCACTTATTTACTACGCAGGTAATAGAGCCCTAGCACAGGCTGCCCAAAGAAGTTGTGGAGTCTCCTCATTGGAGATCTCCAAAAGCCACCTGGACATAGTCCATGGACTCTGGGTGTCCCTGATTGAGCAGGGGTTGGACCAGATGGACCCAGAGGTGCCTTCCAACCTCATTCTATGATTCACCTCTTCTGTGATTCTATGAACATGCAGGAAGCATGTGTGGGCTCTTTTCTTCCATAACTGTTTCACTAGTGATTGTTTTCTATACATTAACTTTATTTATCTCCCACACTATATATATATATATTCCAAAATATGAAAGAGAAAAGAAATGGGACCCTTCACTCCAAAAGTAAAGCTCAAAGAAAGCAATAAGTCCAAGAACAATATTCCTGTGAGACTCCACTGTTCTCTAGCATCCTTCAGATACTATACTTGGATAACAAGTATATTTTTGAAGTATCTTCTGAAATCTGAAAAACTGTGCTTTTGCTTAGCCAATTAAAAGCAAAGTTCCAAAGCTGCAGCTCCTACAAATTCCTCCTAAGACACTGCAGCCATATTCAAGTCTGTACTAGGCTAGCTTTAACACCTCATGTTACTGCAATTGTTATTATCCAGAAAATCAACAGATTTGAAACCAAGTCTCCAAACCACACTCTTTCGCAGACCATTCTCCACTCAGGCTCATGGGAGGAGAGAAACTGGGCATTTGTAGTCAAGATCCTAAGGCCACACATGTGATTCAGACCCAAGTTGCTGCAAATAACACATGAACATAGTCACAGTCTTTCTAAAGGAGGTAAAAGAAAGCAATAAAAGAAATCAAAGGTACCATGCTGAAGAATTCTTGAAATTGTAATGGCAAGCCTGTGTACACCAGTGAATACATCAGAATAGCATCTTTGTATGCAGAGCAAAGATGAATCTAAACCCTACACATCTTTGTAGTTTATCCAACAGAGAGCTAGGAAGGTGATATTAAAAAAAAAAATACATCACCATCTGCACACAAAGTGAAGCTGACATTTTAAGTTCTGGTCAATGCATTTCCTTCTCTTCAAGGTCTACTTACATTTGAGTTTGACAGGACTCTTACTGGGGATATAATCACCTGCACTATGCTGCAATTTAGAATGAGAACAGGGATGTTATTAGTAAAGAGAACATGGGTGGGCTGCAGTTTACTTAAAATAAAATAGTAAAAAAGGACTCGAAGAAACTGTATTTAAAGCCTAAAGAAATAAGTCTACTCTACAATGAAATATTTTTCTTGGCAATAAATAATGCTGTGCTAGAGACAACAGAAAGCATAGATCCTTTATTAAAAATCGTGAGGTAAAAGAGGGATTTAAGAAATAAGCAGCACAACTTTTTGCACATCGCTTCCCTTAATTCAAAGGGGCCATAAAAATACCCTTGTACCATACATACAGACCTCTTAGCCTGTTATATTTTAGGCCCCCCAAGGACCTGTGGAGTTGGTAAAAACAGAGAAATAGGGAGGGTACTAATTATGGAGAGGAGGGATGTTTCCTTGGAGGCAATGTGTGCGGGCAGGCACCTCCCTAATCATTGCGAGCAGCTGCTTTTGTCCTTTGTGGGATGTTCTTGCCATGAGTTTTTGCTATCTTGCTGCACTCCCCTGTAAGCACATAGTGACTAGAAAACATCTACCAGTTTTTTTCAAAGGTCTGAAAATGTCTGCTGCCTCCTATAAGCATGAATTCAGCACTTGAGAATGCCACTGGGATGTTAGTAGGAAGCTTAGATACGTGTAGGTGGACAGCAGAGGTTTTCCACAAGGCAGCCACAGGACTAATGATGGAAAATTGTGTTGCTGGTCATTCCCAAGATTGCTCTTTAAAAACAGTATAAAAACAACTGACTATTTGCTGCCTCCTGTAGGATTACAATCAGCTAATAATTTTGGAAGCAATTACTAATGCTCTGAAAACAATGTGTTTTGACTGCATGTAAATGCGTTATGTAGGGAAGGATCATTTGAGCCAGGTTTCACTTGATTTTTCAAAAAGCTAATTTATTTTCTGGATGTTATTGGCTTGAAATCAGTTCTCAGCAGGTGAAACTTCATGCGTAACTTATTAAATGTATGTTAAAAGAAAGAATGAAAAATCAAAGATTATGATTGCAAAATTTTCATTAACATAAACCTGATTCTCATTTACACAGGGACTAGTATACAGCACAAAAGCTGTGTGGAGATTTTTTACTGGGGGCAGATACATAATTTTCATCCAACTTAGCAACCCTCTATGATGCCAAAGCTGGGTATAACAGTCTTAATGCAAATAAGAATGAGGCCAAGTACACAGTAAATAAGGATAGAAGCTTTATTTTCTGCAAAGGCTTCCTAACACATTTCCTGCAAAGCAAAGAGCACACTCCAAATTTTCATTTCTCACAGCCAATTCCACAAGATACAGAAAACATTAAACTGCTAACCAGCTTCCTTGATGTAAAAGCCATCCTGGACAGCACCTCCAAATACCTGCATTGGATAATCTATCCAATCTATTAACCTCTTTTCACTGCTATTTGAAGAATCTCAGCATACCCTGATATCTTCTTTCCCAGATTATCAGTAATAATGTGGAGCATCATTCTGCTGGAGCATCACAAAGCCTTAGAAAGGCAATATCAGGACAGTAGTGGATGACTGTGATTTCAGTGAAATCCCTGTGACGGGCTGAACTATTGCAATTCTGATGGTTCAGTCTGGGACTAGTAGTTACTCCAGCATGAATCCAGCTCTGTAGGCTCCTATGAATTTTGGTGTTGTTATTGAAGAGACGGCTAAGGGATTCAGGTTACTAGTAAGGAAACCTGAATTAAGTAATTCATTAGAAAAATAATTATTTAGCAAAATAATAAAACAAAACAAACAAGCAAGCAAACAAAAACTCATACTTGTAAAAACTCTTACATAGTGTTCACTAATTCATCTAAAAGAACTTCATTTTAGTTGTCAGTTATATTAGCTTATTTTGTAAGGACAAATGAACTTATGGTAAACTAAATGGCCATGTTCACCTGCAAGACTGAAGCAGAGGTAAAACAAAGGACAGTTTTCTAAAAGCAGCAATCAAAACTTTTTACAACTACCTACGATCTCACTATATTGGTTGTCACAAATAAGAAAAAAAATATTGCCCTGATAATTATTATTATTAGGAGGCTTGCCTCAAATATGAAATTAAAATGTTTAGCTTTTTGGATCTAATTTTTTATAGCAAGTTATTTTAATTTACTTGCTTTAAGAAATGATTCTCAGTGCTTGGAGTTATAAATTCTATACAAAGTGCTCTCCAGTTCAGAATAGAAGGAAAGAAGGAAATTAAAAGTTTTCCATAGAATGAAGTTTGAACAAAATTATCCGGAAGCATGTTTTACAATATTGAAATAATAGAATACAAAGTGTTAGATAGAAAGTATGCTAATACATTAAAGATGTTAGTAGAACTAAGTAAATCACAATAAGAAATTAAAATTAAAAAATAATGTGATCACCTCCCGAGGGAAAAGGTAATTAAAATGGGAATGTTCTTATGAAATGCTCTCATCTTAATGAAATTACACTTAAAAAGAAAAAGGAATATTCAGATCTAAGACACTGTATTTGAATAACAAAGCTTTTGCTCTTCACCATTGATGTAATATTTAGAAACATATACTTACATTTTTCTTGTCATTTGCAAGAAAAGTCTGCTCTTTCTTAATACACTACCTTTTCTAAACTATTGCAAATCTGATCATTTTAACTTAGCCTATGATCACTACCAAATCTGGAGCTTAATTTTTATAATGATGTACTGCTGGACATGCATACATCTTTCAAATCTAAAGAATATCAAGCACTTCTGAGATGACCTAAAATCTATCCAAGTCAAAAGAAGGACTTTCATTTCTTTGGGCTTTCATCTTGTTTTCACATCTTATTTGAAATATTGGACCCTTCAGTTGTAAATGTAGAACAAATAATGCTACTGGACTGGTTGTCTTACAGTGCTGAAATGGAGGAGAGGTACATACAGTACCTTTTTGCCTCTTAAATAATGATATTTGAGAAATGCAGTCAGCAGTGGCTTACAAACATTAATCTTCAGAAATGTTGTGTAATGCCAGTACCTGGATACACTTGGATTCAGATAATGAAAGCTTTGGGAAAATATCACAGTTATTCAGCACTGCTCCTTACAGACTAGCATCTCAACAATGTGGTTCTTATCTCCAAAAGTGTTTATTGATTTGGATCTGGTACAATGAGAAAACAGTTTAAGCTTATAAGAAAAGAAACAATGGACAGAAAAACAGTGCACTTCTAGCACAATAGATTAGTCCATCAAAAGAAGAAAATCAATTTTTTCCAGTGGCTTTCTTGAATGAGGAAGACTGATGACAATTCTGCTAATTCCTATAAAATATGGGGATCTCTTAAACATTGTCTATCTGTAGTGCTTTCTTAATAAAGCTAAATAGTCCAGTAAACAGAAGAAGACACATGCATGATTTTGTTTTGAAAGAGAAACACAGGAACACATGAACACATATTCAATAGGCCCTAAGGAAAAGACAAAAGCCATACTTATGCATATATTGAAAAGTTAAATGAAAGGAGGAATCACCAATCTATTTATTTCATCTTCTGACTTACTCTCTGAAAATGTTCTACATTTGTCTTTAATTAATAGAGCACCCTTTACTATTTCAACCTAGATAAATTATTCACATGAGTTCTGTGACTCAGTTATAGAATGTAACAGCTCTGTTATTTTATATTATTGCTGTACATAGGTAATCAGAATGTATTGTGCTGCAAAGGTAATTATGATGGTGTTTGCTTTTGTCATGTTATATTGGGATCCTCAGCAATGCATTTTTGTAACACCCTGCATTTCTTATGGACTGGAATAAAATTGTCAGGAGTTTCCCAAAGCTATGTATTTTTCCACAAACATATTATTTACATGAAAGAGATCCCAAGTCAGTGACAGTTCCTTCCTTTGTAGTGGCCAAGTCCTGTTACAGAAGTCTATTGTATTTAGGCATATGTTGCTTTAATATGGGGGCTTAAGAAACTATATAAACATATTTTTGGAGACACTGTGATATTACTTTAATGAGTAATTCACATGAGAGTCCCTTTATCAGTGTAGATATGTGTGCACAGTTGTCATGAACCAGTGGGTGTACTGGGCAAATTTTGGTTTAGGAATTTGAATGTCAGTGATTTAAATTTCATATCCATGTAGCCATCATTGGACTTGTATACTTGTAGGTGATTTGGTATTTTTTTCCTTCATAGAGACAAAGATTTATGACAAATATTTATATTCTTGAGGATGGGAGAAGTTCTCCTGATAGCTTCAAGCCTCCCCTTCATTGGAAAAGTTCAGAAGGCAAAAATCTATCAGAAATTTTGAAATACATGCTGACATCATGGTAACAAGTATGTCACAAACACTAATTTATGCAGTGTTTCTTCACTCAGTTTTTCTGTAATGCCAGGTGGGTTTTTTTTGTTGTTTTGTTTTTTGGTTTTGGTTTTGTTTTTTTTCTGTTAAGTAGGCAGTGTTTTCACAGATAATTTATTGGAAATTAAACACAATACATGAGTCTAACACCAGCTAGCAAGATACAACAATTCAAGGAGGAATTTCACCCCTACATTGTGATGTCTTGCATTTTTCTAACTGATATGGAACATTAACTGGAAATGACCCCTGAGAAAGACCTCACAGATCTTGTACCCTACCTACATACCAGTGAAAGTGTTTTGTTTGTTTGTTTGTTTTTTAATGTCCTTGAATTTATGTGTTTTAATCTGTTCTATTTCATATGTACTTAAATTTATCTGAAGGTATTATTTACCTGCACATATTAATATGCATACCTTTAATACTTTCAGTTTACCAGGCAAAGACTCCTACTAACTCTATCACATGGATCAAGAACAGTTTTAATGAAGAACACAATATTATGTTAAATGTATTTTTCCTACCACTTTCCTAATTATCTGTTTCAGCCTATGTGAGCAGGTACAGTATCTCTGGGGATTTGGTTTGCCACAGAAGTCTGAAAAACTCAAACCTCTAAGCAGCAGTTTACAAACACTGTAGGGGTCTCATATCTTCATGAGTTTTAGGAACTTCCCCTGTAAGACTTGATTGCAATTCAAGATGAAAAATAGTCATCAGTCATCAATCATCCACCAGATTGCAGTTGGGTCAGGTTAGCAAAGGCTATGTCAATTGTCACACTTTGCAGAGGGACATTCTTGTGTTTTAAGTTTTTTGTTTGCTTGTTTGTTTAAACTGGCTGTATAGCCATGGGCTTTGTGTCTTGCAACTATAACTTTCAGAATTTGATCACTTTTCCCTGGGAATGTTTAAACTAGCATAGTGGAGTCCCTGAACAGGTAATGACCCACAAACCTGTTATAATGCTGGTTATAATAAATAACTCACAGGGATGTCTCAGCCTCCCAAAGTTATTGTTACATACTGAAGTAGTCTCAGGTTTTGCAGTTCTTAACAGGTAGTGTAAGAGGCACTGTGGAGAATTGCTTACAGTGTCACTCCCAAGGTTTCCATTGATTGCTAAAATTGGGTGATCTGTTGTTTACTGCCCCTATACCCACCTGTCAGCCCATAACATATCTACAATCACTTGTCAATAAATGTTGGCTCTAATGAGCTTGGAAAGATTGAGGAAAGCAGTGTTAGCCTTACTGTGTGCAGCAGCAGGATAATACCTGTTAGTCACAATTCTGTTGTGCTCATTACTGTAGGGCTGACTGCACCCACAAAGCTTGTCATGAGTGAAATGTTAAACAAGCTTGCACAGAATGATGTTATTAAAAGTTAGGTTGTTTAGGTATCCCAAAACTCAAGGGTTTAATGCCCTGAAGTTGTCCTCATCTACCTATGAGCCACCAAGGCTGGAGCTGCCAGGCAGCCCAATTGCTGCAGATCAGAAGAAATGGGAGAGGCCTGGACAGATGGTGCTGACCTCTGAGCATGGACAACAACAAAATAATATCTTCCAGCCTCCTCCTGCTGCAGACACTTACATCACCAGGTCTCCATCCCCAACTGGGGGGCTTGATTTAATAATAATTTAATAATAATTTTTAATAACAATAATAACAACAACAACAACAACAACAACAACAACAACAACAACAATAATAATAATAATAATAATAATAATAATAATAATAATAATAATTTGCCAGTCCTCTTTAATATCTTCATCAATGATCTGGATGAGGGCATTGAGTGCACCCTCAGTAAGTTTGCAGATGACACCAAGTTAGGTGCGTGTGTCGATCTGCTCGAGGGTAGGAAGGCTCTGCAGGAGGATCTGGATAGGCTGGACCAATGGGCTGAGATCAACTGTATGAAGTCCAACAAGGCCAAGTGCCGGGACCTGCACCTGGGGCGCAATAACCCCAAGCAGAGATACAGACTGGGAAAGGAGTGGCTGGAAAGCTGCCTGGCAGAGAAGGACCTGGGAGTATTGGTTGATAGTCGGCTAAATATGAGCCAGCAGTGTGCTCAGGTGGCCAAGAAGGCCAACGGCATCCTGGCTTGTATAAGAAGCAGTGTGGCCAGCAGGGCTAGAGAGGTGATCGTCCCCCTGTACTCGGCTCTGGTGAGGCCGCACCTCGAGTACTGTGTTCAGTTTTGGGCCCCTCGCTACAAGAAAGACATTGAGGTGCTTGAGTGAGTCCAGAGAAGGGCAATGAAGCTGGCGAGGGGTCTGGAGAACAAGTCCTACGAGGAGCAGCTGAGGGAGCTGGGCTTGTTCAGCCTGGAGAAGAGGAGGCTCAGGGGCGACCTTATCGCTCTCTACAGATACCTTAAAGGAGGCTGTAGCGAGGTGGGGGTTGGCCTGTTCTCCCACGTGCCTGGTGACAGGACGAGGGGGAATGGGCTAAAGTTGCACCAGGGGAGTTTTAGGTTGGATGTTAGGAAGAACTTCTTTACCGAAAGGGTTGTTAGACATTGGAACGGGCTGCCCAGGGAAGTGGTGGAGTCAGCATCCCTGGAATTCTTTAAAAGACGTTTAGATGTAGAGCTTAGGGATATGGTTTAGTGGGGACTGTTAGCATTAGGTCAGAGGTTGGACTCGATGATCTTGAGGTCTCTTCCAACCTAGAAATTCTGTGATTCTGTGATTCTGTGATAAATTAAGATTCTCCTAGTTCAAAATAATGCTGATGTGCTTCAACAACAACAACAAAGTAAATATGAATATATGCTATCCTTTAACCTTCACCATGACTTTTTTTAATGTTATTCACTTTTTAATAGTCTATGTTACAAACTGACCTTATGCATTTGGGGTCCTGAATGCAATGTGGTATGAGTACAATGTAATACAATAAAGAGTACAATATTTCTAACTTTTCCGTAAAACTGTTTCTAAAAGTAGAAGGAATTGGTCATAAAATAAAAATATCTAAATGCCAGATATATATTCTTCTTCCACCACAAATAGATTGAGACAGTTGTATTTGTTGTGTGGACTGTAACAATTAAAAGATGTAAATGGATGTGGATCTAATGAAAAATAAGTAATTTCTCATGTTTAAGTCTAGAGTGAGTATGACTATTTTTAAAATATAGGGAATATTTGAAAGTTTCATTAAATTTTACATGTAATTGAAGTGTAGAAGTTTACCTAAATTGTTTAAACGTTTTCTTCAGCAGAACCATGTAGTCAATGTTATAATATTTAAGAGTTTTCTGTAAAACATGTTACTATTTTTTATCGTTTTTGCTTATATTTGTACAATGCTTAATTTTCTAAAAAGTTAAATATGTTTCATTAACATTGGCTTATTCAGTGATCCCAGTCCATAAGCATTTCCATACAGTGGAAGGCTTTCTTCATTGGCATTTGTCCTTAATTTTCTTTTTATTAAATACAAAGTGATATTTGTAGACATTTATTCATAATTTCCAGAACAGTTATGACTTCTGTATTATATAAACACAAAGAGGAGTCTACAAGAAAATAAAAAACGTGTTTTATGTATTAAATACTTTTACTGCATGTTGCTTCATTATTATTATTATTATTTGTTAGGGCTCAACAACAGCAGAATTTTCTGCTAGTTACAGAATGATCTGTACACTGTTCTTTCATTAAACATCCTAAATTTTCCACTAACTTTAGGTGTGGGATTATGTGCAGGAACTGACTGTTCTCAAGGTAACTGGGTTTTATTTCATTCATTTTCAAGGGTTTGGGGATCTAAAATTAACATTTATGTCTGAAGGAGGAAATAGAAGTAATAACAACGACTATAGATTTCTTACTTATTCAGTGGCTGATAATTTAAAAATGTTTTTCATATTATATTTTTGTGACCTTGAAAGTTATATCTTGAAACCACTACTTTTGTTCTGGTTCACCACACACACTTCATCTGTTGAAGCACTGACTCATGAAATTCAAGTGTGACAAGAGTAGATGAATACCATTTTCTATGGACTTCAGAAGACTAGAGAGGCTGTAAAAGAGAATAATTTATGAGTAACATAATTGGACTAGGATTGGAAACCTTCCTACATCGTTACCATTGTGTCAGGTGTGGAAGAGTATATAAAAATTGGTAGCTATAAAAAAAGTCAAATGATGATTTGATTTTATTTTCATTAGATCAAAAAGTTATCTTAGAAAAAAAGTCTGCAAGTAAATTGTGTTTTACTTAGTGCTTCCACCTCCCTTCATATTATATACCATGGTGATCAAAGGCATTTTCACTTTAATTGTCCAAGTGCAAGGTCCTGCACCTTGGGCAATCCCAAGCACAAATCCAGGCTGGGCAGAGAATGGATTGAGAGACGCCCCGAGGAGAAGGACCTGGGGTTGTTGGTGGATGAGAAGCTCAACATGAGCTGGCAATGTGTGCTTTCAGCCCAGAAAGCCAGCTGTACCATGGACTGCACCAAAAGCAGTGTTGCCAGCAGGGAGAGGAAGGGAATTGTCCTGCTCTACTCTGCTTTCATGAGACCTCACCAGTTCAGTTGTAGGGCCCCAGCACAAGAAGGAAGTATTAGAGCGAGTCCAGAAGAGGGCCATGAGGATGAGGGCTGGAGCACCTCTCCAATGAAGACAGGATCTGGGGTTATTCTGCTTGGAGAAGAGAAGGTCCAGGGAGACCTAATTGTAGCCTTTTAGTACTTAAAGGGGGCTTATAAAAAAGATGGAGTAAACTTTTTACTTAGGCAATTAATAAATAATAGGACAAGAGGTAATGTTTTTAAACTAAAAGAGGGAAGATCTAGATTAGATGTTAGGAGGAAATTCTTCACTCAGAGGTGGTGAGGCCCTGGCCCAGGCTGCCCAGAGAAGCTGTGGATGCCCCATCCCTGAAGGTGTTCAAGGCCAGGCTGGATGGGGCTTTGAGCAGCTTGGTCTGGTGTGAGGTGTCCCTGCCCATGTCAGGGAGGTTGGAACTGGATGGCTTTTAAGGTCCCTCCCAACCCAAACGGTTCTATGATTCTATGATTGTTCTTTATTTATTTCCTTCCTGAGAGATGACCATAAATTCAAACACAGATACCTTTTATTAAGTTATGATAGAATCCAATTTAATGAAAACTTAAAAATGTCCATGACTGCAACATTGATATAAAATTCTCTTATTTCCAAGTTAAGAACATATGTAATTATTTGATGTTATTATTCTGCATTGAAGTGTTACCACAGTAAATAACATGAAACAAATTTTTGTTTCAGAAGTGTATGCTAGACTCAGTTCCATTTGTGTTTTTTGTTTGTTTTTGTTTTGTTTTGTTTTTTAGACCTAATCTTGGTATTTGCTACACACATTTGATCTCTTTACAGACTAAATACTGGGATTTTTCAAGGGAGTCAATGATAAAAAATTGATAATTTCTGTGTACCCTAGCTCATAAAAATGGAA
Organism: Aythya fuligula; assembly: GCF_009819795.1. Classification (NCBI taxonomy): domain Eukaryota; kingdom Metazoa; phylum Chordata; class Aves; order Anseriformes; family Anatidae; genus Aythya; species Aythya fuligula. The sequence continues at coordinate 200,292,412 of NC_045559.1, forward strand.
CAGATTTTTTTTTTTTTTTTAAGTTGATTGCCTTTACACTTCCATTGTTTTTAAACTTCTGTATCAATGATGCACACTTCTTTATTTTGATAACTCATAAAAAAGCAATTAGTTAAGATGTATAAGTGATAATATTCAAAAGACCAATTGATTCTGTAGCTTAGGATATTCTTTTGGTCTATTATAGTTTTATACATATATACATATGCATTTTTAATACTAGAAGTCTATATTTAAAAATGTTTTCATTTCCAAATAATGCAAATTTTATGTACAGATATTTCTCAAGAGATTCAAAATAGTGTTTTTATTTACAGAATTTTATCTTCACAATTACTGTATGGTGATGAGGCCTTCAGCAGTAACCAAGGCTAAACAGTTCAAAGGAACTTGAGTGAATTAGACACACAAGTTTTCTAACATAATTATTGCGACAAATCCTTGCCAATTTAGTGCTAAAGAGTCATCATGGCAGCACAAAACATAGCTATTTCTATCTTCTCAGCAACTGCAGGGACACAACTCAATGTGTTATTACAACAATGTGTTATTACACGTGTGAGTAATAACAGTGCATTGCCAAAGGGTTATTACCACATGGTGGTAATAGCAGTGCAGGACTGTAACACGAGCTACAGAAGAATTATCAGCATAAAATTTTGCCAGACATTTTCAATACTGGAATTTCTTAATAGAAGAAAGCATGACATTGTAACATTACCTCACTTACACTCATTTGTACCTATCATCTCTCTCCACTCCCGTGTAAGAGCACTGAAGTGTTTTGCTGGACACCATTCCTCTTGACCTTGTGATGCAAGGTGTGTGATTTATGGAGTACTTGGAATGATAAGGACAAAACACTCTGGATAACCCACTGGTACCTTGGGGATACCACCACCTCAACAACCTCCTGTTCTCCAGCCCATTTCCAAGAAGTAGACTGTGGGAGTTTCATATCACGCTCCCCTGGCTCTGTAGACTCAGATATGCACTGACCCTCTTTAAAGAAGTGTTACACTAGTGCTCATAGAGTACTGTGAAGCTTTTTGGCATGCGTTCAAGGACAATCCATGTGCACTGAAGTGTGGGATGCTATGGACCTGGAGATATAACAACAGCATATTTGTTATCCACAGAGTTAATATTAGAGTGGGTAGAATCACAGAATCACAGAATTTCTAGGTTGGAAGAGACCTCAAGATCATCGAGTCCAACATCTGACCTAACGCTAGCAGTCCCCACTAAACCATATCCCTAAGCTCTATATCTAAACGTCTTTTGAAGACTTCCAGGGATGGTGACTCCACCACTTCCCTGGGCAGCCTGTTCCAATGCCTCACAACCCTTTCAGTAAAGAAGTTTAGGATAGAAGGGTAGGATACAATAAAAGCTGTAGCACAGAGATGTGGTGCCTGGGTCAGGTTTGTGTTCTAGACAACAGCAGCAGCAAGGACTGAATGCTGATCTCAAGGCTTGCATCTAGCATGGAGTCTGCCATAATTCAGGACATACAGGCACTATGTTCAGTATAAATAATAAATGACGAGTTATGAGGAAAACTTTGAAAATGAGCAGGTTTATTAGCCAACTAAACTTTGAAAATGAGCAGGTTTATAGCAAAACAATTTGTGATAGATGAAATGATTAGTAAATTGATGAGTTTAACCAGTCTGTTCATCTACTAAATGTGAAGTTTTTCAAGGTTATCTGGGACTGCCAGCTGCCATCTATCCCACTTTTTCTCCAAATGTGACATGACTGTACTCAATGGCTAACTAGTTACAGCCTTACTCATCACTCTGGTAGACTCCCTGGCTTTACTTCTCTAGTAAGCTGAAACCAGTACACAGATCCTCACATAATATAATCAGAGAGAACCTCAAAAAGACCTTAGCCAAGTTGTATAAGAATAAACTAGCCACCCACTATTTCCATAGAATATAAAGAGGTAACAAAAAAGTTAGAAGATCCAAAGTTACCCAAGGTTAAACAAGTTCTTTGAGCTTGTTGTTTGGGTTCTGTTCAGATCTGTGTGAAATTATGTACCTATGAGCCACAATTCCTTGGCAGTAAAATGAAATTAAATGCCCATCTGCCTTAGCTGGTGCTTTTATTTCTTGCTAATAAAACTCCTCTCAGCAGAGAGCTGGTAAACAATTTCCATTTGTCTACAGTCGCTTCTCAACAGACGTGCACATTCTTTTGAGCTCTGCCAATCACCCTCTAATTCTTTCCAAATTAAGTTAACAGTAATGGAAGCTGTAAGTGTATGTACAGATTTGTAAGAGAAATAATAAATGCTTTACACTTCAAGTGTAATACAATGATCATCAATGATCATCAATCTTGCAATGAAAAACAAACAAACAAAAAAAAAAAACACACATAAATTAAAAAATGTTTTCCAGGGATTATCACTAATAGTTACAGCATGTTCACACAAAATCATGAGCAAAATAGGCATGTTATGTGAGAGACGTCAAAGACAGAGAGCAAAAGACCAGCAGGGAAAGTAATACATCGTGAAGAGCCTATTTGAATCATATCTTGATGCTATATTTGAATCCGAAATAGTGAAGAAAGTGATGCCTTTTAGAATCCGCTTTCAAAACACTTTTCCATTCATTCACCAGCTCAGGCCTGTCCTAAGCCCTCTATCACCTGCTTCATGGAAAAACAGCTCTAAGAGTAGGTGTGCACCTCCCACCGGCAGCATCCTGCCCCAGGGTCCTTGAGTCCTTTGTCTCCACCATGGCAGGGAACCGCGAAGAAATTCTGCCTTTCAAGTAAGCAAGCACGCATGCACTGCAAGCTATTTTTAAAACCATTCCAATTAAAGGCCTAAAATAGAAAACATGGTGATTGATTTAAAAAACCAACAAAACAAATCAAGCACATCGTAAATTACAGACATTAAAATACATAAATTGCAGTGGAAGGTATCTACATTCCTTTCTGTTAAGAAGTCAGGATGCATAGTCTAGTCTACAAAGTGAATAAAATATTCTAAAACATTTTATTCACACAGGATAAAAGATTGCCACAGGGCAAAAGTTTTAGGTATCTAAGCAAATAAAACCTTGTTAAGTGTTGCTTTTTTATAAAGTCTGATTCAGAGAAAACCGTATTTTACTATACTAAAGTACACATCCAGTAGTGTGTTTCTTTCAAGGTTATACAAGGCAAGTCAGCTACTATGGAAATTTGATGTGAGCATAATGTTTATACAGTATGAATTGTAAGGGGTAGAATACAAAACATAAAATTTGTTTCACTTTACTTACCAATCTGTAAAGCGCAGTGAGAAGTCTGAATGGTTATTCCATAGTAGATTAAATTTTAAATCAAGTGCATAAACAGCACTGATAAGACTAATGCATAAAACATAATGAGAATAGGAATCACTGGGACTGCATTCCAATCTACAGATTCACAGACTGAATCAGACAGAATAAAAAATAATAATAATAATTTTTTAAAAAGTCCAAACTAGCTGCTAGAATCATGTATTGCTCGAAATTTTTTATAATACCAAATTTTTTTATAATTCATTAGTGGTTATTTGTTTTTTCTTATTGCTTATGTCAGGATTTGAACTTCAAAGCTGAATGTACTGCACACAACACAGTCAAAGTTTTACCTGTAGCACTGTAATTTTCTCTTTATAAAGAAAAATTTAGGGTAGTAGTCTGCAAAGAATAATTTTATTTCAATGCAGAAACTCAGTAGTAGCTTACATATTACTTATGTTTTAATAATCACAGTTAGGTTTTAACTGTTTAAATTAGGCTTTTTGTTTCTCTACTGTTCTGAATGGTATGTCCCTACTATGTAAGTGGAATATTGTAGATCTGTTATCACCTCTTCAATTACAGTAACAAAGTAAGGAAAAACAATGAAAGAAAAAACAGTCGAAGTTGGAGGACAATGTAAATGCAAACACATTTAAAATTTCCTTTTGGAAATAGGCATTGCTTCCCAGAATCATGTTTAAACTAATCATAAAATAAACATGTATGCAGACAGCGTTAAGAGCAAGAGCAAGGTTTTTCAGATCCCAGAAAAGAGTCTAAAATCTGATATGTTAGCATCAGGAAACTTCTAAAGTAATAAGCTGTATTAGAAAAGCCTCAGGTAAATGGCCTTAGGGACCAGGCAAACCAGGCATCCCCTGATGAAAAAAAAAAAATAAATTAATTAAATTTTATCTCTCAACGATTATCAGAAAACAAATTAATATGAAGCTTTGCCAGATAATGTACGTGTTAAAAATGCACTTACTGTACAGATAAAATTAGCTCAAGCTTTTCCATTCTTAATGGATTATATACCAAAACATACATTTAGAGCCAAAATGTGGAATTTTGTTGACTCAGAAATATTTAAATCAAGTACAGTGGATATCCCTTTATTTGTGCTCTTTGGAGTATGCAATATATAATCCTTTCACGAATGGATCTTCAAAAATCCTTTGCAGCAATTTACTCTTTAAAATTCAGGGTATTGCTTCACACTCTGTTTGTACAAATCATGAATTTTATAAAAGCATAGTAGTGGTTTATCTTAACAGTGCCAAACTGTTAACAGGGGTGGTGACAGGCTGTCAGTTCCTAATGATACTGGCACCATCGGATGCCCGGAGTCTCTGATTCAGATCCTGATTTCAGTTGTACTAACTTTATCCTATATGAGTCAGTTTTGTTGAGGGTAGTCGCTCTTAAGAGTCATGAGTATTAACTTAACAAGTGCAAACAATACTGTTGATTTGCCTTTGCAAAAAATAAAAATAAATCTCAGCTTTCCAGCTACTGAGTTTGAGTGCTGCTAAGCCTTATTGCAATAAGTGCTCTAAGCGGATCTGAAGTGACACATGAAGTCACATGAAGTGTCACTTCATGTGTCACTTCACTTGTTCAATTCTTTCACTACTGTCATTCTGAAAGGGTGAAAGGACAGGTCTGATTGTCATGAAATACATGATTCTGACTCTATTCCTTATCTACTATGAAAAGTCATAAAAGATAAAGTACTTTTACAAAAGTTATACATTAGTGACATAATTTTAGATTTTTAAAAATGAATACCGTGCAGTAAAAGGGTTTCAACTGCCATCGTTTACCATTTACAACTTGGCCTTGAAAAATAAGATTTTTATAGAACATAGTGATTTAACTATGAAAATAACTCTATTGTAAACATTCTGAGATAGGAAAGAATAACTGTAGCCTCCATCACATTGATGTTCAATCAATAGAGGTGTGTGGTATTTTACAGAAATTATTCTGCAGCTTATAGCAAAGAGTTACAATATTTTTTTCAGTTGTTACACAGATTTCGCCATTTTCTTTTTCAACAGAAAACTATTGTGTATTAGTTAGAGGTTATCAAATAGAATGAAAACTAGTTCTGATTTGATTGCACCGTTGTTAAGAACAAAGAAAGAAAGTCACATGGGGAAAAATAGTAACAGTAATTCAAGAAGAACAAGATATGCAAATTTCAGTAAAGAGATTGATTGTTATCCTAGCCATACGTGAAGAAAAGCAACCGATTTCTTGTCTAGAAAAGCTTTAAAGTGCTGTAAAGACTGCTAACTAGTGTGATTGCTAACACTGGAATTATTTATACCCCTATCAGACTTCCTAGAAAGAATGGACTGCCATAGTATTTGGATTGTTTTAATAAGAAGTATATGTCAAGTCTGAAAAGATAAAGATGGCTTGCCTAGATTTTTTGATTTTTTTTTTAATCTGTCTAGTCATCACACCATCCTATAAAAATAGCATTATGTGGGATGAATAAAGACTTGAAGAAGCAGGAGCATTACTAGAGTTGTAGGTAAGAAAAATTGCAGATCATTAATTCTCTCGGGAATGTGGAATTTCGGACACGCATATGTGTGTCAACAGAGACACAGACAGACATGTATGGATATATTTGTGTTCCAGGTCCATTCCTTGATCATCAGGAGGGTGAAAAGAAACATTCTTGAAATTAAATTATTGAAGGAATGGAAGTGTAGACATTAGGACTTTTCTAGTTTCACAGATAGGGACTGTTGTGGGCACAGTGTAAAACTGAGGACACACTTTGGTCTAAGGTACGCTGGGCTTTTGATCTTTCTGCTTTGAAAATGTGGTGGGGATGTGTCACAGTCAAGAAACTGTACTGATACAAGACATATTCTTCTGTAGTGATAGGTGACACCAGTGGTTTGACCTGGCACCCTCTGACCACCCATCCCAGACTCACCCTGCAATCACCACCTCCTGCCCTGTAACCTCTCTTGGAGCCCTCATGCCCCATGGCTGCCCATATGACAGGTTCATAAGGCTCTCAGCCATGTAACATTTTGACACGCTTCTCACTGTTACGCAGATTGGTCACAAATATCATAACTTCAAAAACATCACTGATGGAGAAAGGTCCTGAAAAACTTAGCTCTCTTGACTGTTATACAAGCTGTAACTCTACAAGTATTTCAGGCTGACTTCTGTTCCAGAGAGCAGTACCTTTACTTGGACATTCTTAAACATCCATTTTAACATTACATTCCCAACTTCTTTCTATTCCCAACTTCTTTCTATTCAAATTTGGTCAAATACAATCTGAATTACTTGAGTGTCCCTTAAATGTCTTGTACAGGAGATTTTTCTTTTTGTAAAATATTTAAAGTATATCTAGACTAATTACCTTTTCACAGTGCAGTAGGAGAATTAAAGGACCTCCAAGAATGTTGTAATACCATCCACCCTCTAAAAATGTTCTATCTTAAATCAACTATTAAATCAAAAGATCAAGATTTGCCAATAAGTTCTTAAATGTCTGAAAAGTATATGACATTTCAAGGAGAACAGTTACAGACAAAACTGTTTCATATTACATATCTTTTAGAAAGAGGGCCAATTATTCTGTCAGTTACAATGTGGAAATACAGCGCAACTCTGCCGATTTCATTCAGAGTAATTCTGGGCCCCCTCACTGGGGCTGATTGAGCTGATTAGAGTCAACAGGAACCCCTTAATGAATTCAGCAAGGTCTGAATTTCAGACATAGCATACAAAATTAACAGGCAATAGGTCAACCAGGCAATGATCAAGGTTATACCCATACAGAAGCATAGAAATAGCCAGCAATACCTGATCTTCATTAAGGCAAGTTCATTTTTGCGAATGATAGCTGGCATTCTGCTATGATAGCTCCTTTGCAAGGGTTACTGTTTCTCTCCCTTCTCCACCATCTGAAGTTTCCTTCCTCAACTGCCTCCCACTGCTCATGGCCACTTTTGCTGGAACCCCACTGCTTCTCTTGTGTTGCCAGGATCATGCATCTCATTTTGTCTGAGAAAAATCAAGGCAAGACTGTACAGCTCCTATTCCTGATTTTCCTGCCAAATTAACTGACACCATAGCTGGGTGCCCAAGGAGCTGTTGTTTCTGTTGGACAGGATGCATTATAGTTCAAATAAAAACTGAAATTTGCTTGTTACTGCTAAAATCCCTGGAAATGTCACTGACTTGCCAAGCCTGACCCACTACACTTAAACATCTGTAAATTTGATTAAATTTTATCTCATACTGAAACTTAAGAGTGTAATTGTGCTTGGAACTGCTAACTGTACCCTGAAGGGTTTTTTTTTTTTGCTCCCTCCATCTTTTTACTTTAAGGCTTTTGAGCTTTGGTAGTTCTAAAACCCAAAATGTACAAAAAAGAGCAAGTGTATGGAATGATAAATCAACAGAGTTTATGTCCCCTTTTAATCACAGTCTCCAAAGAGAGAGAGGTTGTGAAACTAATTTAAAGGCAAGCAAGGCGTTATCTTACTCTAATACTAATTCTCTAATAGGGAGATGTCACTAATAGTCAGTAATAACTGTCATGCCGTGATGCACATTCAGTTTCTCCAAACTCACTGGGGCAATCTATGAAATGTCTTAGAATATATCTTATTAGATTTATGTAAGAAATTTAGGTGGTTTTCTTCCAGTAAAATGAGCGAGACAGACAGGAAAACTGAGTGTGCTATAGAATCATCATTCTTCAATTGACCATAATAAAAAGAGGAACAAGGCATTAAAATAAATAAATAAATAAATAAACTGTCTTTCTAGAAGTATGTAAGGATTTTGCTTGGCAAGCCTTTACATGATTATATTTGACAATGCAAAAATATACCAAAGAGAAATGAGCTATCATTATATTTAAAAACAACAACAAAAAACATTTTAAAGTTTTTTTTTTTCAACACTGAAAGCTTGTTAGACTTCTGTTTCTAGAATTAATAGAATATCTGAGAGAATTAGAAGATTGGTATTCTCTACGTGAATCAGCACTACCATTGCATGAGACACTGACACTTAAGCTTAGAGACATTTAATAAAATAAGAAGAATGGTAAGATTCAGGAATCTTGGTTTGCCTTTCAGATTTAAAAATTTATTGACTCTTGCTATTCTTTGGTCATTTTGAAGTTGCAAGTGAATCTTTCAAATTAAATGAAAAGTAGGAAACAAGACACTGTCCCAGAGTCCATCATGGAAATGTCTTACCTTAATTCTTTAATGATTTTTGATAGTATATGGTTTGTTGAATTGCGTATTGGGTTTGTGTGGCAAGGTTTTGGTAGTGGGGGCTGCAGGGGTGGTCTCTGTGAGCAAAGCCCAGCAGCTGCCCCATGTCAGATCAGAGCCAGCTCCAGATGGCTCCAAAAAAGACCCACTGCTGGCCAGAGCTGAGCCATGAGCAATGAGAGTTGGTTCTCTGGGAGAGCAGAGTTAAGGAACAGAAAATCTGCTGTGCTACAGAAGCTGGGAGAGAGGGGTGAGAACTGAGAGAGAAGCAGCCCTGCAGCCCCCAAGGTGAGTGCAGCAGGAGGGCAGGAGGTGCTCCAGGCACACAGCACAAGTTCCTCTGCAGCCCATGGAGAGGCCCCTGGTGGAGCAGGTGGATGTGGCCTGGAGGAGGCTGTGGCCCATGGAGAGCCCCCGCAGGAGCAGACCCCACGCTGGAACTGCAGCCCATGGAGAGGAGCCCATGCAGGAGCAGAGGCCCTGGGGGGAGCTGCCCATGGGGGACCCATGCTGGAGCAGTTTGCTCCTGCGGGATGGACCCCGTGGTATGGAGCCATGTGGGAGCAGTTCCTGAAGAGCTGCAGCCTGTCGGCAGCCCCCGTAGGATCAGTTCAGGGAGGACGGTATCCCGTGGGAGGGACCCCACGTGGAGCAGGGGCAGAGAATGACTGTGAAGGAGTTGTGGAAATAAAGTGTCAGGGACTGACCGCAGCCCCTATTCCCCATTCCCCTGTGCCACTAAGTGGGGAGGAGGTGAAAGGGGGGAGATAGTGCTTTTAGTTTGCTTTTAGTTCTCACTGTGTTAGTCTGTTATCAGTAGGAAATAAATTACATTAATCTCTCTGTGTTGAATCTGTTTTGCTCATGATGATAATTGTTGAGTAATCTCCCTGTCTTTATCTCAGCCCTTGAGCTCTTTCCATTGCATTTTCTCTACCTTTTCCATTGAGAAGAGAGAGTGGGAGAGTGTTTGTGGTGCAGTTTATCTGCCCAGCTGGGTAAAACCATGACAATTTGTCTTTTTTTTTTTTTTTTTTAAATGATGATAAGATAGAATTAAGAAATATATCTCCTTCATTGTAATAAACTGTAGAATCTAAGTACTAAATTTTATTGTTAATTTTCAGAGGAAATTGTTTGTCCATATTAAACCAGTTGTGTCCCTGATGAAGAGACTGAGTTTGTAGAAGTATACTCTGTTATTTATTTTTATATATATTTTATTTATTTGTTTGTTTTTTTAAATTTCCTGGTGCTCTGAGCTTGCATTCACACAGATATTTTAGCAGGAGAACTGTTTCTTAGATTACAGACAGCCTTTATAATTTCCATGACTGTGCTACCTATTCGTCTCCCTTTGGCACATAGATATGCACTTTTACTTCCTGAAAGATTTTATTGAAACAATGTATAACCTGTCACTTCTCCTCTTGTTTTCATTTTTCTTACCAGTTTTTCTGTTGTTTCACTATCAAGTTTAATTGCTGTTGGGCATTCTAAAATATTTTTAAAATATTAAACAAGCTAGTCTGAATAAGTTTTTATTCTGAAGTATTTTAAAAATCTTCCACAATAATGGGTGAACAGCCACAGTCTTTTCTTTCTCACCTTGGAGATACCACCCATAGGGCCCAAGCAAATTAAGGTAGGATTGTGTGAAAGAGAGAGCAAGAGAGAGAAAAGAACAAAGCAGAATCGTTGCTCCTGGAGAACTGGATTTAAATACATGAGACAAATTGTCACATTGTGCCCTGTGCTTTTAAAGGCCTGGATGTATAGCCCAATACCTCAGTGCAATTACCAGCTTGCAGGTGACTAGGAGTTCTTTGCTTTCTTTCATGTTTTACCTAAATTATCTGCCTAGGAATCAAACTTTTGCAACAGAGACCTGGAACAGCACTGGACTCAGAAAGCAGAACAACAGTTATACAGAAAATAAAGATATAAAATACAGCAAGAAACACACACGAGAAATGAGCTGTCCTGGTTTCTCAGATGATCTAAACAACCTATTCTAATTAATGTAGGAAGTTTTCAGGAGTGCTAGAGGTGAATTCAGGCTGGCTGAATCAGTGTCTTCCAAAAGCATCTTTGCAGTAAGAATGTTGGCATTTTAGATTAAATGGTATTTGTCAGCCTCATCATTGCAATGTCCACTGTTAAATACTATTAAAACTGAAATGAGTTTATCACCTTATACCCCTGAGTGGTGCCTTGTATTGCATAGATCATTTTCTCTCAAAAAGGTGCTTATTTTGTTTTGTTTTGTTTTTTTTCCCATAACGTACTCACCTATATCAGTGCATATATATATATTATATACATATTATATATATATATAACCTATATTAGTGCATATATAAAAACCTTCAAACATCCTACATGCCTATTAAGCACAAGTGAAGCAGGACTTGACAATTACACAAGGTGTACAGTCAGACAAGTATGGCCACCAAATACAACGATGGCCAGCCTATGATACATGGACCAAATGAAGGATGTTAGAAAGATTCAATGTTCACAGGCCCTCACTTGTTTCCCTCTTTTCTCAGTACCATCAAAGGACAGAAAACTGTCATATGAAAGATAAATCTGCACATGATAGTTGGTAGGTCAAGGCATGTAGCCCCACAAACAGGATGGCCTACTTCCAAGGTAACTTAAATGTTTAACTATTTTATTTCTTAACAAAACTCCCCGAGAAATCTGCTTAGATTCTGCAGGTCTGTCTGGTTAAGAAAGTTATTCTTCACAAATATCCCTCTTGATTTTGATCTCCAATTTAGGTTGGAATAGCTTGAATGAAATATTTCTGACTTCCAAAATAAAGGTTTTTGTTTCTGACGTATGAAATTTTCTAGATAAGCACTTTTCCTTATAATTGTTCCAATTGAAATATTTGGAAGCCAAATATTTTCAACAATACAAAAGAAAAAACAAAAACAAGCAAACAAACAAAAACCTTCAAGGTCTGCCATTGTCAAAATGTCTGATCTCCAAATTGGATAAATATGGATTTAAAGGGTAGATCACTAGTGGATAAGGAATTGGCTTGAAGGGCACACCCAGAGAGTGGTGGTCAATGGCTCTACGTCCATCTGGAGGCTAGTGACAAGCAGTATCTCTCAGGGGATCTGTTCTGGGCTGTTTAGTATCTTTATCAATGACATAGACAGTGGGATTGAGTGCACCCTCAGAAAATTTGCAAGGGACACCAAGCTGAGCTGTGCAGTTGATACAACAGATGGAAGGGATGCCATCCAAAGGGACACGGAAAAGCTTGAGAGGTGGGATGTGAACCTAGTAAGGTTCAACAAGGCCAAGTACAAGGTGCTGCACCTGGGTCAGGGCAACCCCAGACATGAGTACAGCCTGAGAGAGGAACTCACTGAGAGGAGCCATGCAGAGAAGGACTTGGGGGTTCTGGTGGACAAAAAGCTCGACATAAGCCAGCAGTGTGTGCTTGCAGCCCAGAAGGCCAGCTTCATCCTGGGCTGCATCAACAGAGGGGTGGCCAGCAGGTGGAGGGAGGTGATTGTCCCCTTCTGCTCTGCCCTTGTGAGGCCCCACCTGGAGTAATGCATCCAGGCCTAGGGCCCCCAGCACAAGAAGGATGTGGGGCTGTTAGAGCGAGTCCAGAGGAGGGCCACAAAGATGATCAGAGGGCTGGAGCACCTCTCCTTTGAAGAAAGGCTGAGGATGTTCAACCTGGAGAAGAGGCTCTGGAGGTGTTCAAGCCAGATTGGATGGAGCTTTGGGTAACTTGGTCTGGTGGGAGGTGTCCCTGTCACAGGGGGGTTGGAACCAGAGGGTCCTTATAGTCCCTTCCAACCCAAACTGTTCTATGAATGAAAAAAAGAAAAAGGGGAGGGGAGGGGAGGGGAGGGGAGGGGAGGGGAGGGGAGGGGAGGGGAGGACTTTCATTAGCTAGTTAGATTGGTTTTCAATGTAACATGTAGCATATAAATGGATATAAACTTCATTATCAGTTTAGATACAAAATACTATGAGGATAGTTACTAGTCACTTTGGTGATTACATTTACACCTTCCTAAGAAAACCACGTAATACAGATCCTTATGCTGCTAAATAGCTTTATTAGTAATTAATGATTTGCACTTTGGGATCAGTTAGAAGTATTTTTTTGTTCAGTAAGAACATTACTCATCAATGGCAACTAAGCCGGATAGCAGAAGTAATTAGGTTGCAGTTAGAAAACTGTTCAGCTCCAGCTTCTCCACATGCAGCAAATAAACTAAAATTACCTATTTCAGCAACTTTAAAAATGTTAGATGCTTTTCCAGTGGGTGGAAATATTGCCTTGATTTCTTGGTGTGAGAAAGCTGATGTTTTCTTTTTGCAAATACTAATCATTATCTTGGAGATACAATAAAGAATATAGAAAGCTTCCAAGAATAAAGTGTTTGGAAATTAAAATATTCCTGTGTTATGGAAGGAAGACACAGATGATAAGCTGAAAAAGATAGCTCCAGCTGGGACAACTGAATTTTTATACTTATGGGAAAAAGTGACTTCTGAGCTATCTTAATGGATAACGTGATACTCAAATTTTTCTCAATGCGAGTATTCTCAAGTGCTTTCTGACAGACATTGTCACTGCTGGAGAATATACTCAGGAATATTTCATTCTTAATCCTGCTTTAAAAAATTAGGCAAAGTCTTAGGAAGTCTTCTAACAATTTAGTTACTTGTACATTGACTTCTGATTGCTCCAACTTTCACAGTTTAATGGGTCTGTGACCATAATAACCTTATATATATATTTTCCTGGACTTTTTTTTATCAGTCTCATTCTCAGTTTTGGGAGAGAGGTGACTCAGAAGCCAAGTCAAGAGATACAATTCACTGGGTTCCTGACTTACGTTTTGCTTTCATAGTGGCTAGTCCTGTACTTGAGCCAAAGATCACTCTGGTCTTGTGATACCCAAATTTACCCTAAGGCTTAAAAAAACGTGGTTTTCTACAGACTTAGAGGAGATTGCAGATAGAAAATATCTGGTACTTGTTAAATACTTGTAAAAGTGGCAAGACCATCTTGTATAAACCACCTTAGGGTATGCCTGAGAGGAGTCTGGTAGTCTTCAGTAGCAAGAAAGCATGCTGAGAAGCATCCCTGCAGGCTACAGAGCATAACTCTTGATTTTATGGAGCAGGAAGCTAGGTAAAATGAAATGCAAAATGAGCTGCAATCTCCTTGGCATCTCTCCACCTCACACACAAGAAATCTCCTAGACTCTTAGAGAATGTTCTCATAATAATACAGATGAAAAAAAGTACCTGGTCCTTTAACTACAATTTGCAAAACTGGTGAAAAAATAAAATAATTATTTTTAGTTACTTTTTAAGTTAACTTTTAGCAGAATGAATCATTAGCTGCACTTCAGGAAAGCGTAGTTGGAGTGTAAACACCAGGATGCAACTTCTGAGACTTCAACTTTTACTCAGTGCAGATTTTTATAATGTGTTATGTTTTTATAATTTTAGGCAGTGTTGAGATTACAGGAATGCTGCTTGGTATGATTACTCCTGAGCTTTGCCCCAGAGCCTCACTTCTCAGGCTGGAATCTTTTCAAGTCTCCTTTGTCATTCACAGGAACTCTACATCCAGAATTAATGAGATGACAAATTCACCAAAATGTTTCTGGAGAAAAATATTTTTTAACAAGAAAGGTCTGATCATATCTTTGTTTGGGAGGATCTTTGAAAAGTGTGAAAGAATGGAAACTCTCATTACAATCACCAGTTGCACAAAGCTAGTCTGGTTAGTTTAGTATTTAGAAACAACACTCATTGCTTCCCTATTGAGTTGACATCTATACTCATAGTAATTTCAGTCTAACATACAAAGTGCAACACATCCTTCTTTTCTAGAACTGCTTGTTTATTGCAGTGCTGATTCTGCTCTTTTTGTTTTATAGATTGGGTACACACAGTCAGAACTTACTCAGAATAATTTACATTAAAACAGTTGGAAGGGGTAAAAAAAAAAACTGTAAGCTCTCTACTTGGAATGATTTTGTCTGGACCCAATTTGTTGCAAATTAACACTTAGCTACAATTGCTGTAAAGCAGCACCCAACTGTCAATGTGTTGTAAATACTTCCTAAAATCTGTACTTGCCATGATAAATTTAAGGGTAAATTCATGGAAGTTGTAGATCTCATTTGTTTTCAGTTAATTGCTTGCTAATTAACTGATGAAAGTATAGTATCAAAAAGTAGTAGGGATGTTACGTAAATGTTCAAGGACATTTATGATTTTTTTTCCCTAGGGCTTAGCAAGACAAACATTCACAGAAAATCTAGAATACCATTTCTTTTTTTTGGGGAAAACCTTCTTTTTAAAAATAAAATATCATAAAGCTAATTTGTATCTACCCTTTTTTAAACTCAATGAGTTCAGGAAAACCTCTTCAAATAATAATTTTAAAAATATTATTTTGAAGAACAAATAATAAAATTAGATTGCAGAGTAAATATTTGTCTGTAAAACAACAGTAAATGTATGAGTTTATGTGATAATTAAAGAAAACTATACAAAATTCAGGTATAACAACTGACATCAATGTTATCTATTATCATCAGATAAACAATCAGAAGTTTCCCACAGCCATAAGATTTCCTACTTTTATTTCACCAATGGAGAATTACAATATGCAAAGGTTGTTGTATTTTAATAATAATGTAATTCTCTCAACTGAAGCAGTACCTAAGAGGTTTTTACTTTCATTTCAGCAGATTTTATACCATTTTGGGGGGATCATTTTCCCCACCTGGTAGCTGGGAGAGTCATCTGGTTATGTCCCAGTTTTGTGTGCCCCAGAACAAGAAAGACTGATGTGTTGGTACAAGTTCAGTGGAAGGCCATAAAGATTATTAGGGCCATGGAGCACATGAAACACAAATAGAGATTGAGAGAGGGTTTCATACAACCCAGAGAAAAGAAAGGTAAGAGTGGAAACTTGCCCTTCAGCTCCCTGAGAGAAGATTATAGAGAAGACTCAGAAGACTCAGACTCCTCTCAGGACTACAGAGCAAAAATACAAAGTTCAATAGGGAAGAAGTACAGCAAAGGAAATTTCAGTCATAAACTAGGAAAAAAAAATCACAGTGAGGGGGATCAAACAATGGAACAGGTTACCCATAGAATCATAGAACCATGAAACACAGGGCAACCTGAGAGTTAAACCATCTGAGAGCATTGTCCAAATGCTTCTTGAACAGTGACAGGCTTGTGGCTATGACCACTTCCCTGCAGAGCCATGACCACTTCCCTGGGAACCCATAGAGGTTGTGGACTCTTCTTCCACGGAGATATTCAAAACTTGACTGGACACACCCCTGGGAAACTTGATCTAACTCTGAAGCTCCTTTTGACTTCAAAATCAAAAGTTGGTCCTACTTGGACAGGGGCATTGGACCAGATGACCTCCAGAGGTCATTTCAACATAAATTATTATATAATGCCATGGTTTTTGGAAAAGAAGGAATTTTAATTTGTCTTTTTACCTTGAAGGATTAGACTTGGTAACTTGGTATTTATTTATTTACTTTATCTGAGAAATGTTCTAAAATCACCTCATCAGTTTAGAAAAATTCTTTTTCAGTGAAAATTTAGAATACAAAAACATATTCAACTTTAATTCATTGAGTCTATGTCTCTTAAAGATAGATTTCTACAATAGCATCACAGGTAATAATATCTTCATAGCATAGAAAAATATTCATAATAACTGCAAAATTTTATGGTAAAAGAAAATTACAGAGAAAAAAATGTAAATCTCATCCCCTAAGATAATGTTCTGAGTCACCATAGATGGTGGCATTCAAATTTTCCAACAGTCCTGCCAAAGTGAGGAAACTATGAAAGATTATTTGCATAAATTATATCCTGCTAGGTTTAACATCAAAAGTAAAACCAAGAAACAGGCTCCTGCAGACAGAGTTGCTTTTATGAATAAAGTTTTGCAAAACAGTTACTGAATACCATACCTAAACACAAGAGCAAATTACTGACCAAGGAGATTTTGTGCCACTGCTTTTCCAGCAAGCCAAAATCTCCTCAGAGAAGCAATGTCTCGTCAAATATTTGAAAAGCCAAAGCAGCATTTCCCATAACTCCCAGATGACCAGAATTTGGCCTCCAGAAGTGGTGTAGAAGGATAACCATTACCATGACCTACAGATGCTTATGTCACCTATTGGCCAGCATATATTGTATGCTTTCTGTGTTTAACCAGCACAGCCTATAGGTGTGTTAGAGCCCTTTCTACACAAACAGGGGCTCAGGCTGTGCTGATTCTGATGAGCCATGCAAAAGTGTGGAGTTCAGTGCCCTGTGTGACAGTCGGGTCTTATTGATACATAGAAAAACCTAAGCTACAAATAGAAATCAACAACAGGAAAAAACAACAACAGCAACAACAACAACAACAACAACAACAAACTAACAGGAATGAAGAATAGAAGTGCCTTAATATGTATTCACAGAGTTGCAGTCTGACATTAGTCAACCATGTGGTCTCTTTTGTTCTGGAGCTAGAGAGCTGAGCTGAGCTACAGAAATCTCATTAGTGACCAATGGTACAAATAATTAGCATTTCCTAAACTGCAGCCAAATCTTCTCTTTTCCAGGTTACAAAGGCTGCTCTCCTTGGCTCAGACATTTCATTGCCAACAGCTACTGGACTGATTTGGGATAAAGCCTCAGGTTTTGGCTGAGATGTCATAACGAATTTATGGATTCCTCTCTTCACCATGCTAACCTGCCTGATGGTGGAAGAAAACCAAAAGCTATCCAGACACCGAACTTGGCATGACATTAATGCTGGAGATCTTTATGGAGCACCTGCAACAGGGCCGTGCAGATGACTGCACCATGCAATGCAGGAATGACCACTGCACAAACTCAGGCTGCGGAGGAGGAAAAGGGTGATTGTGGTCCTGGCACCCCCAGGCTATCTTCATCCTCACCCAGCACTGGCTAAATCCATGCCTGAGGTGATAACATTTAGCTCCATCAGCCACAAAGCTCTTAGATTGAGCTCTCATGAACCCAGCCTGCCGTCAGTGCAAAGCCTGGAGTTCTGCCACGTGGGAAGGAGAAGCCCATTAGACTACAAAAATTGTTTTCATATCTCCAGAAGCCAGTATTTCCCATGCCAAACAGAAGAATATAATCTGTATCTGGTCCATTCATTGTTTCAAATAACATAAAAACGAAAGATACTTAGTGCCCAGAGTCCCGTCTTTACAGCCAGTGCCATTTTTATTACCTGATATATTTTATCTTATAAAGGGTTAAGGGTTAAATGGTGCAGACATCCTTATTTCTGTTTAAATTGTGTTAAAATTAGAAGAAAAAAACTCTTTTATAAATGTTTTAATAAGGCAGAAATTTCCAGAAACAACAATGAAACAGCATTTATTGATACTTTGTTTCATGCCTTTTTTGTAATAATGACAAGTAGAAATTCCGCTTTAAATTGAAAATAAAGATTCACAAAGCAGTACACATTTCCATTAGCTGGGGCAGTCAGAAAACAAGACAAAAGAAAAGAAAACAAAAAACATTAGAAATTAGTTTGGGATATGAAAAAAAGTACAAAAGGTATCATTGCTATGGAAGAGGGAGGAAGTTTCCAGATACAAAGCAGAATGGTAAGGAATGTGGCAAAAGAGAACTATTTGAGTTTTCTGCTTTAATATATTCATCCTAATTGAACATAAATAAATAAATAAATAAATAAATAAATAAGGAATTGCAGTTTGAATATTGTACCACCAGCGAGCCTCAGCTTTGTTAGCTCAAAACACATAAGAGAAAGACAGGAGGTATATAGTTGGTGTCAAATGCTACTGGCATTATGTCACATTTATAAGTCTTAATTTACGTATATGCACCTACTTGCACTTTATAGGTGCAAAGGTCAATTATTGCAAGCATAATTAACATATTACTGCCAAAAGTTGTTAAGCTATTCGGGCAGAATGAAGATCTGAATAACAGAGCATGATAACTAGATTCTGTATTAAAGGATGAGTAATAAAATATAGGATCTGAAAAATTTGGCTCATTTAGAATATTGTTGGTTCCAAGAGAACATCATTTCACTTAATAAAATCAAAAGTAATAGAAATGACTGCATTCTGTAGCATAACATAACTTGGGGGAAAAGTGTGTGAAACTCATGCAAATTAGCATGGAAGAAGCTTGAAAAAAATGTTCCATAAAGTAGAAAAAATGATATATGTCTGCCTCTAAATAGAAAGAGAAGGATTAAAGGGGACTTTTATGGGCAGCGTTTCAATACCTACAAGGAGGCAACCAAGAAGACAGAACAGAGCTCCTTACTCAAGTGCTCGGTGGAAGAACAATAGACACCAGTCATAATTTGAATCAGGGGAGGTTCCAGCTGGATATAAGGAAATAAAAATATATTATGAAGATAATTACAAACTAGAACAGGGGTCCAGAGAGGCTGTGGGATTTTAGTCCTTGTGGGTTTTCAGGACGTAACTGGATAGCCCTCAGCAACCTGGTCCAATTTCAGTGTTAACCCTGCTTTGAGCAGCAAGGTCAACACTTCTCCAGTTCTATGATACATATAGGCTCTCCAGTTCTATGATACATGCTAAACTGAAGTTTCAGCTGTGAAAGAAAACAGGTATATACTATATGTCTGTCTTGAAAATGGGAACACTAGTGCTGTTTACAGTCACAACTTATAAATCACTTCTCAGAAATGGTGAATAAACTCCATTCCTGAAAGGAGGAATAAAAGCCAACAGCTCTTATCTGAGGCAGATCAAGGAGTGAGCTTTAAGGCAAATTAATTCCCATATATTCATAATAGAACAGTATCATTTTTATTGACTCTAAAAAAATCTATAATAGCCAATAAAATTTTATACAGCAGGAGAAAGCATGAAACTACTGAGCTGTAAGAGATTAAATATGCTGTTGTTGTTGATTTTCTTTTTCAGAAGCAAAATAGAGGTAAATTTAAGTCTGGATAGCTTTCCAACTCAAAGCCTATTCACAAATTCGGGATGAAATTATACACAAAATCTTGTTTCTGTAACTTTTGAAGAATACTTAAACATATCCAGCAAGTTTGCTTTTTGTTTGGACAGACAACCGGACAAGAGGGAATAGCTTTAAAGTCAAGGAGGGGAGATTTAGATTAGGTATTAGGAGGAAATTCTTCACTCAGAGAGTGGTAAGGCACTGGAACAGGTTTCCCAGAGAAGCTGTGGATGCCCCATCCCTGGAGGTGTTCAAGGCCAGGCTGGATGGGGCTTTGGGCAACTTGGTCTTGTGGGAGGTGTCCCTGCTCTTGGCAGGGGGTTGGATCTGATGATCTTTAAGGCCCTTTTCAACCCAAGCCATTCTATGATTCCATGATCTTTCACATATTAAATGATCTCTCCCAGGTACATGGCTCAACTATTTTAGGTAACAGGATGTACCTATACTGGCAAATGAAGAACAGCAGTTTTGTCCTAAACATGAAATTATCGTATGGGGAGGTCAAAATTACAAAACTGATGTCAAAAACATAAAGGGTATTGCTCACAAACTATGCAAACCAATGAATCACTACAGTTTGATGTTTTCAGAACACAAAATATAATGGAGTAAGTCAGAAATCTGGATGAATCAAGTGAAGAGATGGCTATTTTGGATGGCTTCACTCAGTTATTAGCATTCTCTGCTTTGACTCCAATGTCACCTAACTATTAGGACAGAAAAAGTGAAGACGCCTTGTTGTCCCAGGCAGTTCTGAGAAACAGGACAAAATATGTTTTTATATACCATGGTTTCAAAATCTTCTATAAAGAACTCTGAGAGCAGAGAGCAAGAACACTACTTTCTACAGCAGCAGATGTACATCTTAATATAGTCCACACAAAACATTTTGAGTGTTAAAATCCAATCTACCAGAAGACCTAATAGTAATGGGTAAGATTTGTATTTTTGTTTCAAATTTCATGTTTTCAAGAAAGCAAAAGAAACCTTGTACAGCTGGTCAAAAAGCTGATCTGAAAGCTGAGCTGGTTCATTGTTTTAATAGAGAAGTACAGTTGATTATAGTTGATGATAGTTATATGTCAGTCTTTCAAATTGAAAAAAAAATGTTTACCTTTAAACCTAAATTAATACCGTTAAACATATATGGATAGTTATATCCATTAAAAATCATACATACACACTTTCCAGTTAAATTGAAAGTTTCTAATTTATACAAAGTGATAAACAAAATACTTTCTTGTTGATTTTAAATTCTAAGGTATTATGGTTGTAGCTGGTGTTTAGGTTAATCTCTTAGGTATTACAGAGTGGCATATATACAAAACTGCAGCACAACCATAACAAGTGTCATAAGAAATATAGTGCTCATGAGAAATGAAGCGGTCCTTCTTCAGAAATCTAGAAAAGGCATATAAAACAGAGATTTTCAGTTTAACAGAAATGAAAGAAAAATGTTGCTAATTGTGTGCCCTAGATTTTATGGAAAACAGGTCTTTCTAAACCTGATTTCCTCCTCTTACAAGCATACCACTTTGGTTGACAAAGAAAACTGTCAAATGTAAAATACTCAGATTTCTGAAAGACCATTATGTGAGAACTACACTGAAAATTAACAATATTAAATGGCTTTAAAGCATAGATTTAACAGACAAAGAACTGGCTAGACGATAAATATAAAAAGTAGTCAACAGTGGAGTAACATGATTTGAATGGAAATATCTCTAATGTAGATTTGTATCTATAGCAGCAAGTCTTGCACTACTGAACCATTTCATTAAATGGTTTGAAATGCATAAAAATGCTTCTGATGAAAAATTTGGACAACATAAAAATTGGCACAGTTGAGAACACTGAAGGCAGGATTGCAGAGGTCCATTCCCCCAGAAGAGATGGGATTCATCTGGCCAAATTAAACTGCCTACTTCATGGATATCTGAGCTAGTCACCTCATTAGAAGAGCTACCAATTTTCGATAGTCAAAGAAATAGGCATTTATATGCTTATAAGAGATCAGATTTGCAACACCTTAGAAGTGGCTGTATCTCTACACTGATAATAAAAGAAACACAGGCTAACTCTAACTAATGATGTGAATATTTGAAAGTAGTTGAAACTATTCCCATTCAGTATTTTTATAATAAATATATTTAGGAAAAAGAAAATAGATAAAGCCTACAGAAAGAGGCGTTGAATATTGGAACAGTGATAAAGTAGAATTAAGGGTTGTGGTAGACAAGCAAAGAAACTCCTATGATATTTGTTTTGGAAGAAAAGTTAATTTAGTCCCTAGATATAACTTTGAAGAGCAATAGACCCAATCAGGAGCAATCCAAGGTACAGAAGCTATTTTACTTCAGTATAGAACACCATAACACCAAATGCAAGGATATTGCATAAAAATCAAGTATCTACGTTTAAATAAGGGCTTTTTAAAACAGGGGACCTGAACAAAGAAGATTCAAAGGGTGAGAAAAAAATATTTTAATAAAAGGCTAGAATGTTCAAGCTGTTTAACTTTCCATCGGATGACTAAGAAGTGATTTGAATGCAGTGATTAATATAGTAAAAAACAAACAAACAAAACAAAACAACAACAAAAATAAATAAGTAAATAAGTAATATAACAAGAGCCAGTGACTGCAGTGAGCCAGCTTTGCACTAGAAAGATGGTGCATGCTACTAGAGGGGGCAAGCAGCCATCATAACAAACTGCCCAAGGAAGTGATGGTTTCTCTATCACCTGATACTTTTCAGGATGGAATGCCATGGAATGTCCGTCCATGAAATAGGTGTATACTTTAGTCCAGTGTAAATTGCTTGATTAATGAAATGTGACTAAATCTTATGGCTCCTTGGGCAGCCTGCTGGTATAGATCCTTAAGCTTGTGTATTGATGGGTGGGGAACAAAGATCAGGCAAGTGCATGGGTAGTGCCTGTGTTTCACTTCTGCCACAAGATCTAATGACACCAAATCTCTGAATTTATAGAGGAAAACATTTCTTTCCAAAATTGTTTTCTGATGAACTAGAGCTATAGCAGCACGTGCCAAAATGTGGAGAACAAAAGCATGTAAAGACCTGCACTGAAAAATATTGACTGGTACACAGGAAGTATTAGGTTATGTCTTCACCTACACAAGCACAAAGGAGCACCTGGAACAATGGCAAGTGGAGAAAACCCTGAGTTTGCATCTGAGAAGGCTGGATCATGAGACCAAGAAGATTTGCAAGAACAGCCATGGAAATATGGAAGGTGGTGATCACTATTCAGTAGGTAAAAGTATTCCCCTGATCAGTAAAGGTTAGCATCATAATTCTGTACAAGCATTGCTGGAAAAAAGAAATCAATAGTATTTGCTGGAAGGTTAGGAGTTTCAATCCCGTGTCCTGGGTAATGCTGATTTAAAATTTAAATTTCATCACTTGATTTTCCTGGCAGTTTCACTTATTTTACTTCTTGTTATGAGTTATATGCACTGCTCAAATAGCTGATTGATTCCTCCTCAGAGAGCTGTCAGCTTATTTCAGTGGTTGGAAAAGTTTTCTGTGTATACTTTCTTATGTCTCTCTAAGTTCTTATGTTGATGACATCACATGTTAGTATGTATTAACTCACAGAAGCAGAGGGAGATTTAGGTTATATTGCCGTGTGCTGGGAGATAGCCTGGCAAATAAAGGTATGATTTAAATTCCACAAGGATATTAAAATTCTTAATTTTAATGGAAACGACAACAAAAAATAATGCATAGATTAACCATGTGCTGCATTTCTTTCTATTTTAATTCTTTTCTATCGTGCATTCATTACAGGGATTGACTAATGAGAATCCTGAGACAGTAATGCAGAGTTTGTTTATTTTGTAGATACTAACAAGTTCTGTAAAGACAAGAGACAGAGAATATATACTCTGAGTTCACAGCTCTCCAGTCTATGCTTCCAAGGATAAGCCACTTGGGCTCATGCCACTGTTCACTCTCTTCCTGAGCATCTCTGCACCGACTGCCCAAGGCATTCGCTGAGATGAGAGGAACCAGTTTCTTCCTTTGTAAATTTTTAGGTCTCATTAAGAGGACTTTTTCTTTCCTCTGTTTCTTAAAAAACAAACAAACAAACAACAACCAAACAAAAAAACCTCCTTTGGACTGTCTGCAGATAGCATTGTGCTTCTTGGGCTGGTATAATAAACGTGTATTGGTTTATACCGTCACATCTCAGAATATATATATATATACATATATATGAAAAAAATAAGGATTACTGTTAAAGGATCTAAAAATGATACTGATTACCAGCAATATTCTTTACGAGTAGTATTTGTTTCTAAAGCACTCAGGTCATTAAGACTGGAGTCACCAAACAGAAAACAAGCATTTAAGAAAATTTAAGAAAAATGAAGAAAAAATGACAAATTATGTTTATGAGCTAAGAAATGGTTCCAAAGGAGAGAAACATATGGCAATAGGACCAGCAATGAAGGACATTGTAATATCTTTTATAAAGAAAAAGAAAAATTAAAATAGGCTTTGTAAGGAATACAGATCACGAAAAGCATGAGACAAAAAGGAGGTGAACAGAGAAAATGCACTCTACCATCTGGATAGTGTTTGACATCAGCAAAAGCAAACAAGAGTCTGAAGGAATACATATTCTCAGTTGTAACTATACATAATGTAGCCAGTATAGGAAGACTTCTGTAGTTGAGGTTGTTTTCTAATAACCATGTTATTTCCCACTTTTCCAGCAGCTTCTAACTTTTTTTTTTTTCTTTTGGCAGCACCTTGTCCTATCTCTCTGTCTTGTAGATTAAGAAAGTTTCTCCCTTTAATGTCTCCTGATAGTTTTTCATATAGATGAAAGATGATTTCAGAAGTAACACTGGAGTAAAGACCTTATAGCAAATGAGAATAAATTTTATCTAGTCCCACAAAGATTGTCAGCATATCAGACTATGTACTTCAATTTCTTTTGGCCCATGTAATAATTATGTATAACCTTTACTAAAATATCATAGTTTGGTTTTTATTAATTACTACGGTTATTTCTCACTCATATGTACTTGAGATACCAATGTTAAAATAGCAGTCCCAGTTTTTGTGGCAGTGACACTGAAAGGAGAATTGGGGTTGTATCATGATATGACCAATGGCATAGAAAGGCTGAAAGCTGGATGGAGGCTGTTGTCAGAAAATTTCAAGATTGTTAAAGTAATCTCAAAAGCAGGAACACTTTATTCCCATGGCTTGGAACAGGGAACTACATAGTTTTAGATATATTATATAAATTTGTCTAGCCACTAGGCTGAGGAGCTGTATCATTAATATAATCTTGAATCCTCACCAAGATGAATATTAAATCATTTTCCGTCAGAAGCTCAACCAATACATACATCAGTAAATTAGCTATATTTTAACTGACTGATCCTTTGAGCAATTGCTAGCATGTGGTTTTCACTATGAGCAGGCAGCATTCACAAACTGACATGATGTGTTTGGAGCTCCTTTTCAGAATTAAAAAGAAAAAGCAAGTCTGGATGAGATTTTGTAGTTGATCAAAATCTCACTCAAAGGACAGAATGACACAAACAACAAGTTGAAATTTCCAATTAGCTCCGTATGAGACACTGCAGAGATGCTTTCATATCTTGTCAATGTAGAGGATGAGTATTGCTCTTTGAACATTTTAATGGATATTAATGTGCATTCTGTGACAAATTTGGACACCATCATATACAAACCTGATTTTTTATAAAATATGCAGAGACACTAGAGAATGTAAAAATGTGAGAATATACTGAAAAAAAGAAAACAAACTCAATCTGTTGGATATCAGTTCAGCTATAACCAGTGTAAAAATTGTTATTTAGCTGACCAGAATTTGTAAATGTGATTTCCCCAAGTCAGCGAAAAAAAGCAATTAGTAAGATTTTATCTACGCTTTAGTGATAGGTCTGTCGTAATCAATGTCCATTGTTATTTTAATTATGGCATTTGAAACCAAGCAATTATAGCAATACCCAAATGCAATAAAATAAAAAACAGTTTGCTCTCATGACAAGAACGCCAGCCAACATGTTTAATTTGGGAAGATATAACTTTTATCAAAATCTGGAGTATAATTTATGAGAAAGATGAAAACCTCAACTGCTCTCCACCAGTGAAGCAGTGCAATAGATTAAATAATGTGCAAATGATTGGAAAAGTAAAGCCTTTAACAAGACATTGATTACAATTTCTAATAAAAGTTCCATTTACTCAAAATGTTTTAGTGGCTAGGACATGGGATTTGTGTCCTTGATACCCATGTATTTTAAATTATTAGACCAATTTTCATTATTAGTCCAAATACCTGCATGCTTCTGAGTGCAAGAAATGGTTTACTGCAGTTCATTTTGTGTCAGTATGTAATCTGATGTCAGCAATAGTAGTAGTAGGGGATTTTTACCACTTTCACAATATGCTTCCACTCAGGTTTGCTTGATCACATCACCACAGTGAAATACATGTTTTGTTTACCATGCTGAACATTGGCAATGTTATAAGAACTTAACAGTCCTGTTGTGTTCCAACTGTTGTGTCTCCAGGAATGAGATACACAGGCAGGCAAGAGAAAGCTGTGGACAGTCCATGTGTCTCAATTAGTGGTGGGAGAGGGCTCCCTTAGCCTAGGAACAGTGCAAACCTGTTAGATATCTGTGCTGTATGCTGCCTTTGGCTTCCTCCAGGAGGCTCAGCTAGGAATGGGACACGAACGTGCCGCTTTCTGGATGTGCTTTTTAAAGACAAGTAAGGCTCTTTTTTTTTCGTTTTTTTTTTTTTCCTCTCTTTTTTTTTTTTTTTTTAGAAAAAAATCTTAAAAAAAATCTTAAAAAAAAAAAAGAAACAAAAACAAACAAACAAACAAAAAACTAGCAAGGCAATGTGTAGAGATGTTGAGGTCCAGCATTCCCTAGCAAAATACTCTGAAGTCAGGCCAATTCTCTCTTGGAACGACCAATGTCAGCATATTAATACAAGATGAAAACAAATGACCAGACAAGAATTAGCCATCAATTGGAAGGCCTTAATCTCTCCCTACATAGCACAGTATGAGAATATTAAGCTTCATGACAGCAATGACTTATTTTAAGTGAACAGTTACAGCTAAACTAGCAAAACAGCAGCATTCAACAACACTCTGCTGAACCTAGTTTAGTGCACCTTGTAAAATTTGTGCTTATCCTACAAAACTATTTTTACTTCCTTCACATTTATATTTTTCTTTTATTCACATTTATATTTACTTCCTTCACGTAAGGACCCATAAAAATTGGCTTTTAATCTGTGGGACTGTCCTACACATCAACATACACTTTCCACCTGGTAAGTCTGGATTTAACACCAAAGGTTCAAAAAATTAAATCGAATTAAAATTGGATTCCCTTTTAAGAGAATGAGACACCGCATGTCCAAAGCATGAGATTCTCTACTTTTCATCACGATGAATTGCAAGAGTATTGGCACACAGCCTTTGCAATGTGTCTCCTGCAAAGAGTATTTCATATTTAATCAGTAATTGTCATACTTTATTTCCCAAAGAGAGAGCTGATTTGACATTCCTGGTACCCTAGCATCCAATAAAGCTATAGGCACATAAAAACTTAAATATCAGAGCACAATAAGTACCTCCCTTTTAATTCTCTCTCTTCACATTTCTTGCTGTGTTAAGAAAAGCATCCAAATTCCCTTGCTTTAAGAGAGAGAGAGAGATACAAAAGCACAAAGACGAACAAATAGAAAATCTATGCCTTCTTAATGAAGCCAAGCCACTCTTTTCCAAAGT